>NW_024040485.1:10086398-10611398 GCF_014851395.1 Micropterus salmoides | reverse complement strand
ACTCCTGCATTCTCTGCACTCTGCTCACTGCACTATTTGTCAATATGTATAGATTGTTTTTGTTCATAGTGTGTATATTTGTGTTGTCTACACTAAAGTCTGTGTCTGATTTTCTGTTATTTTTATTATTGCGATTTTGTATTTTTGTATGAGTAAGCACATCGTGAGCAATATACAAGCCAGAGTCAAATTCTGTGTACGCATACCTGGCAATAAAGCTGATTCTGAATAACTTTTACGCCGAATTTACCAGAAGACGCTTAAGGTAGAAAGTTGTTTTTAGGTATATAATACAATGTATGTTAATACTTTGCATAGAAGCAAAGAGGTGTGGAAACTAACGAATCTTGAAAGGAGATTTGGCAGTTTCGTTTCGCTCCCTGCTGCTAACAGCTGGTCACCTGTTTGTTAGTCAGCGTATCTGTCGTTTATTTTCCGTTACGTGGCCTAGTATTTTTTGTATTTTTACCTATCATATTAAAACCGACCGCAGTGTTTTGGTGCAACATACAATCTTGAACTACAAGCCAAAACCTTAACACAGCATATCAAACTATTCCGATACGTTTGCAACCCTGCTGCACATTCAGCCTCATAATCTGTCAATTAAGAATGTGCTAGCTAGGCTAACGTTAGCTTAGCAATGCAGCAGCAGTGCCGTTATCTTACCTTTCCTTTTAAATCCAAGACGTACACAGCACTCGCAGACATCTTGAACTAATGAATACGAGCTTAGTTCAGCTCTTTATCAGCACCTTCTTGACAACGTTTGATAATAACTAATTCAGGGGTAAAATCAAAGAAAAGACTTTCATTCATAATACCGAAAAGAAGAAAGCCACCCTTCCCTTTTTGTTACACCATCCATGCAGCTAACAAGCGCCCCCTATGAACCGGGAGGATGTAGTACTCATCCTGCTTTCTTTTAGTGTCATGGCGTTTGGCATCCATACACGTTGCTTTACCGCCAACTGCTGGATTATAATAGGTGTGGTATGAAATATCAGATATTAACTGAGTTGTTCGCTCACTCCATTACAGTACTTTCACTAGTGCTGTAGGCTACGGCTGAGTGCAAACCTGTGCAACATGGTGATTGATGGATGCAAAATGTCACCTGTTGTTACTGTCATTCCTGTTTTTGTTTCATCCCATTTATGAAGACTTGGAATGAGATTCTTGACAGACCAATCTAAATGTCCGCATTGAGTTTCACATTTATAATATTGCTACTCACATAAACTTTTTGTCCTCGTTTAATCTTTTCAAATAAAGCTTGTGTTGTAAGATTTTGTTAGATATGAACTTTGAAGTGTGGATGATGATGTGATGATCTGGCAGTTTTACAACACAAAGCACAGATCCGATATAGATTTCTTGGACCAAGACAACTATGACTCACGAGTTTGCATTTCTTTCATGGACACATTTCAAACTTTAATCTCAGTCTTAAAAGCTTCTGGTCTTGAAGTTGTGTTCTTATAGGAACCTTCTTCTTTCTGTCATCTACCTTGTGTTCATCCTGTAGCTTCCCCTGCTGGATGAATGGTTCATCTGCACTATTCAATTCAAATCAGCTTTATGGGCATGAATATATAACAACAACATTGCCAAAGCTATATATAAATTACATAAGTACAATTCATTTCATAAGTAAATAAGTAAATAAAACAGTAAAAGTTGTGTTTGTGTGTGTTAATAAAAAATGAAATAATAATAATAAAAAATCTATAAAATAAAAATTCTGTAAAAATAAATATTACAAATAAAAGTAAATAATTAAAACAGTAAGCGTGTGTGTGTTTAAAAAATAATTTTATTAAAATAAAATGAATGTAAAAGTATGTGAAAAGTAACGTATGTGTTTAAAATGTATTCATTAATTTAAAATAAAAAACAACAACTAAAAAATCAGTATCAAATGTGAAATTTAAAAACAAAATACTAGACCACTTTTACCATTTTCAGTTTTATGGTCAAACTGCTCAACTGTTAAATGATACTACTGCAATGAAACCTCCTACAGATCTGCTGTATGCGATCAATTATCATATAAACAAATAAAAATATATGTAAGAAACCAATAAATTAAGAAATAACTGTAAAAAATAAGTCAATAAGAAATGCTTTCTCATCAGCTTTTTCATCCCTCTTTTATTGGAGTTTCATTATTTTTACACCAGAACCCGTCTTTCTATGGGTCATTTTCTTCCTCTGACCTTTTATTACTTTATGTCACTTTTGTTGCCACCAATCTCAGTCCTCCTGCCCTTCAGCCAATCACACACTCCCACAGGCTCAACAGCTATTGAATGAAACTACACTAAATAAACCAAAAAAGTATGTAAACAACCTTACATCAAGCAACATTACATACTTTATTTTGTAAACATCTCAATCCAATATGTTGGGCTTTCTACAAGATTTTGGAACCTGGGTGCATGAAATTCTGTTCTGTCCACTGATGTTGGGCAATAAGGCCTGGTCTGGTTAGAAGGGATTCAGTTCAGGGCTCTGTGCGGGACTGTCAAGATCTTTCACAACAAATTTGGAAAACATTTCTTGTGGATTTCCATGTGTGCATAGGGTCCTGTTAATAGGAAAGGTCCTTCCACAAACAGTTGGAAGCACTATTGTCTCAAATATCATTGCATTAAGATTTCCATTAATTGGAACAGAGTAGTCCAGGCCATGAAGCCCAGACCACAAGAACAAAAACGGATTTACGGATTTAATTAAAATAATCCAGACAAAATGTGGCTTAGATGAGGGAACATTACAGCATTGTTTCTGCAAGTGCCAGGAAATTTTCTGGGTGAAGATAATACAGACCTGTCAAATCTAGGGTGAAATCGGTCAGCCTCTTAACCAACTGTTAATCAGTAGCTGAATAGCCTCTCAATCTGCCTGGCCATGGATAAACTGACATATACTACTAAAGAAGACATTTCAAAATAATACAGGGGTACACTACCTGCAAAACCAAGTAACCAAACCAGCTCAAGGAATGTAGCTTATGAACAACAGAATGATGAACTAATGCACTATATCCATAGTGGGATTTTTGTTGTTTCAGGATTTCTGTCTAACTTCACTGAAGTTTGACTCAGCTTTTCATTCAGCTGCAAAGAATTTGTGAAAACCTTCCCTGTCACAAGTGCTGATGTGACCCCTGTCCTAACTTTATACTGAAACTTAACAAACTCCTCATGTCACTGACTATAACTGCTGATGTGCAAATCCTAAATGGCAGCTAAGAAACAAACACTGACTTCATTTGAGGTGAAAAGACTCCTGAAACTTAAGCAGTGGTATCGCCGCTTCATATATTTAAAAATACACCACTTATTAATATGTCAGTGTATTATAATACACAAAGCTTCTGGAGCAATTATTGAGGTAGTACAGGCTTACCATTAAAATAACTTTGGTTTAAAGGCTGCTCAAGTACACTAACCCACCCAGCTGGTACTTTTCACTTCTGTGTATTGTGAACAGAGACCGGGATGTTAAGTGATGAATGATAGCAAAGATATACAAGAGAACATGTGATGTGTGAATGAACAGCTGGGTAGTTTTGGGAGAAATACACCATGTAAACTCTGCACTGTCATTAGATAAAGTTAAATATAGAGGTAATTGAAGCAGGGACATCAGTGTTTTATGAGCAAAAACAACCAAACCTAAAACTAAACCATACAAGTTTTCTTTCTTTAAGAACACCACCCCCTTTGGCGTGAACATCCTTTTGGCACCGGGGCTTGTGCAAGACAACTGTGCTTCATCAAAGTGCTGAAAGTGATCTCTGATCCCTTGGCTGGTACGATGGAGTCTAGACATTGTCAGAAGTCATACATACAACTGGGCTGAGTTACAGAGACAAATATAACAGATTGCCACTTTCTTCAGCCACTTCCATACACCATGCACAGTGTTTGTGTGTGCGGCTGTAGTTGGGATCACTCGATGTGGTTGTATAGTTAATGGACAGCCTCAGAGCTGAACTGGGCTGGCAAGTGTTTACTTTTGTTGCAGAATGGGCTTGTTTGAGTACACTATGAGTCAGTGCATCACATAGGTGTTACTTTATCAGCCAGATGTGCGGGTGTGCCACAGCAAACCTTTGCATTATTGTCTCCTTACACTTATCACTGTGAATAATCTTTTTTGTGTATAATTGATGTTCAAGACTGAACTGTAATGTCAGTGTCTGCATACTGTTTGCATGACATCAAACACTTCAGGCTACTAAAAGTGCACTAGTTTGTGTTCTTCATGGAAGCATTCATATACACTCTAATTTGTTCCACCATCCCCATGGCTTTGTGATTTATACTTAGCAAGACTTTGACTCTACTCCCAAGGCGATCCTGTGGCTTTTGGGGGAGTTTTTACCATACAAGGAGAAGAGGAGTTTAGCTCGGTTTCCTGTGGGAGGGTTCTGATTTCTCTCACACCACATCTGATTCACTCTGTCTCTAATTCTCTTTCCCTTACCTCCTCTCTCTTTCTCCCTCTCTGTTCCCCTCTCCTGGTCCTGCTCCAAACCTCCTTTCCGCTCACTATGCAAACTGAACAACAAAAGATTGTACTAATCACCAAATCACTTCCAAAATCAATATTTGTTACATTAAATTGTCAGAATTGTATCTGAGCTATGTATTATGATAACATTGTGTGCAGCCAGCATCCTGACAGACCAAATAAGGCACACAGCCTCAACTCCTCTCACTGCAGGACACGATGTAAGCTTGTGTTAACCCAGAGTTTTAAAGCTATCAAACTGCCACCACTTTCCTAAACTTCTGCCAAAAAAGGCTCCAGTTTCCCTCGCCTGCTAAAAAGACTTTAGATTTAGGTCTCTAAATCTCAAAGAGAAAATTATAGATTTGTGGATCCATGTATTTGATGTCTTTCAATTTGGCAGATTTCCTCAGGGTGATCCAACTTCTGAACAGCCTACACGTTACTTATTGTGAAACACACATTTCTTATTCTCTTCTACAAATCTATGGATGTGATATGAGGCATAACTGGTCAGAACCTCACACAATATGATCTCAGCCATCCTTCAGTTTACCTGGAAAAAGTCAAAATCTTCAAATTTGAGGATAACTGGTTGCCACTGGACAGCGACAATAGCTCATCAAATTCAAAGCCAGGAAAGTGTCTAAGTAATAATAGCTAATCATGGGATGCACGCTGCAATAGTGGCGTCGTAAAAAAACAAGAAATGCATGTGTCTTATTGCATCTTCAGATGTCACTTAAATGGCCACTGTACATCTCACTGTTCTTTGAATTTCCTTGTAATCTTTATTTTTAGCCTCGGGCAGCTGGCACACAAGAGTTGAAAGCAAACAGATGGGTCCATTAGTGCTGATGTCACCAGCACACATACACAGACATACGCACCTCCCACTCGCTACGACAATTTCAAATTGACCACTGTTTGCACAAAGATGAATAATTACAAAAATAATAACAAAAATATCAATATCTAACATTTTTTTACATTTGCTTTTCTTGTTATTGCATTAAGAGAATACCATGCATGGCACATTTTCCAAAGCATAAAATCATATTCCTGGAAACCATCTCAGTGACAAAAGATGTATCTACCAGTCAACAATGCTTTTTATATGGTGCGCCTTACAAATTACAGATCTAAATAAAGGTCTGTCAGACCAATAGTAATTAAGAGGATCTTAATTGCAGTAGACCTGTGGTTTATGTCTGTGTTGCTCGACTGTAAAGCTCTGGCTGCCTGGTGTAGATCACACACAGACAGCTCTTTCCCTAGATATTCTTTGGCTGGATCATTTTCCATACAGCCCTTTTTCATACTGCGGTAGAATGAAAACTATGTCCTTTTCTAACCAACTCTGGTATTAACATCAATTTGAACATTCCTAAGGAAGAACACAGAGATATAGATATGCAGCCCAAAGGGGGGGGGGGGGGCTAAGTTACTCATATTACTAATGTGAACAATTCCTTTTGATTTCTGAGTTACAGACCCATCTCCTTCATTCTACTTGCTATCCCTCTCCTGTTCTGTCCAAAACAAAAAGGCCATAATCCAAATAAGGATACAGGCTGGATATTGCCAATACATCTACACTACTTTGATCCTCCAAAGAGCCCCCAAGAGGTGAAGTTTAGATAAGGGAGGGGGGCACAGTAACTTCTAGAGTAGCTAAGGCGGGGAGTGGCAGAAGGGGTATACGGTGGGAAAGGGCTGTCACTAGAGACTGGGGCTGTCTCCAAACCTCCAGTTTTAAATCACATTGAGCTCCACCGACTCTCAGTTTGCATCCTCCTCTCTTCCCCTGAGCTCACTCGCTCTGAGCTTGCCCTCTGTTTCTCCTCCTCTCTGCTGGTTGCTCTCCCTGTCGACCTTGTGAAGGCTCTTGTAAGGTATCTTCCTCTGTACATCTGCAACAACTTTTAACCTAAAGAAATAAAAACTTTTTTTCACCTCCGAAATCTGCAAAACACTGAGACACAACTGTCGCTATGGAGGCCATCAAAAAGAAGATGCAGATGCTGAAGTTGGACAAGGAGAACGCCATCGACAGGGCAGAGCAGGCTGAGTCTGACCAGAAGGCAGCAGAGGACAAATGCAAGCTGGTGAGACAGGCTGATGTGATGACTGACAGAGTAATGGTTGCAATTTCACTGAAGATACAATCAACAATTCAATATTTTAATTTATTGACTTTCATATATATGCTACAAAAAACTTTATTGATCTCAATTGAAGTGTCACAGTAGCTAAAAGAGGTACAAGAATAATCTAAATTTTTTAAAATTAATTATTCCAAGCAAACTGTAAATAAAAAGTAACAAAATGGGTTATTGAAGTTTTTCTGTGATGTACTGCATAACAATGAAACATCAGCTGGGTTATTTTGTATGTGATTTTGTGTACATTTTCCATATCACAATAGATATTGATATCAAAAAGGATTCTTAATAATGTTGTGATATGGATTTCATCATCAACAATCAAACAGCCCTATTTAGAGTGGAAAGAAATATCAAGGTTTTTGTAACATCTACTTGCTCTATTCAGAACAGATTTTTGAGTCTTTCATCCACTGATGAGCCAAATTTAATTTAGGTTGATTTTTTTGTGAAAACAGTCCAATGTGATTAATTTGTTATTCATATATAATATAGCATATTGGTGTACAATAATTTGGTCTACAACAAACAAACAAATAAATAAATACCAAGTCACAGACTGCAGAGGGGCTCAATATAAAATATATGTCAAGTATTTCCTAAAGCACCAAATGCTGAATTACAGAGAGCAGCTGATGCTGAGCCCCCAGGCCAATGTGGTCTTCTGGTGGGAAGGAGAAAATGAAGGATGTCTGCAGGACATAATATCCACAGTGAACCAGAGTTAGTAGCAGCCCATCTATAACAGCTGTCATTCAGACTCTTGAGCAGAAGAGTACTACTCTTATCCAGCATCCTTATCTGGAGTTAAGTTTGTACTATATCAAAGAAAACCTCACAAATTCCAAATATCTGCACCTCCATATTTGGTGCTCCAGTGCGAGAACCTTAGGCAGTGTGATATTTCAAGGGCTAACTTAATGATAGCGTAGTTGTACCACTTGATACAGGCAAAGTAGAATCTGCAGATGAAATAGGATATTTGAGGTTTCTAAATAGAGGCAATTATTGCACAGTGGGATGTGGTGTCATCATCATGCAGGTATGAGAGGAATGCTAGAGAGCAGAGAGTTAGAGGGGCACTGACAAAGCAAGGAGCTAAAGCAAATGGAAAGAATCCTCTCTCTAGTGGCTAATGCCCTAATCATACCCTCAGAGAGCACAGAGTGACAGTTGTCACTGGCACTGCACATATGGACCCCTGGCATGTCTTCCACATCAAGGAGCAGTCAACATGAAATTCTAGAAGATTATGCAGGAGTCTTTAGTTTGTTTAGATGGCAGAGATACAAGCAATGCTAAGAGATGCTTCCTTTGCTATTATTGGCACCATGAGGTGAACATCAGTGCACAGTTAAGCTGACAGAAGGCACTTAAAATACACAAACCTAACACTAAATATCAACATACATAACTGACAACAGACTCCAGCAGCTATTAAAGGATTGGTTCATCGGTTCACCCTAATTACAAAAGAATTGCTAGCTGCTAGCCATGCTAGCAGAGTGGCTCTGGTAATAGCAAGGTCAGTTGTTCTAACACTTTAGTCCAGAGTGAAATATTTAACAATGATAAGATAGCTTACCATGAAAAAGACACCTAACTTGGGTACTAGTTACATCTGAGTGTTTCTGGGTATTGACCAAGTCTACCTAAGTGATTTAATCAAAAGTATTAACAAATCACAAACTTCCTGACTCTCTGCCATCTGGCTTCTTTCAGCTGGAGGATGAGCTGCTCGCTCTGCAGAAGAAACTTAAGGGAACAGAAGATGAGCTGGACAAGTACTCAGAGGCCCTGAAGGATGCTCAGGAGAAACTGGAACTGTCGGAGAAGAAGGCCACAGATGTGAGTTAACCACAAAGACGCCATCTGAAACACATTATTCACATTACAGTGGAGTACCACAACTTCTACATTTTAAAACTTAGTATTGATAACCACTCTTTTAGAGGGACTGAACTCAATATCACTATGATTGAGAAAGGATCAGTGACGGAGACAAACAGCAGATCTTTTCTATAGAAAAAAAACTACTGCTTACAGTCTCCCATGTCTGGATTCGTCTTAATAGTTTACTGTAGTTTGGTTGCTTCTAGAGTGAAGAAACATAGCAGCAGAGTGATTAAAATACTGAAATTCAGAATATATAATTAAAAACTATTTTGAAATGTATCTAGTCATGATTAAAGTGACTTGGTTTCTATGATTTCAACAATCAGTCAGTCATTCCTGTGAAAGGTTTGCCATGAGATTCAACATGAAAATCCCTTATTAAACACAGACATCTCAGTATATATGTCGGACACAATTTACACTAAAGTCCTAATTTTAATCTGCTACCCAGCACCTATTGTTCAGCCACAATGTAGAAGGCAACTAACAACGCTGAAATTAATCCTGAAATGACTAACTTGTATATTCTAATCCAGATAGTGTTTGTAACAGAGCTATTTCTCAAGCACAGACAAAACTTGGCCAGCCTCTAGCCGACCAGGAATCCCAGGAATGCAGCTTAAGCAAACAGAGAACCCCATACTGCAGTGTTTAATGAAATCAATGCTCTGGCTTTTGGGGGGGCGGAGATATAACACTTTGCTCTTTCTGGCCTTATAGTACATACCCAATCTGTGACAATAGAGCATCTATTTCATTTAAGATAGCTATCTTTTATCTAAAGCAAAACATTGAAAAAATATATATAATGACAGACAGACTGGACTGGACTTTGCTTTTTTGAGCCATCATGACATATCTTATTGATATGGCATCAGAAATACTTTTCTAACGTGGTTTCACCAGTGACGCAGGATGATTCTTTTCTTTCACTGTCTAGTTTTTCAAATTTTTTGGGAAAATGTATTATCTAGGATTAATAAGACAATTACAATTAATTACTAAAATGACATTATTTTACAAATGATAAAAGTACTTGAAAATGACATGGTAGTACAAAATGGTTAAACTATACTAATCTTTATTTAAGATTTCAACTAAGTCACTTACAACTGTGACTCTTTTTACAAAATGAACCAAAACACTGACAAAGGGGAAGATCTTGGATATTACAGTTATTTTCATGATCAATTAATCAGCTGATTATTTTCTTGATTAATTATTATCTCGATTAATTGTTTGGTCCTTAAAATGGCAGAAAATAATGATAAACTATTTTCACAATTTTTCACAAAGTTTCTTGAAGCCCAAGTCTCTTTGCTGACCAACAGTCCAAAGATATTAATTTAACTATCACATTAAGACTTTAAATAGCAGCACATTCTTACAATATAGTCAAAATTGTTGCGAATTAATTTTCAAATAACTAATGACCTATCACAGGGGTTTTCAAAGTGTGAGGTGGGCCTCCCTAGGGGGCTCCAAACAGTTTCCGGGGAGGCTCAGAGAATGGAAGTGAAACAATATAACATTATTAGGCTACTACATTATCAAAAGGAGATCACATAAAATAGCCTACATGTGTGAGAGTTCAGAGATACAGTAGTTTTTGGGAGGCCCGCAGTCTCAGACTGAAAACCCCTGACCTATCAGATGCCCACATATCTGCGCTTTGCAGAACTGCTTCTTCTTCTAATGTGTTTCACACTGATTATTACGGATGCATATTATATGCCTTCATATAAATGTGAAGAGAAAATAAATCCGGTCTTTGCTCTGAAAAGTGAGGAGGAGGAAGAGGAGGCAGTAGGCTACGGCGGAATGTGTCGCCACCCGATGGCTGCGGGTCATGTCTGCAACCAAATCAATTTACATTCCAGGCTGCAGGTCAACAACCCCTGTTGAAGAGGATTATTGCCGACCCCACCCAACCCTTACCCCCCTCCTCCCTTTCTAGAACTAAATCTTTGGACCTTTGCTTTCTCTTCAGTTTACAACTGCCCTCTTCCTTTAACTTTAACTCTTCTTCTCTTACCATATCCAATCATATGCTGTGATTCATAGTTATGATTCAGACTGTTGAATCAAATGAGGCAACTCTTCCTCTCAATCTCTTCCCTCCCCCTTCTAATCAGAGCAGAAAAATGCAGCCCAACACCTTATGTTTGCCATATAAGTCCACAATAGAAAACCCAGACTCTATCTCTCCATGTCACACACACACACACACACACACACACACACACGGATACACACCTTTTTTGTGGAGGAAAAGAGCAGTGCCTTCCCCTCCTAAATCCTGTGATGTCATCTGATATCCAGGCTTCTTCACGGGATTGGAGGATCTCGCCATAAATTTCCTGAAAACTCCCTGCCGTTTTTTTTCCCCATCCCAACACTGCACGTCCCTGACTTCCTGCCGAAGAAAAAAAAGTTTTCCTCGGAGTCTGCAACTTTGACGCAAATCAATAACTTTTTTAAAAAGAGCATTTAAGCTACAGCCTGTCAATCTAGACAGCTACATTTTGGGGCTCCTGGTTTAGTTTTGAGAAAACAAAGTATTCGAGATTATGGAGGTAGTGAAGAAGAAAATCCAAACCCTTCAGCTACAAGTTGATGAGGCAGAAGATCGTGCATTGGCCGTACAAAGGGAGTTGGACACTGAACGGGAACTGCGCGAAAAAGTGAGATCATTTACCATTTATCCAACTTCGGTCGCATTTAGTATTTTTCAGGCTCACGTAGCCTACCTGTTGGGCATCTGTATTGAGGATTGTATGGTAATCTAACACGCAAACAGTCAGAGTTTTAGGACAGGTAGCGATAATGATACGCTCATAACGTTCCTGTAAGAATTTCAAACTTTGCCTGCGTATCCCAATAGCAGATGTGCTTTTTAAAAACTTGTAATGTTTCAATATAGTCGTTGTGGTGGCTTATGGGAAGTTGGGGCATCGTTGTAGCGAAATTCCTTCGCTACTCCTTGTTCGGCAGCGTTGTCAAACAGAAATCCGCCCTAAATCTTCTCAAACACCTAGAATCGAAACGAGTGCCCTCACTATTAGCCTACAGTAACTGTCCGCGTGGCTGTTGAAATGTTAAAGAGTGGCAGGCGTACACCGTTTTAAAAGCTTTCCCAGTTTATGTAAGACAGTTGGAAAATGGTTTATTCCTGATCGGTCAAGCATCCAGTAACTTTTGTTCAACTCGCCCTTTGAGCTTTTTAACTGAATAACATACTGCACATATCTGAAAGGATCTGTAATCCTCCTCCTCCTCCCCCTCTTCAGCTTCTACACAGGAAGAAGACAGCATTGTTATCTGTGATATCAGTATGGAAGGAAACAGGCCTAGAAGAAGTTGTCCCACAAACATGCATAGGTTTGCATTACAAAAGTCAGGCCAGCTGTAGCCGACCACTTCAGCTATGTCAGGGTTAACAGTGTCACTCTGTTATTCTGCATCAGCAGTTTTCAAAGTAGGCTATCTGATCAAGCTGCAAAGTCCAGGTCTCATCATGGTTGTTGCCAGTAAAAGTGATTACACATTTAAAAAAACTGACTTAATGGACAGGAGGAAAAAAGAAAATAAAAAGGCATAAATAATACTCAAACCAAGAAGCAAGAAATTGGTATACATAAACTAATTACACCTTACCCCTACTGCAGTTTTAATGAGACCTTAGACTCAAAACCCAAAGCCAACGACTCACACAGTGTCCGATAGGCAGCCTTGGCCTTCCTAAGCAGTATCCTTCCTCTTGTGGCACCAGCATGTTTCCTGGCTGACCTCTGGCCTTGCTCTCTTCCTCTGTGTGCTGCTATAGGCAGAGGGCGATGTGGCTTCTTTGAACCGCAGGATCCAGCTGGTGGAGGAGGAGTTGGACCGCGCTCAGGAGAGACTGGCCACGGCCCTGCAGAAACTGGAGGAGGCTGAGAAGGCCGCAGACGAGAGTGAGAGGTGGGAATCAACACAGACCACAGTCATAATAGTCTTTGAGTTAAACAAGATTAGAAAATAATCATTTTACGGTTTTGAGATTATGTGATTTATGTACAACAAAACCATTGATATGATGATGATGATGAGTAATAAATGTTTCAACCTTTTCTGGAGAACATCCATGAGCTCATTCGTAACTTTCATGGAGAGCCTACCAGGAAAATGTGTAAAAACAGAGTCCTAGCATCTCCATAATGTTGAGACTGAAACCACAAAAAAATATACATATGTCATAAGCAGTCATAATTTAACATGTCATCCGACACAAGTGGCTGAGATGCCTCACTGCTTCAGTAATGTCAAGGAATGTGTCTTTCTGATCATCAGGGGCATGAAGGTGATTGAGAACAGAGCCATGAAAGATGAGGAGAAGATGGAGATCCAGGAGATGCAACTCAAAGAAGCCAAACACATCGCTGAGGAGGCAGACCGCAAATACGAGGAGGTGCGGGCGCACAGATCAAATTCCAGCTGACTTTCAGTTTTCAGAATAAATCTGATGTGATTTCTGTTTTTGCTCAGCTGTGATTTTATGTCTTTTTTTCTTTTTTTTAAATGTCAGGTTGCACGTAAACTGGTAATCCTTGAGGGTGAGCTGGAGAGAGCAGAAGAGAGGGCAGAGATTGCAGAACTGTAAGCACAAAAGCATTGAAGAAATTAAATGCATGCTTGCAAGCGTCCTTCAGTTGTTAACCAGATAACAGGTCCACATCAAATGTGTTCAGAAAATGTGTTTCTCTACCCGTACAGTAAGTGTGGCGACCTGGAAGAAGAGCTGAAGAATGTCACCAACAACCTGAAGTCGCTAGAGGCTCAGTCTGATAAGGTAAGTGTTCTGGAGATTTGATGAGGTAGAGGAAGTGTTACACATTCAGTTCACCTGCCCATGCATCCCTTTTCTGTCCAGAATGATCTGACTTTCTTAAAAAGAGAATATTATGTAACACGCATATTTAATAGAGTTTATAACATAGATATTGAGCATAAAAAGGTGGAACAACTCATTTTTACATATAAAAACATTGTAATATTTATTGCTTTGATGATGATATTATGTTCTTCAACTATTCCTCTGTCTCTATAGTACTCTGAGAAAGAGGACAAATATGAGGAGGAGATTAAAGTCCTGAATGACAGACTTAAGGAGGTAAGTTCATGACTGCTCAAGCTATATTCTCTGTGGGAAGCTGTGACTGTGTGATTTAATAGAATTATTGTTTTTTTAAAAGGCGGAAACCCGTGCGGAATTCGCAGAAAGGACAGTGGCTAAGCTGGAAAAGACCATAGATGACTTAGAAGGTAATGTTTACACATCAATAATGATCAGCCAGAAAATTATTTCCATATGACACTTTTAACCCTCCTTTTCAATCCTACACTGAGCTACACTGTTTGCTTTGTTCAAACCTTTATCATTCTTAACTTTCTTATTCTTAATCTTTGATCTGATTTCTTTCTTTCCCCTCCGTGGTCTGCACTATTCTGCATTACCCTCCGAACCTGCTCCATCTGCTCTCTCCTTGCCCTTTGACCTGCAGACGAACTGTACACTCAGAAGCTGAAATACAAGGCTATCAGTGAGGAGCTGGATCATGCCCTCAATGATATGAACACCTTGTAAACCTTGCATTTAGCTGATGATGATTTCTCTTTATCTCCCCTTGCCTGATTGGAAGCACTTTGTCTCTTATATTCTCACTTTGCTCTCACTGCATCTTGCTCCTTTTGCATTCAGCTAAACTCAATAAAGATATTTTTCTCTTTTGCCCTGTCTACTGTCATTTCAGTTAAGCCTGCTTTTCACCACTCTGCAGCTGTAACAGCCAATAGTTTCTTATATTTATTGGCCACTATGAAAATGCCACAGTTGTAGGTTTACATATCGTATACAATTGTGTTTCTTTTGTTGTGTCTGCTCTTAAATGAACCATATTTTATTTGCGTACACATTGCACTTATGTGATCAATTAATCGGTTCACTGAAATAGCCACTGCATTTTATATCGGCTGGTATGTTTTATTGCAGAGGGCCTATCACACGCAAAAGAAGAAAACATAGGAATGCACCAAGTCCTGGACCAAACACTGCAGGAGCTGAATAGCTTGTAGAATGCCAAGAAGAACATCAAACAATAAAAAAAAAAGAGATTTTATACATGCCATCCATTCTCTGTAATTTCACTCTTATTCCTGGTTGTTAAAACACATGTACCCCTTTTTTATATATTTATAGTTATTTTGTTTCCCTTTATAAAAAATGATTTTGGGTCCATATGATGTTCAGTTTCAGTGCTGGAAATTGTTTTGTAGGCTAAACTCTGAGCACAAATAAAACTGATGATGATAAACTGATAAACTTTTATGTGTTATGTCATCTGTGTTGCGCCCTCTGTAAGTATGCACACAGTTCTGCATGTGTGTTTGTACATCTCGCTCAGGTAGTATCAATGCAGCCATAAACTGTAACAGCAGAAAGAGCTCAGTGTTTTCTGTGTGCTCTGCTAAGACAGTGAATGCATTAAACACAAAACTAGAGCTATTGCTTCAATGTTAGCCTTTTGGCCCCACAATTGTAACGTCACTGAGTACTGATTTGTTTTTCAAGTTAAGATACATTCATTGCCACAAATACGGACACCCCTGCATGTCTGTCACATAATACACTACCTCTCCCAGAAAATTGTTGCAATTACAAATGCTTGAGTACTCTCATGTTTATTTATTGTGTTTGCATAGTAAATTGTGAAATTTAACTTGTTTTGCGAGTAAAATCTTGATCTGCATCACTACTATCTATAGCTGCATATAAATGTAGTGGAGTAAAAAGTAGGGGAGAGCGGGGTAAGTTGTCTCGTGTGTAAGTTGTCACACTGCTCATAACTCCAACACTAGAGGCTCTATGTCAAAAATCAAATAGCCATTTTGTGTGACTTCTTTTTCTATGTTCAACTTCCTGTTTACATGTGGTCAAGGTCACTCTAATCTGAGGTGAGCACAATTTTATTATTTTTTTGCTTCAAAAGTAAAACATTTGCACTTTACATTTTATGTATTCCAACCTCATTAGGTATGAATGTTCAAAATGATAACTTTGTACATAGTAGAGGAGACAATAACGTGTCTTTTGATACTTCAGGTGAAGTGCTATGTTAAGCTAACCTTAGCACACATGTCAGTTTGGGGCAAGTTGTCTCAATGACTTTGGGGCAAGTTGTCACATGTGATTACTTGCTCCAGTACAAATAAACACATAGAACATGCTCAAAAAACTATGTGAAATTGTGTAATTACCTCTGACATCAGTATTAAATGATTCTGTAAATATTATTATATTATACACTGTACAGCAGCAGCGATATGCCTGGATAAGACTGAATTCATGACAGGGTATATACGGTCTTATACCGTAGGCATGTAGTATGTTAGTAGACACAAACACACACACACACACACACACTACAGCATACAGTTATTAATTTAGTTAGGCAACAAGGGTAGCAGACAAATACGTTTAACACTCAAATTTACTTGTAATTGCATGGAGGAATGTGTTTTTGAAGGAAGGAAGGAAATTATCAACAGAAGACAGAGAATGGCAGTACACCACCTGACATAATGTTAAAGCGAGTAGGTGGAGGTAGGTAGGTGAAGTTAAAGAACAAATCAATCAGAATTACAGCTAAGGATTTTGACATAAGCGGCTGACATCTCTTTTGGCCTCATCTATGTGGAGCCATTTTCATACAGTATTCCAAAGGAGACGTGGTTTAAGTGTGTGAAATGCAACAAATGGGCCTGCGCTGTTTGCACCTCAGGCCAGGCAATTTCTGTGTGCCAGAACTGTGACTCTAAACACGTCTGATTAGTCAGATACATATGTACGCTGTACAGAAATGCTAAATTAATTGCATTAGTGTGTTTAAACACCACATCTGTTTAGTTAAGAAGTTACACATTTAATAAAGTTATCTGCAGGATTATATTCAATTACCATAGATCTATTTGCACTCCAGAGAACGTTAGAAGTTCAAAGAAAGACGTGCCACTTAATGTGTGCTCTGCCAACATTTGTGTTTTGATTTAAATTATTTACTTTCCAAATTCTCTAGGCTTGATTGCTGATTGATTATATTTTTAGTTCTGGTTACAATTTGAAATTGAAATCAATATTCACAAGTTTCTAACTGTTTGATAATGCAGTGTGACAACTTACCTGCCGATGGGGCAAATTGTCACAAGTGCACACTCTCTATTCAACAGTCTACAACTCCATTATGAGATAAGATATGAAGATGTGATGAATACAAAACTTCTGCCCAAGACTCCATTCTTTCATTTGGTATGACATTTGTACCATTGTGATGTAAGGTGCCCAGTAAATGTTAGACAGTGTGAAAAGTGAGACAACATACCCCGCTCTCCCCTACAATATATTATTCTGAAAAGTACAAGTGTAAAGTAGAATAAAGGAAAGTATTTAAGTAGCCTATAAGTACCTCAAAATTGTACTTAAGTAGACTAGGCGACTTGAGTAAACGCACTTACTGCAGACCATGGTCAGTAAAGTGAGTAAACGCCCACTGGACCAGTTACATATAAACCGCAATTGAATTCCGAGCCAGTAGGGGGCGGCTTTTCTGTATATTCAGTCGCTGCTTCGCCGGGCGGGATTTCCGCAATAATATCAAGTATGGCGAAGACATACGATTATTTGTTTAAATTACTGTTAATCGGCGACTCTGGTGTCGGGAAGACATGTGTTCTGTTCAGGTTTTCAGAAGACGCCTTCAACTCCACGTTCATCTCAACAATAGGTACGTTTTTGTTGCTGTAACGTTAACTTAAACGGCCTTGCCGTCTGTTTACATACGTCAATGGGCTGTTTCATAGGCGCGGTCTACTTGCTGGAATGCTGGCAACGCTATGTTGACGGATGGCAGGAAGTTTCTTTGTCATTATTTAATAATATTCTTTCAGATATTAATTGGTTAATAAGAAACAACATAGGGGGACATTATTCACGGTGTGTTTAGCATGAGGCTAATGCAAAGTAAATACGTTTGTGCTGTTTTATAAACTGATGCCGGGTGGGTTTCCTGTTTGCTAAATGTTAGCGACATAGCTCGAACGCTAGCCATTAGGCCACGTCTACATCCTGGTAAGACACCGGAAAGAATAATATGAAGCAAGCTATAGCTGATTAATTTAAGCATTTTTAAGCTGTTGTTCTTTCATGCACACATCATTGCCGTCTGTCGTGAAAAGAAGCCGACTCGCCATTCATTCCCTGTCTATTAGTGTCTTTTTTCTTTTCTTTTTTTTTTGTGTCGCAGCAGTGTCAGCCAATATTTGACAGGTATACTGAGCTAGCAAGCTAACGTTATGATTGACATGCATGATCCTTCTTTATCCCTCCAGGCATTGATTTCAAGATTAGGACAATAGAGCTTGACGGCAAGAAGATAAAGTTACAGATATGGTAAGTTTAGCTTAATTCTGTTAATGCAGGACATGTGTCATGATGGCGGTGTTTGATCAGTATTTTGCTAACAAAGTATGGGTGGCGCACACTTTACTCAAGAAAAGGTTCCTGACAGATGTGGGGTGCTCATAGTTCCTATAACACTCTTGAAATATCAATTATCGACCTTAAAAGTCGTTTAATTGTTTCAAAATTCAATGTAAAGGTTTGTAATTGTAATTTCAGCAGAATTAGTTTCACTCAATTCAAATTTGCTGAATCCCAGTAGAACAGTATTACCAAAACTTCAAGGACTGTTGTTTTCTCTTTATCTGAAGTTTCTGTTTTAATGACAAAGTCATGGTTTTTTAGCTTACTGTATAAAATTCATCAATTTAATACCTATCTCTATAACGATACCTCCCTTATATACAAGTGTGTTGGAAAAAGTCCATGTAAGATAAACCAACCGCTTTACCTGTCATATGGGAAAGTTTCCCATATGATTGATCTAAATATTTATTGTACACACACATTTCATATTTATTCTTAAACTTCCTGATATGACATTTTGAGATGTCATAATGCTGCTGTTTTTTTTTGTTTTTTTTTTTTTTTCAGGGATACTGCTGGCCAGGAGCGCTTCCGAACAATCACAACAGCCTACTACAGAGGAGCTATGGTTAGTGCCTTAACGTGACAGACAGGAACATAAATCCATAGCTCTTGAGTTCTGTTAATCTCAAAGCATTTTATTTACTCTTCTTTACAGGGAATCATGCTTGTCTACGACATCACCAACGAGAAGTCGTTTGAAAATATCAAGAACTGGATAAGGAACATAGAGGAGGTACTTATTGGCCAAAATACACTCTACTTTACATGTTTGCTACCTTCAAAATACCCAAATGGTACCATGTTGTTTTTACTAAATTTCTGTTCTCTTGATTCAGCATGCATCATCTGATGTTGAGAAGATGGTCCTTGGCAACAAGTGTGACATCAACGACAAACGGCAGGTGTCCAAAGACAGGGGAGAGAAGGTGAGAAACTTTGAAGTTAAAATAATTTGTTGTCATTGGGTTATACAGTATTTGATAATAGTATGTGATAATGAAATAATAATTTTGCACTATTGTACTGGTGTAATGTGAAAATGTGTCAACAGACTTTGTAAAGTTTAAGTTGATGTAATTTTCCCATTATATTTCAGCTTGCATTGGAGTATGGCATAAAATTCATGGAGACAAGTGCAAAGGCCAACATCAATGTGGAAAATGTAGGTAGCCATTCTTCCTTGAGTTATAATATACTTAACAGATCATTGTCATCAGTGTGACATGTGTATTTGTTCTGGTTCACAGGCATTTTTAACGCTCGCCAGAGACATCAAATCAAAAATGGACACAAAATTAGTAAGAACTCTTTGATGACACTACTTAGTATTTAGCACTGTAAGAAATTTATATATCTGATATTGCTATTCAGCAACTGTCAAATATTTCATAATTTGAAACACGTTTTCCTGGTTTCAAACTTCTCAAATCAAAAGCGGTGTGCCTCTGGTTGCAGAAAAGTACATAAGGATTTTTGTACCATATGAGAGGCAGCCACTGAGTGTTGAACAGTTGTATATGAGAGTGACCTGTTAATTTGTCACATTTGCAGGAGGGCAACATGCCGCAGGGAAGCAGTCATGGCGTCAAGATCTCAGAGCCTCAGAAAAAGACCAGCTTCTTCCGCTGTAGCCTACTCTGAGGGCGGAGGCCTTCAATACTGGCTGCCAGCTGGCTGGACATAAACGGACTGTGCTAGCTTTTAGCACTTCCTTCCCCATTGATCTTTCTGTCCTACCAGTCCACACAAACCGGTATATTCCCAGTAAGAGAAGGGCTTCCTCTTCTCGCTTCCTCTTCCAAAAGCTTCCAGTGGTGCATCTCTTCCATTTAAAGGAGATCTGTTGTCTTTGTGGGTCACAGTGTTTGACCGTTCAAGGACTCAACCAGGACCATTGTCCAGATGTTCCTTATCACACAAAAGACAGGCTCTTACTTCTGATGTTAATCTTTGTACTACGCACTCATATTTCACACCAGTGCCAGTAGCACAACCGAGGAAGATAAATCATTTGATTAATGCCAAGGTTTTGGGATTGCAAATACAAATGTGATATTTAGATCTATTTTTATTAGTGCTCTCTCCCTTTATGTTATAAATGTCAACCAGAGACTGAAAGGCTAGATCTCTAGTGAAACAGAGTTGCACACGCTTTCATTTTCATTTCAACAGTCAAGGATCAGAGAGGAATTGGATTGAAATGTGCTCTATTTGAGTTCTACTCTCTGGTTTATGTGTAATCCTTGACAATCATCCAATGTGACTAAAATGCATGTTTCAACATGCCCCAATCAATACACACTGCCTCCAACTCATTTGAACCTCACTCTAGTAGCTTTCAGGTGCTGGAAGACAGTTTGGCTACACAAAACCTAAAAATACAATCCAGAGTTTTGCCTCTGAAGTACTGCTGTCAAATTATCCGCAGAACATTGGCTTCTCCTTAAGCTTTATCTGGTGTAGTAACCTCCAAGAAAGTAATGTACGTACAACACTTTTGAGCACATTGTGGTGTGAAAGTGAAACACTGCTTTGTAAACCATTTGTAAGTACACTACAACAATATGTGCACACTGTATAATTAAAATAATCCTCCACAAATAAGTGCAGTGTAATAAGATTATGGATGCAATTGATTTTTTTTTTTTTTTTTTTTTTTTTAATTACCCATTATTTGATTGATTGGCCTACAAAATGTCAGAAAATAGTAAGTTTCCTGTTAAAACTATGAGTTTACTATCATATAAGACAAAAAGCAGCAACTCCTTCTCACATTTGAGGAACTGGGACCAGTGAAGGATTGGTATGAGAATTTACTTAAAATGGTCAATAGATCAATTTATTTTCTCTCACTTGACAAATTGGTCCAACTCCAAATAGGATTAAAGTGCTGGTTTTTAATTTGACTTGAAGGTTTTGTCGCAGCTCTGTTTCACAGTCTAGCTAAATGATGTCTCCAGTTATCTGATCAGCAATTAAAATCCCTCCTTGAAGTTTCGCACTGTAAGCCCCAGCTCCCCTTGCACTTTACCAGTAACTCGTGTTTTGTGTGTAGTCTGTGCCAATTGATAGTTTTGCAATACAATTACTTAAAAAATCCATTGAGTCTTGGTGGTAAAATGTGCGTAATGCCTAAATTTTACTACACTTACTTATAAATGACTTGATTTTCTTTGCTATTTCACTGCTTCTGATCCACTGTCATTATCTAGTTCACTGAAAAGCATTGCTCTAACATACTTTAACAGCTATATATATTTATATAAAGGAAAAATACTTTGCAGGCCTCTGTTTCTATGCTACTGCCCTGCCAAATTGTAGTTTAAAAGTGACGTTTTCTTGGCTTATTACACGAACACTGCCTTGACCTAAGCTGAGAGGTGGGCCTATTAGTATCATTCTGATGTGTTTCATTATTGCACTGTAGTTCGACCACTAGGTGGCACCACAGGCACAGTATACATTATAGGCGACCACCTGAACTCAAATTTTAATCAGTATTTTAAGAACGCAAGCCACAGTGAACTAAACTTGATCCGAACATGTACCCACTGTTTAACATTGACGTTGAGTCTCAATCTATTCCTGTTCTTCATGGTTACTTCATACATATTTTACTAGTCTGAAAACCAAACTCCTATATGCACAATATCGAGGGAGGATCTGCTTTTGCTTGCCTACACTTTTTTGTTTTATATATAATATATATATATAAAAATAATCTCAAATAATTTGGGACCTCATGATTACCATGGCCATTTGTCTTAACTGCTAATACTCAGTTCTGTCATAGGTGAGCTATGCATTGTGAATCTTGGACCTGTGCATATTTGTGAAATGTAACTTTCAGACATAATTGTAGACCTGTACAGTTGAATGTATGGGCTTTTTTTTTGTTTGTTTTTTTGTGTCATTCACTGAGCTAAGAACAGCATGGGCTCTGTTTATAGAAATGTCATTGTTACATCAATGCAATTGAAATTTTGCATAATGGAAGATTAAGTGGGAGAGGTCTGGATGTTGAAATGCAGAGATAGTGCTGTTGTCTCATTTGAGTGATACTGTAGCTTTAATTCATAAACAGAAAGATAGGGAGCAGTTTCAGCTGAATTGATACTGTCTTTTGTTTTGTTTTGAAGTCATATCTTTTTCTTAAGACTCCTATCACATGTCATAATATATTGTACATCCCTTTTTACAGCCATATTTTCATTCCGTCAATTGTGAAGTCCACAAAAAGAAGAATATGTTTTGGGAGAAAAAAAGTGAAGAAAAATAACATTGTAAATATCACATTGAAAACAGATCTACTTAAATTGTACTGTACTTTCTAAACCCATATGAAAATGTATCTACAATTTGTAGATATGTGTACTTTTGATTTAATAAAATAAGATTATAAAACCTCACATTCACTGTCTATTGGCTGGCTGTGTGCTCAAACTAAACTATCAGTTGACTCCATGCTCCCACAATGGAACTTGTCATAACAAAATGGCTCTCCTTTTATTAGCCGGCCATGACCCACAGGAATATTCTGGCATGGGTTTCTTTTATAGTCTGGTAAAACTGAACCCCTTCATATACAAAACACAAATCTACTGTTGATGGTCAAAACTAATGAGCCTTGTCTTTATGGGTTGTTTGATGCCACCACCTGACGACAGACCTGCTGTCACACAGTGACTAGTGTTATTTCTGCATTTGCACTAATACAAATTTGATGTGGACTTAGAATGTAAGTCTAACAAATCTTAAGATGGTCAGTGCAAGACAGTCATGCTCCTATTAAATACAAGATAATTTGTAGTTACTCTGGATGATAAATGTTAAAATCTAATGAGCTCTGATGAAGATCAGAATGCTTTTAGTTATCTTTTTTCCAGTTTTTTTTTTTTTACAAAATAAAACAAAACTCTAGGCATTTACAAGACGATTTGTAGTTTTTGGTTGAGATGTCCAGACGTTCCGCAGTGTTGTAAGTGCACCACATAGCTTCATTTCTTTATATCCTTATGTGGAAGGTGCTGTGAACAGACATCACAATAGTTTGATTTCCTCATTAGAAGCCAGGGTTAAAAACAAATGTAAATAGGTAAATCCACATTAGATTACAATTACTGATAAATGACAAATTTGACATGAATGTGTTCTCATGTAACGTGTATGTGAGCTAAACCTTCATTTTATCTTCTAGTAAAGGGTCACTATTGGCCCACCTGAGAAAGTCTGGAGCTCGAACTATCATGTGCTGGAAGTCCTCCAGTGACAGACGTCCGTCATTGTCCAGGTCAGCCTCATCTATGACCTTTTCACAAACCATCCTCACCTCGTCTTCTGTCAGCTCATTACGGGTCAGTTTGTTCACTGTCTTCTCCAGGTCTGACTTGCAGATGAAGTCATCATTGTTGAAATCTTGCACAAAAGAAGATAGCTAGAGGTGAAATTATTGGTTGATTAATCGATTAGTCGAGCAACTATTTTAATAATCCATTAATCATTCAAGTCATTCTTTAAGCAAAAATACCTAAAATCTATTGTTTCCTCCTTTTAAATCTGAGTGTTTGCTGGTTTTCTTTGTATTTTATCATATTAAACTAAATATCTTTAGGTTTTGGACTAATTCTTCACTATTTTCTGACATTTTATGGACTAAACAATTTATTGAACAGATTAATCAATAATGACGATAATTGGTTATTATTCTTAGTTAACTGTTAGAGACATGTGTTTCATATATTCTAAAGTAATTTCCATAGTTTATTTTTATTTGAATTATTTCTGACAATATTCAGTTTATTCAAATTGGACTTCATGGTCAATAAAATTGCATGAGCTCTTGATGATGCAAACTGCAATGTTATTCACATGGTAATATATTGATGTATACTGAAGGCATTGATTAAACATATTTGTCAAGCCTTACATATTCATCCAACACACCCAGTCCTTCATTAGAGAGGTCACTTCAGGTCCATGCAACCTCATCATGCTTGTTCACAACACAACTATACTTCAGTTATGTTTTAACTGTGTCACCTTCCATGGGGTTTCTTCTCTGTTGGTCATAATAATGAATGAAAAGTTTCCTTGACCCATGACCATGGTGATGTGTATGTAACCTCTTCATCTGTCAGCGTTTGTTAATTAGAGGGGACCCTAGTGCTGAGCGCAAACTGGGCTTTGACAAGCTCTTTGCCTCTATAATGGGCTGGTTAATCATTTATAACATTCCATGCACCATCCGTCATGCTTACAGCTCCGAAGCCCTTCACCATGCTCCCGTTTCATATGCTTGTACCATATTAACATTTAAAAGATGTTTCATCTGCTTTTATTGAACTTACTTGGGAAGATACAGTATTAGTTCATAGTTCAATTTTAGAGAGATTTCATGATTTTGTTGCATAAAAGTAGGGCCTATTTTGGTATCACAGCGGCTCTTTACACTATGGAGTTACATATGATTCTAATCTTCAGTTTAGGGTCCTAGTCACCATGATCCATTGGGACTTTTATTGATCTTATGAAATTTGCTTTTCAACATCATTTTGAACAAATGATAGAATAAAATTATGCGTTATTTGTGTTTGACCCCATTTGGGTAAGTACAATGGAAGTTCATATTCATATGCTCTGTATCCGTGATTAGTGTTGACAGTACTTTTTACACAGCACTGCTCAAATTCTAAAGTCTATTTGGATTTCTGTTATTGGAGTTATGCAGTATAACCTTTGTTGGAAAAAGATCTATCTGACCTCAAACAAAAGTAATGTCACTATGTAGAATAACATTATGTCCATTTCTTTGTCTGTGAAAGACAAACAAAAGGAAATACAAATCAGTTCATCGAGCACATACAGTATTTCATATAAAACACTAGATCTTTCTTTGTTGTTTCCTTGTTGTCTTTGGGATCTGTGGAACAACAAACAAGGAAAAAGGAAAAGCCAATTTAAACTAAACCCAATGAAAATTGGAACTCATTGATTTGTTTTTATACTCTACCACTTCTTCGGATATTTTACCATAAATTTTGAAAGCGTAGTATGCCTTGAGGTCACGAGGAGCCATCTCACTCATGACTGAAAACATGTCCAAGAAGTCATCCAGTGTCATGTTTCCCTCCCCGTCCTCAGAGAAAACCTCAGCAATCCTCTGGCGAAATGGGTTGTCCTGGACAGAGGGGACACCAGTACTTCTGTAACAGTCTGATAAAACTTCTGTAAACAATTCAGTGCTGTTAATCATACAGAACTATGAACCGGTGCTTGCTGGCTTTAATGACTTTCCTGTGCTCTGAGATTGTGTGTTTTTGTTATTTTGTTGGTTTTTATGTCTGATTTTTGTTTTTCAAATGATAATTCATGAAAGCTATTAAATTGGAATAATGAAAGTTTATAAGGGAAAGTATAATCTTGACAGTCTAACTTTCTCTTTCTCAAGACATGTCAGTGACCAGCATGTTAACACACCTGTTTACTGTGCTGTCATTGTGTAAAGAGGCATATAATTGACCTATATCCAAGAAGTATGCCCTGAGGGACTCACCAGCATTCTTAAAGTTTAAAGGAGTCGGGTAACATATAACCTTTCAAAGAATTCTGCCGATTAGTTGGCTGTTAATAATGGATTAGGAACACTGGGAGAGAGCGGGTCTGCAGGGTGTGTGTGGACCAGTGGGTCTACCTTCAGCTCTGGCATGCTGCCAATCAGCTCATATGGTAACTTCACATCTGGGTTGCTGGTGTAGTCAAGGGGAACGAGTTGCGGTGCCAAATCCCGATAGCGGTCGAACAGTCTAGGAACAGTTTAAAAAGTTTTACTTTCAATATTAAATTATGCAACATCTTCTATGTTATGTAGTTGTGTATTTTAGAGATGCAATTGGCTGCTAAGAAAAGTTAGGACTCCTACTATTAAGCTGGAATCTATTTTCTCTATTGGGGTCAACTCTGAAAAATGAGTTTCAGTACAGTAAAGTTCTAAAAGCAAGATTTTAAATACCATGTGATCTGGTATGGTAGCCTGCCCCACAGTACAGGTCTCCCGATACAGTAGTTTAGAGTTACAGTGTAGTATTGTGCGGAACAGAACAAAATAACAGCTGTGTCAGCTGTGTTACATGAGCATTGACTCAAATATATTAAGATTTAAAACTGTTTTGATCACAGTAAAATAATTTTCTCACCTGAGAATTTCTTTTCTTGTAAAATATGTACAGTCCTGCAAATACAATCATATCATGGCAAGTTATTGCAAAGTTAGATTAGGATGCAGTTGTTCTTAGACAGTCTGGTGCTAATTTACTTGTTTTACACAGTGGTGGTAGAAAATTCATATATTTACTTATAGTAATAGTAGCAATCCCACACTACAAAAATTCTCCAGTACAAGTAAAAGTCATTCATTTAAAAACGTGTTGAGTATCAAAAGCAAATGTAGTCATTATGCATTATCAGTGTCACGTTTAGTTAACTACTTTATATACTTTTGGGTAGTCTCATATATACCAATGCTAAGTTAATCATGTGTTTTTTGTTTAAAATCTAAATCTAAAAAGTAACTAGTACCTATAGCTATGAAATAAATGTAGTGAGTATGCATTTACATCTGAAATGTAGTGGAGTAGAAGTTTAAAGTAGCATCCAATGGAAACACTTACAATTATCTCAGAATAATACCTAAGTACAGTGCTACAGTGAGGAAACTAGTTTTATATATAAACAGATACATAATCCTCTGAAGTGTTTGAGTTGGAGAACAAAATATAAAATCAGGAAAGCTTTGACTTAGTTCAACACTACCCTGAAGAGGTGCACTACCTGACCCTGGATCATCTACTTTTCTTAATAGGAAGTTTACAAAATACAAAGAAGTCTGATAAGTGTATCAGCCTTGTTTACAGATGCCGGTAGCAAGTACTGATAAGAGAAGCACCATTAGAGTAAGTGAGACTAAACATCTCATTCAGAAAGGAATGACACTAACCTGATAGGCATCTAGCTGCTGTGCAGTAAAGATGGTCTGTTTATTCCCCATGTCTGAATGCGCAAACACCAAGCCTCAGTTCCATCGCTGCTCCAACATGAAGTGTTTTTTTAAGATGTGTGGATATGTCAGATATGAAATACTGGGACAAAAGGAAGCCAGAGCCAAAGAGGAGATCAGGTGTCTGGCTGCCACAGGGCCCTTTGGTCCCCATTATAATGGCAGCATTTCATCGTTTTCTCCATTGTGAATAGCAGCCCCTTTGACAGTGAACAAGGGCTGTCGTCCAGCATCATGCCAAGTGGTATCAACCCCCTTTAGTGCCACTCTATGGCCAACGCCTCGGCCACTGCTCAGGTTACACTCTTTAGAGAAAGGGTTTTGTAGTGGGCAAAAAGACTTTTTGATGGGAGACAATTTTTGTTTTAAGCTGAGAACTCAATTATTGGCTATTTATCTAATTATTGACTACATTTTCCCTTTCAGTTTTAGGTATCTATCTGACCTAAAACTTAACTTCCAAAAAATATGTACTAATTTTGAACATGCCTTGAGGCACTGAAATCAAACTT
The DNA here is from genome assembly GCF_014851395.1 of Micropterus salmoides. Taxonomy (NCBI): domain Eukaryota; kingdom Metazoa; phylum Chordata; class Actinopteri; order Centrarchiformes; family Centrarchidae; genus Micropterus; species Micropterus salmoides. Next base: position 10,583,669 of record NW_024040485.1, on the reverse strand, counting down.
TGCCTTTTACCCTGCTATTATAATTTAGACTAGCAGATGTACACCAGTACACTCTGACTAATGCATGTATTCCACCTTTACCTCACACTATTGTACTTGGCATTTTATATATTTTCTTTAGAAAATCAGATTCATCACGGCACTCTATGTCAGTGGGTCCCAGCCCGGGGGTCCCAATAAAGTTTAGAGGGTATTAAAAAGTTTAAAATTGAATCCACAAAAGTCTTAAATATTTTCTCTTTCCTGCTGCAGTAATGTGAGTTTATATAATGTTTTAGTGTTTGATTGCAGGCTGTCAGGGGGCATTACACACCTATAAACTTAAAGTGAGATTGTTTTGATCATGGATTGTGTGTGCAAGAGGCTGTTCTGTCCTGTTCTTGTGGCATTTCAGTCAGAACAATTGGACTTATAGCAAACACTACCACCACTGCTCCGTATAGTTGCTATAGGAAGCTCATTGTCAAGTGTCAAGTGTCAAATTTAGCAAAAATTTAAATTATTGAATACTTTTTCATTGGTTAACATATCCATCCATTTTCTGCTACTTATCTGGGTCCAGGTTCATTTATCATTTTATCATTAGGAATAATTGTTATATCCTGCTGGGAAGTACTAACCCTAACCCTATCCTTAACCCTAATTGGACCTTACCATCCATTCTGATTTTCCATAATGCTTTCATACTTTGGCTGGAATGATCAGAAACAGGTATTAAATTGAAGTCTATGTGATTTTAAAAATATACATTTAACTTGGTGAAAATGTTACACTAAAGAAAGTCATTTACAACTCATGTATACACTAAGGCCAAAACCTCTGAAAAGTTGCTGCTCTGCCAAGTATAGAACCATACTGCCAAATTAAATATTTGTGCTATTTCCATTTGCAAGTGTTGTGAGTACTTTATTTTTAAAGTCTGTATTTTCTCTGACAGCCGATGCTTCATGTTGTTCAAATTTGTAATGGCAAGACAAACTACAAGATAACTCTGATTGCTCAAGTGAATGAGAGGAATAAACCCTAATTAAAAGAAGAACAGGCCCTATTAGGTTTGAACTTCGCAGTTGCAGTTCAAGTGACAAGAGAGAAATATCTGGAACATATCAGCTAATTAAAAGATTTGACTCAATGGTTTATTTACCAGGGCTGAAAATGAAAAGTACAATGAAGAATGCTTGAGGAATTTAGCTTAATATTCAAATTTCATCAACAGCTTGCTGTAGACTTGCTTCTACGTTTTTTCTTTCTAACAAATGCTGTGTTTTGAATAATATGTACCATTGTATCTTCTTTTACAAAATACAGTAAATTCTATTATTATTCTTTCCCTTTTTAATGTTTTATACTACATTGGATAGCTGTCACAAACAGAAATGTCTAGACATTACATCCTCCCTGTCTTTTCCTCTGCAGTCTATGCTGGGTGTAGAGGCAGACAATGAAAGTGATGCTACCCATCGATCTAAGCTGAGCACAGTGAACAATACAGATGTCCATGAAACCCATGCCAGGAGACTTCTGAGCCCTCAAGTTTGGATTCTTCAGCCCAGGATCAAGGTAATATTAAAAGTTATCTCGGGGAAAATGTGTTTGTTCTTCTTACTATGGATGCTGCTGTTATAGGTAAGTCTCTTCATGAAATACACAGTATTTCTACTTTTCTTCTTCCACCACTGCTGAGTACTGTATTACATTGAAGGAGTAATACTTAGGAGAGATTGCACCTTTTTTTGTTAGCATGTTATTCAGCAGTACTTTGTACACTGACTTTACTGCATTTGGTATTTTCTCCGGATGAAGCAGTGATTTGATAGACACACTGACATGCTGACCTTTATTTATTTTTCCCTGAGGGAATAGCCTGAGCTTTGCTCTGCATCCAACAACATTGGCAGCCAGAGATATAAAGTACTTCACCTTTTCTGAAGAGCTGTGGATGCAAATGCTACAAATGTTGGAGCTTCCTCACATCACATCCTGCCTCATTACAGATTAGGTCCCTATATGTTGTATTCAAATGGACCCACATATGCAACTAGGTGGCTATGTTTATTTATTGTAATGTGTCACATGTGTGTCATGAGTGCATTCTCAGCATGGATTGATGTGTTGCAAAGGAGGCGCCAAACTGTGGCATTACCTCACCTTATTTTTAACCTTATTTTTAGAATTTTTTTACATGTGCACAGTAAATGTACAGAGGATATCACCCTCTACATCTCCCACATTCTCAGTCAAACCTACCCTGTCAAGAAAATCTTTGATCCACTGATGTTAGCTGCTAACAGATGCTCAGTTTTCTGCCTTTTTTTACAAACCACTTGTTAAGTAGGACAGAATATTAGAAACATCCTCAATATAATGCAATCCAAAACACCACTAAGGCATCATAAGCTTCATCTTGGATTTATTGGTATTGGATTGTATTAAATTGGTGAATCAGCACATGTCTAACTTTCAGTTTACTATTTTCAATTATGAAACTACTGTGCAATATGTTAATGTGTAAGTACAGTGTGTAAGAGTGTGTTTAACATGTGAAAATGTTTCCCTTTATTGGCATGATGCAACAGTGCATGTCAAACATAGTGAAAAGCTGGTTCCTGTTTTGTTGTTGTTTAAATATACAATCTTTAAAATATGTCAGCTGAAACAGGGAGTTACATTGATTTGTTGCAACTTCTTTTCATTTCATTCATATCATCTGTGGACAAGAAGGCTTATGGGGAAATGCGGCTCCAGGGTCTTTGAATCTATGCTATTACACAATGACTACCTTAATGGCTGTGTCCATCTACATCTTCCTAGTTGTTCTTATCCAGCAGCAGAAATCATCCAGGAACAACTGAGCGTCCTCTGGTGGTGAAGCGGCAGTTGTGCAGACTGTGGGTGCCTTTCTGGATGTTATCAGGTGTTCACCAAAAAGAATCAATCTACTCAAACAGATGTCAGCACTGTGTCTAAGCTAACCTATACTCTGTTTTTTGTTTTTCTTTCTTGATCACTGTGAATTATTTCTACATAATTTGTACAACAATAATTTTATCAGATTAGTGTATGGTTAAAAATTATAACATTTAAAAGTAAATCTTTTTTATGTTTAACCCTTTAAAGTCCTCACCAAGAAAAAAGTGATGGAAAAATTATTTCTTTACATTTTTTATTTCATTAGGGCAATAACAATAATAATCCAAAAAAAAATTTTTATTGACCCAATAGTTTTTCTGATATACTGCTCTACCAAACGGTTGAGATGGCTCTTCATGGTAATACTTAAATATGCATTTTAATACCAACAAACTTTAGAAAACATCATATAAAATGACAGTTAACAGCAGAGAAGGCAACTTCAGCACTTCATCCCTAATTATGAAGACAGGGTTTATAGTGGAGTTCATACAAAACAGCACTACACAGTAACTTCATTGATTTTTGAACATTTTGAATATTACCAACATAGTATTTCTGTTCTTTGAGTATTTCAGAAGAACACATCTGTATGTACTCTCAACCTTTTAGACAGACTTAGATACTTTGGCAACATATCAATGTCTAGATCACTGCAAAATACAGTATTTACTTAATTTAGTGTATGGCTGTTGTTCAATAATCAATGAAGTTACTGTGTAGTGCATACAGTTTGGTATAAACTCTACTGCAAACCCTAGATACGCAATAAGGGATGAAGTGCTGAAGTCGCCTTCTCTGCTGTTGATTGTAAAACAGATTTATTTCTGCAACAACTTAGCATTTTATATGATGTTTTCTAAAGTTTGTTGGTATTAAAATGCATAAAGAGCCATCTTTCTGAAACCGGTCGGGACTGTCTTTGTCCTGCTGATTATCATTAAAATTAATAATCTGGCATAACGAATTGAATCTCTTTACGTCTTGAGATGTGACTGGTGGTGCCAGTAGTCATCCATGGCTGGGAAGTTGACAACACCTATGACAGGTTGTATTGCCAGGAAATAGTCAATCTCTTCGGAGCTAGTTTTGATCGCATCCCCCAACTCCTGCGCAGAGTACAGATTGGTATGTTCTGATATGTTGATGATCAGGAGGCTCTATTTGGTTGTTATCATCATCACTCAGATTAATGGCAGAGTCTTGAGGATTTTCTGGTATAAGGGCTGCAGTGACTTTGATGATTTTAACTTCCTGTAAGGAGGGTATCTGAAAAGGCATGCTGCTTAAAGAAACAGTGACAACTAGTGGATTTTTCTAGCACAGCATACCTACACCAAATGTTAGAGATGGCTTAAACAGGTTGAATTAAGTTCAGTACATTTTTCAATGAGATACAGTGACTTAAAATGTGGTCTTCCAAATGGTTGAGAGGATGTTAAAGGGTTAACAGTTACATTTCACTGCAAATCAAAGAACGACCTTTGGTACTGTTTTCTAATAGTAGTATTTAAGTTTGAAAAAACTTTGATGTTGTGAAAGATATTTAAACATGTCTCAAGTGTGTCCCGGAGACCTAGTGGTTTGAGACCCGTATTATGACCCACATTATATTATTAAATTATATATGAACAAAACGATAAACTATCTAAAGTCAAATTTTTTTTAAAAGAGCAAAACATCTCAGTATGTTCATGCGTCTTCTACACTTGCATATCCCATTTAGATTTTTGAGGGAAAAGGGATGGAGGTCAGAGCACATCCCAGTGTGTTTTAGTTGATAGGCGGGAACCCTGAACTGGTTTCCAGCCTGTCAAAGGATGAAAAACCCAAAGGAAACCATATGAACATACAGACCTCCCGAACCATAAAGCTTCATGCTTAGTCAGTTAAAATTCACTGAAAATTAAAAAAATTAGCCTGTGTTGTGTGAGCAAGGCCTCCAAATTTGATTATTTCACAATCACAAATATGCAGCATTTTGTGAGAAAGTGCTACAACATAATAGCAAGACCTCTGGAATAAATATAAGTTGTTTAGTGGCTTTATTGGAGAGAATACACACCCCGTACATCCCCATGTCTTTCCTCCTGAAAGAGTCTTTCATAAGCGATAATATAATTGATTTAGTTTGAAATGGGCTGGTAATATTTATTCTGAATGAAATTATTGTAGGTAGAAAACTATGGTCATTGAAGAAGATTAAAAGCATTCTTCCTATTTCATAATTTTTTTGTGGAAATGCTGCACGGATGGGGCGAAATTGTTCTAGCAAGAATTGAAGGTGGTTGATTCCTGCAGTTACATTATTGTTAATTGATGGAAGTACAATTTTGAGCCAAATGTTGACCATTTTAATGGCTAAATACATTGTTCTGTCATAATAAATAACACTTCACTTTAGACCTCCTTGAAATAATGTAACATTTTTGAGGGCAAAGTATTTTACAAATAAATTCACTCTATAATATTTTGTTTACAGCATTTATTCTGACGGTGTATTAATTCACAACAGAAAACATAAAATATACACATTCACATCATTCACAGGATATTACTTCCATCACTGCCATATATTATAATTTATGGATATTTACATATATTACAGTGCCACATATGGGACTCTGCACATTACTCATTAGTTTCACTTCTGTGTACCAAAACCCAGATTTACATTAAAATATTTATGAATGTCTGTGCAGCCCAACACCAGTGGCTGGTTGATGTCAGTGGCAGCCACAGCTTCCAGCCACCATGTCATTATACTGTTTCAGGACGACATTCTCATCATCGTCGAAGTAGAGCAAGTTGATGGAGAAGAGCTTGTCGGGGATGCAGCACGGCGTCTGAATGCCTTTGATCAGCTTCAGGGCGTTAATGATGGACTGGACGGTAGCGTGGTTGGTCGGCCTCATGTTCTGACCCAGAGGGAAGGGGCAGGAGCCTTTGCAGTGGTAAGCGTTGTAGCCCTTGGGAGACACAATCCAGCCCGACCAGCCAATCTCCTCAAAGTCGACGTAGAGGGGCAGACGCTGGCAAGGCAAAGACACACCTTCCTCCCCGCTGTCCAGGGAGCGGGCGCTGCGGGAGGACGGACCTGATATGGAAGCCTGTGGCAGGCTGGAAGTGATTGTTGCATCATTTGGGTCTGGTCATAGAAGGGAGAGTGTTTTGTTAGAAAACACAGTATTTTAAAGTTCGGCTCAGTTGTGGGTGAATTGGGGTACAGCACAATTGGGGTTCAGTACCTCTAAAGTTAAAATACCATCTGGGGTTCAAATCTTTCCTGTTATTTTGTCTTTCTTCCCACGTTGCACCTTATTTTGAAAAAAGGTTTGGTTGTTTCTGCAGTAGGATAACAGGTTGGCTAGATGATTTAAAAACATCAACTCCCTCACCAGGCAGTTTTTTTTTTTTTTTTACATCAGACATCTGATGAAAGTATGGCTTTGGTAGCCAATTAGCATTGGATGTCAGATACTTCTTTAGAAATGTGTCTAAAATAATGTGTTTGTAAAGTACAGAGATCTGTTCTGGTTGTTGATGGCCACACAGACATTCTTGTCATAGATCAATAACAGTCATAAGAGGGCCCAGGGCTTCCCCTAGCTCTTATCTACCCCCCCTGCTCATCAGCAGTAAGACCACAAAAATACCTGAACTGTGTATTCTTACCATCACTGGGCATAACCTGATCGATCAAATGACATTCAAGCTTGAAACAAGGCTCACCTGTGCTTTCAAGAGTAGCAGAGCGGCGGCCATCGTCAGTGAAGAGGACCAACATGGGCTGTTTGCTCTGGTGGTGGTTGCGCCCTGAAGCAAAACGGATCAGTTTCATATCCATCTGACTTCCTCCCAGGGTCCGAACCACCACATGGAGCCCCAGGTTACTGCCTTCATCTACCATCCAAGAGCGGACCTTCATGAAGAAGTTCACAATTCAAACACAGAATTCACCTACAGAAGTAAACGCAGGCCTTAAAGAGAAGGGAATGCTTACTGCTTGTGTAATGGTGAACACTTCCCAACCAGTAGAGTGAACTGGGATGAGGCGAGAAGACAGCAACTTCTTCTCTTGTGTATTGTTGGTTTTGCTTGTGTCAAGCAGCTGATAAACACTAACCTGAATGAAACAGGAGAGATTACAGTCCAGGAGAGGTGCATTTGGGAGGATTCACTGTAGCCTATTTCCTTATATTGTTCAGTTACCATAATTTTATTTAATGGTACATACCTGGCAGAAATGATGTCTGTGGAATGTCAGTGTTGCCTGAGGTCGCAGCTTGAAAAGATGGAGCTCTGCAGTGAGAATCTTCTCAGTTCTGGCAACCGTGGACAAGTTGAACCTGAACTCCACCTGTTCACTGCGCACTGCAATGAAAATTATGTAATTAGGGACCAAAACAAATCCTACTATATTTCATCCTCTAAAGTAGCCAGTACCAATAAGCACGCACAAATCTGATCTTACATTTGTCAAAAAAGCTGCGCACAGTATTCCCCTCCAGAAGATAAGGGTCCTTAGTCACACCGTCCACATCAGCAACCGTGTTGTACAGATCAAGCATGTACTGTGGTGGCTGCTTGTGTCCATGGATAGCAGGAGGGTCCTCCATCCCAAAAACCTCCAAAAGTCTCTTGATGGCAGCTGAACGGACTTCCTTTGACTCGTTCTCGGCGGTGAAATGAAGTGAAGGCCGTGCAGCGGCGGCGCACACTAAAGTGGCAAAGCTGATCACAAACATCAACATCTCCAAGCTTGAGCAGATAGATCCCGGGTGTCCTGAGCCAGTCAAATGGCCAGCAACTTGAAGTTGGAGTGACTGCAGGGTCCTTGAAGCTCGACTTTTTATTTACAAAGGCTCCCGTTCACTCTTCAGTGCCCTCAAAGCCTTGGCAAACAGCAGTAAAAATGCTATTTGGTCGCAAATGTAAATCACCAATCAGCGAATGTAAAGGGAGACTAATGGCGGCGTTAACAAGGTGTGAGCCCGATTGTAGATTTTATTCAAGCCCATTGTCCCCACGTCTGGCAATAAAGGCTCTAATAAACTAAATCTAGCCTTTGAAAAAGCTTGGTACTTATCCACGAGTGACTTTGTTTGTGTAGAATTTTTTTTTTCTGATAAATCTTTGTAGAGTGGAGGAATGTCAAGAATATGTTCAGAACAACCTTGGAGATGATCTCTTGAAGAAGTGGTTGACTCACCATGGGAGGTCTACTGCGCCTGAATGAATCCATTAATTTAGAATAATGGGCACAGTGTCTTAGGTGGAAACCAATTACTTCGATAAAGAGACGGGTGTCGCTGGCTACACGTTGCCAGATTTACATAACTGCTTATCGAGTTAAAGCTGGATTATCACCAAAATTTGATTTTATAAAAGAACTCCAACTGGACTGATCCCCTGCAATGTAATAAGCTGAGGAGGTGCTAAAAGACTTCCAGCCGGTGATTTATCTTTATAAAATCTACAGCAGTTTAACATAATAACAACATAATTACAAATAAAGTTGAATCTAATCTAATTAATCGTTCTAGTTATGGCTTAAATGTAAATCCCCCACCCCACCCCAACAAAAAAGGAACAATGCATTTTACTGGTAATGGTTTTTACAGTGGACACTTTTAATTTCGTTACATGGTTTACCCTTACCATTCCACTAAAGACACAGAAACATCTATGAATTAAAAAATTATTAACCATGAGCACAATAAGCAACCCCATTATTCTTTAAACTTGGTTATTTTTCATTTATTTCTCGAAGCCAACTTTATTCTTTCCAAGGAAACTCAAAAATGGCTCACTGTGCCATATGGTCACTTTGATTTTTACACACAATTACGCAGGAGCAAAAGACAGATTGACACTGGAAAAAAGTGTTTCCCTCACTGTAATAAACATTTAAGAGATCAAAGTTTTTTTTTTTAACAGGACACTTTGTAAGCAAGTCATAAAAGCTCTTCTTTTAAGATGACAGGAAAAAAGTGTTGTTTCACACGTTCATATCAAAATAAGGAGCTATTAAGAACTTGCATGTGTGTTTTTTCAAAGGGACATTTGCGGAATTGGTTGGCTTTTCATGTGCTCCTTTCCAGTGCTTCTTCAAGGCTTCATTTTCGCCCATTGGATTATGATACTGATTAAAATGTTTTCATTGATCCATAGAAGTGTGTTTTAAAGTCTAAAAGACAATCTGTCAGGTCATTCTTTATATTAACTTGCTTTCTGAACTCAAACCTAAAGTGTATGAACTATTTATACTAATTTCAGTTATATAATTTAAAAGAGGGCTGCACACACTTGCTCTGTGGTAGAATTTTACTGAAGTGTCATTTATAGTTTATTTTCTTAGTAATGTACCTGGAACACCTTTCCAAAATGTTTTATGAAAAATGTGTTGTACATTGGTCAAACAACAAGTACTCTGTATTAAATTTATTTACAAAATTATCATTTTACATATATTACATATAATACAATAATACTTTAGGATAGCAAGTTCTTTAACAAATGTTATAGTGGTAGGATTTGGTGGGGTCATCAATAGGCTGCAGCTAATGTGAATTAAAGCTTTTCAACTACTGAGAAGGAATTGGACGTTGTGTTCCAGTAGAGGGCGCAGTGTTCAGTTTTGGCAAAGGCAGGAAGTGATGGAGAGGACCGTGCGTATGTGCCCATGCTGGTTAACGAAGCTGTGGCTCTCGTAGCCCTGAGGAACACAGGCCTGTCCTTCAGCCCATAAGTGGCAGATTTGTGGATCTGATGGACTCCTGCAGCAGAAAATTGAAAGAACATTAAAATCACACTGTGCACTACATCAAACAACCACTTCACATGCTGTATGTGTAGTCTGAAGCATAAAATAACCTATATTACAGTATCTACATGTTTCCTACTGTTCTGTGACAATAAACCTTAGTATGCTAGGTTGTGTCATGTTGTGGCTGTATGTCCAGTCACATTTTGGAACTTTTAATATTTTTAATGTGTTGTATAATTCCTGTGTAAATATTGTAAGGTATTATGAATCTGATGAAGAATCTACTGATACACATATATTACAAGTGCACAATGACAGATTTGTATTTTTAAAAGCAAGTAAAATAAATCCCAGGCATTAGGACATTAACCCCTTAAATCCCACTGACCAGATTTTGTGGCAGTGATAACTCATGCTGTGCAGCCAAAAATAGTGCACAAAGCCACAAAACTTTTTTTAAAATTCTAGATGATAGCCCAGTTGTGTCAGGTTTAATATAGGGAAGATGTGTCTAAAATAAGGAACCATATTGAATGACTATTTACAAAACACAGTGTAAACACGGAAGAGCTTCTATCAAGTGCTGGAACAGCATATTTATGAGATACTGTCGACAATGTGGAAAAACATTTAACTAAGATAGACTTTTAGTATTTATTTGTGCAGCATTTTCCTCCTCCAGCCATAAAATCAATGACATGATGAAGGAACCATAAGGTACATTTGGAATGTGAACCTCTTATTCTTTTCATATACTTAAGATAAACTGAAATTACACTGTTAGAAGTCTGCCACAAAATAAAGCAGAAGGTATATTGAGGACATCTGGATATAACTAAAGAGGCCAACATGCTGAGTACAAAAAGTGTCAGAGCTTACAGCCAATTGTAATAAGAGGGGAAAGGAGGTGTGTGTGTGTGTGTGTGTGTCGGGGGTGGGGGGTTGTTGTATAAAGCCGCTGTGTTCATACTTACCTGAGAAGGCATCGGTTTCCTGTAGTACAGCCTCCCAAACATCTGCCCACATCTATTTCCTTTGGAAAATTAACAACACAGAGAGAGGGCAATCAGCTCACAGCTGGTCACAAATATTGACCCAGTTGTGTTGGTGGGCCAGCTGCTGTTTAGCATGTTTACTGCTTTGATTCGACACCTGCAGGGCCCATTTGTGTTTGCACTGCACTCGCACCTTTGGTGCTAAGGAACAGCAGATGACCAACTGTGTCCAGGAATTCAATTCAAATCTTACCTTAAAAACTTAAATCTAATATGATCTTTATCACACAAAGTCTGATGCTAAAATAACAAAAAATCATTTTGATCTTTGTGGTGCTGAGAGGGTTGTGGATGGACTTTGTAGTAAGGGCTTCAGAGTGGGACTTTTGTGTATTGTATCTGTTTAAGGGAGAATAATGAGTCTAAATCCTCATTATCAACATAGCCAACAAAACAGTTTAAATCAGGTTTTTATTGTATTTTCCTGAATAGAGATGAGGGAGTCCACTCAAATCTGCCAGTATGTCATGTGTATTGTTGCAGGTTGTGCACGAATCACTATGCACATCATCCTGAGGTCCTTGCATTAGTGGCTAGTAGGCTCGATTAAGTGCTGTCTTCCACACATGTGTCTAATGAATAAAGATACTTCATTACAGTCTGGCACCCAACTAGACACCCATTTCCTCTTGACGTGATTACAAAAGAAAGTGTGAAACCGGCATCACTAATGAATCACTGTTCTAGTGTTAACCATGCCATGGTAAGACGAAATGTAGCTCATTTTGAAAAACTGGATTCAAACACAAAGTTGGATTCACAAACAGAGCCCATGTTTTAGTGATAGTTTAGAGTGTACACCTACTTTGAGCTTCTCCTCTCTGACTCCATCTGCATGGTGGACTATTTCGTAGTAATACTCCACATATGGGACCCTGTAGCAACTTTCCTTCAGCTCACAGGCCGCCACTGTTTGGATGAGGACCACTTTGTTGGGGGTCTCCAACAAGGCTGAGTTAAACTTAGTGGGGACACAGGAGAATCCCTCTGTGAGTGATTGATAAAGGAAAAGTTAGAGTTATATGGGCAGGAAGAGCAGCTCAATTACAATATGTGATCCAAATGTAAACCAACTTTTAAGACAAAGGATTAGCTTTTGAGATCACTCCCAAAATGATGGATGAGTCTTTCAATACACTAGACAACAACTTCATAACTTATATTTTTTCTGATGCTGTTAAAGATGTTTGTGTATATCAGTGTTGGTTGGAAAAGAGACATATATCTTCAATTAGGTTATAGTCAAACACACAAAATGTTGCTTTTTCTTTAATAAACTCTTGTTTTTTTTTAAGCTAAATTAAGTCCATTTAGCTAAAATCTTGAACTGATCAACATGTTGGAACTGGGGCTTTAACTTCATCAGTAGTGAATAGTGGTGATTCCAATGCTGTGCAGTGCAGGACTGTTCTGACTATCAGCCGGTTGATATGGTTTTACAGGCACCACAACGATAGGCTACTGTAGTTCAGTGTATTTCGTTAGACAGTGGTACTGTACCCGTTTGTTCATGGTTGTTCACAAAAACGTTAGGCTACTTTTATTTGATTATAAAATCTTGCAAAAAATCATTTTACTCAGTTTCCTCTTTTTCCAGCAAAACTTGGTTTAAATGTTTTATGCGTTATTGAAACTTTTCCAATACCACTGGAAGTCGACTCTTTCATTCATATCCCCTTCTGTTTAAATAGACTGATTGACCGACCTTCTGTTTTGTTTTCTGCACACACACACACACACACACACACATACCTGGCGAGCCCTTGGAGCGGGGGCATCCTCCCACGTCGATGACTGTCTCATACGGTGTTTCGGAGTAATAAGTCTTTAGTGCAGGGACTCGGATGCACTGGGTCAGCTTGATCTCACAGTGGCATTCCTCGATGACCTCCACCTCCCGGGGTCCCTCGAACAGAAGCACCCGGTCCACGCGCATCCCAGTCGGCTCACACACCTGGCTCATCCCGCAGGAGGGTAGCTGATTCGACTGCTCCGAGCTCTCTGGGGCTGCAGGTCCGCGCGACCTCATCTTTTGTAAGGTGAGAGAAACCATTGTTTGATTCAGACATGTCAAAATGTTTCCCTGTGCTTTACTGTAAGGGGTGCAAAATTATGTTGAGAGACAGGTGTTTTTTTCACTTTAAGTGTATAGTTTTATTGTTGGTTTACGCAGAGGTGCCCATCAAAACTAATTTATCTTAAAAATACTAATAATGCTTTTGATACTAAAATAATTGCTTTGTGATTCTTCTGAAGTAACTTCATTGTCAAGTAGACTACCTATTGGAGTTTCATCAAGACAACCTCGACAGACAATCCCACAGTTACAGCGCGCCCTTGTGGCTGTGTGGGGGAAATCCACTTACTTTTTTGCTCCTGAGAAATTCCAGCATTGAGGAATGTTTTGAGTATTCCTGCCGTCCTGCTTCATGTGATGGCCTGGGTGCCCCCCCACAGTGCAACCTACACATTCCCACATCAATATTGACAGGACTCCCAGAGATGTCTGTGGAGAGAGATCGATTTGATGTCAGAAAAGCAGGTAGTAACATTACAAGGAATTATTATTAGTGATTATAATATTTAAAATATTTTCTCATCTCAGTTGCTTTTAAATTTTTCAATTTGTTTGACAAATCATACATTAGCTCCTTTTGCGGGATTACAGACACGCATTTAATGGCAAATTAACACTTTGAATACTTCCATATACTGATAGAAAAATGGTAACCCTGAACATGTGGTGGAATGTGATGCTTTACCTTGTCCAATGTAGATGAAGTGACTCTGTCTTCTGCAGCATACTCTCTGTGTCAACAGGTTTCTGTGATCTATGTGTTTACTCAACACTCCGGTCACTAGAAGACATAACACAGACATCAGTAATTTAGCACTGTTCATTCATCATTTTGCTTGATATGAAAACTTGAAAAAGCAAATGTATTCTTTAAGAATAATTTAAGACATTGTGTTTTCCAAGATGAGCAGAATCAGATCCATGAGATCACAATAATTTACATAGTAAATTACATAATTTACGAGTTAAAGATGGGACACAACAGTGCAGGAATCCTGTCTTCTTCAAGGTCATTTGTTAATAAAAAGCATTAGCAGGCAGGGCTTTCTGAAAAAATTAGTCACTTTCAATTACATTATTTTAAGAGAATGTTTATATCACGCATTGTGTTCATTTGGAAATATTCATTTTGGACTTGCATGGGGGGAAATTGTCAAATGAAAGTGAATTGACCCCACCTTGCTGTGCAGTTAAAAGAAAACATGTGAACACATCACACACTTTTCCCAGCATCACACCTTCCTCTATGACTCATGTTTCACAATGAATATCACAAAGGATAAACAAGTATATTTGAGTAGATTGTAGTCAGTCCAATTAATGAATAGCTGGTTGTGTACAGGCCACAGCAGCAGTAGTATAGAGTGGAGCAAACAGTACTTACAGGTCAGGTGGAAGGCACACAGGAGGAGAAGGAATGGTCGGGGTACATCCATGGCTTTAATCCGAATCTGCTCCTCAGCTGCCAGAACCTGAATGTCCCTCTGTCTGCTGGTGCCTCTGATATTTATATGGGTTCAAGCTTCAGCCCCAAATGTCACCTGAGAACAAGGTCTCAAAGTGGTGTGGACCTCAAAAAGTGAGAGCTAATCAAATTTCCATGCTGAATGCTTTGTGGGATGGAGTTCTTACAAGCAGGGGCCACTTCAAAGGAAATCTCTGCAGCTTTTCTGTTTCGGCTGCAAGGGACGCAGTGGCTCGAGTGTGTCGACCGGTCCGAGCTCACCCTAATGAAGTGCTTAAGTAGCCTTGAGCCATTAAAGCGTCGCACATTCAAAGGCATTAATCATCTTTTATCTCAGGGGGAAGGTGTTTAGCACCTTCGACTTAAAACAAAACCTGGCCCAAACACATAAACAGGATCAGCATGGGGGCCTGAGCCTCCCCTTCAGAAAACTCCAGCACCTTTGTGTTTATTCAACATGACACCAAATGGCCAGACCCCTCAGAACTGCCCTTCAAATCTCAGCTTCTTTTTCTCTTCAGGGGAAAGAGGCAAGATTAAGGATTAGAATAATATACTCTATGTGTAAAATGTTTTCATACATCTCATTCTCTGTTTATTTGGAACATTTCTGCAGTAAATTTAAATTTAACTAGAAACACAGTATACTGGCAAAAAGGCCCAGAATACAGCTCATGTTTTGTCAATCATACATCTGTAAGGGGCAACCTAAATGCTATGTTTTGTTGTCTTTCAGACTCAAAAGTCTTATTTTAATCACAGGGAGTAAGTTTAGATATGTTATAATGTTGGCATTGTACTGGCTTTCCATTCTTATCTTAATAAGGTGTTAGTCCTTCTTTGAAGTGTTGATATGATCCCCTCATTTTCACCAGGATCAACGGATCATCGTTCAGAGAGCCATCAGCACTCAGACACCTTGATTAAGGTGACGCCTAAAAGAGTTTCAATTGTTGATTCCTTTCATGTTATAAACAAATCCTATTGCAATTCCATCATAATCCTGGTAAAACCCAGATTCAGTTTTAGTAATTACTTGATTTAATTAAGTAGATCATACGATCAGCAAACATAGTTGGTTTTCTAACCAAGTTTCAGGCCTTTAAGAGGGTTGTTTACATGTTTGTAACTTTGTTTTGTTTTGTAAAAGGTGAAATAGACTCACTTGTTAATAATAAAAAAAAACTTATCAAGCTTGTATCTCAAAACCAGAAATAAACTTTGTGAGTTTGATAAAAAGACTCACAACTCAAAGATAAAATGAAATGCTCAAAGTCCTCATTAGTAGTTGTTCTGGAGCTATAGATTGTGACGTTCAGATTTCCTCTCTTCTGAACACATGACTTCTCATGTTGGTTTAAAAGTTGGAAAATGAAAATGTAAATATCTGCAATTCCCAGACAACTGGCCAAAATTCCTCCACTGAGGAAGATTGTGTGATACATCTGAAAGCTCCAGAGCAGTTTTTAATGGGCAGTGTGGTGAGATTAGTTTTACAGTTTCCTTTTCCAAGGTCAAGAATGAACATTTAGTGTATAAACCGTCACGAATCTACAAGCCAACTCTATTCTATTTATTCTATTCTATCTAGCCAAGTCTATTATAATACCAATCTTTCTTGGTGAGTATTTTAATGGATGATTTTGGGATGTAAATCTTTTTTCCTTTGTCTTTTTCTTTGTCTTTTTTTTTTTGCTGTATAAAATTGGTGTCGCATACTATCCATGGAATAGTTTTACTTACAAATCTCCAAGCCATTCAACTGTCTAGCTGTCTCAGAATATAGGCATGTTATGTTTTTCCTTTAGCTTAAATGCATTTTGTCATCTGTTCTAATCTCTATCAATAGCACACATAATAGATTGCACAGTGATTTTCTGTCTCCAATCACACACTCTCTGGTCGTCAGTGAGTGGCCTCTTCTTTTTCTTGTAAATTGAGTCGGACATTTCAGAACATAGCAGTAGTAAGTTTTTTTGTCCTGAGAAATTATAAAAGTACCTGCTCTTATATTACAAACACACATGTTTGAATGCAGCCTCTCTTCCCAATCCAGTAAACCTTTCCTCACTAGATTCCCAACATTAATTTAACAGTGCACATGCTGAGATAATCACCGAGATGGTGGCTGGATTATGGTGAGTCACTAGCTACATAAGCATGCAGCTTATGCACGATGGCTCTCAGACAATCCCTGTGTCCAGTCTCAGAGGTTGATGGGAGGAAACAGACAGTCCATCAGTATGTCTTTGCAGACGGTCTAGTCTTGCGTCTGTCTGGTGTCATGGTCAGTGTCTGGGTCGCTGTGTAACCGTAGAATCTGAGAAGAAGGCCACACTTACAGACTCTCTGTGTTCACTTTCTTTAGCTTTTGCCTGAGGTTGTGAGAGTAAAGCACATTTTGTTTTGATTTTGTGGAAAATGACAAGAATTTGAGTGCTTATTTGTTACCAGTGCAACCTTCAACAACACAGTACCTCTGACACAGTGGGGAATTCATTAGTTATTTAATTAAAATGTAAAAAGGTAATTTACACTTTTTCTTCATGAAATGTTCAAACCACAGAAAACGGAACCACTGTAACGTAAGTTACAGTTGTTGTAAGTTGTAACCAGTGGCTGACCCCTCAGTCCCTTGACCCCTAACAATAATGATGGTCACATGCAGTACATTGTAGAGATAATCCCATCAGTGTCCTGTTCAAGCACCTGCATCAGGCGCTATGGTCATGTCTAGGGGTTGAAGAAGCCTCTGTAAAGCCTGTGAATTGTCTGTCTGCATGGGAGGAGTCCAACACTCTGGGATTACAGGGCTTCATTATACACCAGGAGACAATACTGCAGCACAGGGAGAAAGCAGTCAAAAAGAGCAGTGGTAGTATAACAGCATCTGGACAGGCAGTTGGTTATCTGAGAAACATCCTCTTTGAGCATTTTTCCTGACGTATGCAGATGGTTTTGAATTCACATCATGCTCCTGACATCTTTTCCAAGCACCTTTTTCCCTCAGTTTTTGGTTTGTGGACATTTGTTTTCTTAGCAATTTACCACCTTCTTGTTTCCTAAAATCTTATTACAAAGGAAGGCAGAGTATTTTTCTGGCAAATCATGTATTTGAACAGCAGAAATAATGCCATCAACACAGAAAGGAGTAAGAAGAACATAAAACGGAAAACATGTGAGTACAGACACACCACTCAATTTAAATTGTAGGATTTTATTATGTAGATGTAGACATATTTATACTGTGGTCAATAAGATGCAATAAATAATATGTTCAAGCATCTCAACAGTGCTGTATGACACCGACTTGATTCTTTTGTCCTTTTCTCTCAGGGGCTCACTTGAATTCAACTCCACGTCCGGAAGAGATCTTCACCCTGACATCCCCAAAGATAGGGGGAAAGGTGGGGAACAAGGAGACAAAGGAGAACATGACAGAGGCACAGGAGAACATGCAGCACACTGCGTTTGGGAAGGCCTTTTATGATCTGACCCATTCAGAAAGGGTGATGAATGATCTGACATTTGGACGGCGGGTGGGGCTTTACGAGCTGAGAGGAGAGATTGGCTCTGGAAACTTCTCTCAGGTTAGATTGGGGATACATGACCTGACCAAAGGTGAGATGATGGGTGCTTTACTTTTTTTTTTACCCCCATTTTCACAGCTTTAGTGATCAGGTAGTGGCTTACATGAGGCTCTAAATTAACTTCACTGTTGCAAGAATGTTCATGCTGCTCACATTGTTGTATTTTCTGTTGATACTTCTAAATTAGAAAATACATGATCTATGTTAACTAACACAAATGTGCTTTACGAGTTTAGTTGGTTTAAAGGCCTCTATCAAGTACTGAAGCCATTAATGTGCATGTGTACCAGAGTTATTGAGATAAATCTGTCAAAGTAATAATAAGTTGGTAAGAAAAGGCCACACCTCTCTTATCTCTCCCAGTTAAAACATCTGAAGCACCAGTGCAAACACTGCCAATGAAAGTGGGTCAAGTAAGCCTGTCTATACTGAATATATACAGTTTCAGATTTCTACTCCTCTAATGTGTCACTTCCAAGTTTAAATACATTTTGTGTTTATGTTACATGTGAGACATTTGTATTTGTACTAAATCACATTTTCCATTTTAGTATAATGAAAGTGAATTAAAATGCGATAAAAATGTATTAAATGTAAAAGAACTTTTATTAAGCAATGTAGGCATGAAAGTATATGAAAAAGTGCAAGGCAAGTGAATACAGGATTGATGATTTGCAATGGTCTAAAAACAGAGGATTTTGTCTTAGTTGATCAGAATTTTTAAATATCTATAATGTTTTTACAACATAGAAACATAATCTTCTACATGGCTTTTACTAGGAAGCTATTTTCATATATCCCTGTAGCACATACTTTAGTAGATTAAGAGGGTTTTATGTGACAGTTAAGTACTTGTTACCTGATTCATATTATTTGTTATAAACTGTCAGTTTTAAAATGAAAGTATAGACATCCAGAGTCATTTCATGGAACCTCATTCAGCTCAGCTCAACATATTACACAGTGTAAATCCCGTCTGGGTCATTCCAGATGTCAGAAGACATAGCTAATCTCATCAACCAGCCATCCACTGCACTGTCTTCAGCCTTCCCAGCCAGCAGCTTGTGTGCGACATGGCTGATGATACTGACACAGCCATTCTGTTGGAACTAATAAAAGGCCTAGATCAAAACATAAAGGAAAGAAGGAAAAGCTATACTCAACGACATAAGGAAATTAAATAATAGAAAAGTGAGAGAAAAAGGGTAAAGTGTGTTTATGTGTTGTGGCCTCACTGCCTTTGCCCACATCTGTCTTCATCTGATAGAAAGAGTGGCAGTAAAAATCTTGGAGAAAGGGCGTCTGGACAAGCAATCGCAAGCACTTTTCACCTCCGAAATCTCTTGCATGGAGAAGCTGTCTCATCCCAACATAGTGCGCCTGTATGAGGTGGTGGAGACGCTCAAGCGACTCTATCTGGTGATGGAGTATGCCAGCGGAGGAGAGTTGTTCTCCCGTATCAGCACCAGAGGGCGCCTGTCAGACCTTGAGAGCAAGCTTGTGTTTTCCCAGGTCCTGTCTGCTGTCAAATACATGGTAAGTCAACAGCATCCTGCGGGGAGAACACTGTAAGCAGTACACTTTGTTGTAAACTGAAAGAAGAGATTCCCTGTGCAGAATATTAAAACAACAGAATGCTTTTTAAAGTATATCACATCATTTTAAAATACTTTCATAGGAGATATCGAGTATTTCTGAGCTAAGTAGTGAATCAAGGCAATGATGAAATGAAAACTGCTTTTCTTGTGACTTGTGCATTTAACGGTTCTTACCTTCACACCTTTAACCAACTGTGCAGCAGAGCTATTTAATTTTGTAATGCTAAGTGCAACAATCACACTTTTTTCTCTTTTTCCAGCATGATAATAATATTGTGCATAGGGACCTGAAGGCAGAGAACATCTTCTATACCAGCACCTACTGCATTAAAGTGGGTGACTTTGGTTTCAGCTCCTCCTGCTGCCCCAGCGATGTCCTTTACACATTCTGTGGCTCTCCACCTTATGCAGCCCCTGAGCTGTTCAAAGAGAGAAGTTACATTGGTCAGTATGCAGATATCTGGGCACTGGGTATCTTGCTTTACTTCATGGTGACTGCTACTATGCCATTCAAAGCTACTAACACGGGCAGGCTTAGGTGTTGTATCCTGCAGGGCTCCTATTCTATTCCCCCATATGTACCCAGACCCTGCCAGATGACCATTAAGGGCCTCCTGAGGCCGGTTCCTGTGGATCGCCTCACTCTGGCACAGATCATGGACAGCGATTGGATGAGAGGTATTGAATACCCCCAGGCCTACCCAGAGTGTGACCCTACACCCTACCACCTGTTCGAGCCTTCCAACATCCTGAGCTCAGATGAACTGAATGTGAAGGCAGCACTGGAGGATCTTGGCATCACCAAGGCCAGTCTCCTCAACAACAGTGTAGACCTGAGAAGCCCCATTACTGGGGCTTACCGGATTTTGCTACACCGTATCCAAAAGAGGAGTTCTGTGGAAGCTGTGGGCTACAGCCAGAGGTGCACCAGAGAATCCCACAACAGACTCAGATGGAGAGCCGGCTCAGATGGCCTGCTAAACAAACGCCACTCTGTGGTCTGTGTCATCATGTAGCTTAGTTTCTTAAAGGAAAAGGAAAATGGAAATGGGCTTATTTGCCTTCCTTCCAACAGTTTGATGAGAAGATCAATACCATTGTGTGTGTGTGTGTGCGTGTGTGTGTGTGTGTGTGTGTGTACTGCCTATGTATAAAGTATGAAATAAGAGCCAAGGAGCAGTTGGCCTAGCTGTGTAACTTACAACATTATGTTTTAAAATGTCCTTGCCCTCTTATCAATTGTTTCATCAATTATCAATTATCATCATCTTACTATTTCTATCTATTCTATGCAGTTGATTTAATTTAATTTAATTATTTAGTTTTTAAAATCTATTTTGTAGGTTTTATGATTACATTTACCATCATTATTCTTAAATTGTTTCCATTTGTACTGCCTAAAAGCACTTTGAATTGCACCGTCCTGCACAAAAGGTGCTATACAAATAAAATTTGATTGAAGTTTTAATGATAGCTAAACATAAAGACTGGAAGAACAGCTGGTCTGGCTCTCATCAATGTCTGCCAGCACCTCTGTGGCTCAATAATGATCATGTTATATCCTTTTTATTCAATCCATACACAAACACAATTTCTTCACAAGTAGCGCAATGACTTCCCAAAGTCTTGTTGTTGTTGTAACTTGAGGTCATCAAGACCAAATACAACGTATTACTTAATGGCCTTCCAGTCTTTATGCTAAGCTAGGCTAATGGCCTCCTGGATCCAGCTTTAAACTTAAAGGTTTAGTGTGTAAGTTTTAGTGGCATCTAGTGGTGAGGGTTGCAAATTGTAACCATTGCAACCAACTGCTCAAGTCACTGCTCACCCCTCCCTTTCCAAGCACGGAGGAGAAGCTACAGTGGCCGACACGCTCTGTCTGCTCTTGTGCTAAATGATACACGTGGTCCTACATCTGTCCCAATTTCTAGTCTCGTCTTACTTCTAACAAACCAGAAGACTACTACTATTATTACTACTACTGCTTCTGCTTCTTTTTCTCCTTTTCTTTGTATGTATTCACCATAGTGACGAAACACGCTCTGTAGAGCAGTTTGGCCTTTTGGCCTACATGGTGGTGCAACGTGGCAAGTTCTGTGTAAGTGGACCCGCTCATTCTAAAGTAACAAAAACATAACAATTCATTATGTAAGGTCTTTATACACCACTGAAAACATAGTTGTATGTACATTATATTGCATTTTTGTCAATAGATCCTCCTAAATAATACACAGTGAACCTTTAAACCTTCAGTGAGGTACTATTGTCTTCCCCTTCTGACAGTGAATGTAATTACACAACCCTGTCGACACGTGCTTATGACGTATGGGCTTCGCCATACTGAGTTGCTGCTGTCGCTACAGTTGCTTCCCTCCTTCAGCTCTGGCAAACCAATCATTCGCGGTTGGCATAAAACACTTTACTACCGGTTCACCATCGCTGAAACCAGACACCAGATTTAAAAACTCTTGTATACTGTGAAATAAAAAGAGATTAACCTGGTGATAAGCTTAATCAACATTGGACAGAAAGTGGTTTCAGATTTGAATGTGATTTTCAAAAGAGGCTCTCGTGTTGTGGAAGTACATTGGCGACAAAAGATTCACTTCCATTTCATGCTAATGCTGCTCACGGTGAATGAAAGTGTAGACCCAGTGGCTTACTCTGTGACTATATTTGGCACTCTTTTGACCGCTAAGACAACATCTAAAGTTTTTACAATGAGAGCTACATTTAAACCAACCTAGCGATGAAAGAAATTTCACATGAGGGTGGACAATGAGAGGGATCCTTCTTCCAGTAAAGCAACAGGAATGTGGAAATATCAAAGCCATATGAGGGTTTTTTTTATTGTAAATGAGTAAAATGTAAACAATAGTTCTGACTAATAGGGATCTGCCATTTTTTAAATACATTTTAGTGTAAAAATGTAATGTATTTGTATAATAACTTTCAATAAACAAATAAAATTAATTAGCAGGGCAAGGAGTTATTATTTTGTGCTGGTTGTTAACTTTTCTTTCTTACCTTTTTATTTCAAAGAAAACATAATTAATTAATTTCCTTACTGATGTTTTATTCAAAGGAGGATGTGAAATTTATATCTGATGTAGCTAAAATGATGTCCTTTTTATTTCTGCAAAAAGAAATTCCAGTACTGTATCTCATTCTATTTAACAGGCACAGTATATTAAATTTTTTTAAAGTGATAAGGTAATGTCACTTTAAAAAATGGTAAACTGAACATTGACCTTTATTGACCTTTAAGAATGACTAACAACTACTCACTACAGTCACGTATCACAAAATATTTCTGTCACACTTTAGCATAAAATCCTGCAAATACAGTTCACTGCTCGTGGTGAAAGAAAGTAGTTGCTATGACAGTTTTCGGTGTTAGGTTACAGCAATAAATTTAAAGTCGTTTCCAAATAACTTTGTGGTGTGCAATGTTTTATGACTGCTTTCATC
Source organism: Micropterus salmoides (assembly GCF_014851395.1). Taxonomy (NCBI): domain Eukaryota; kingdom Metazoa; phylum Chordata; class Actinopteri; order Centrarchiformes; family Centrarchidae; genus Micropterus; species Micropterus salmoides. The sequence continues at coordinate 10,560,734 of NW_024040485.1, read as the reverse complement.
TTTCTTTTTTTGTTGCCCTTTCTACCTTTCTTTCATAGGAATGATTTATAATTCCAACATCGCATCAAACTTGCACAGACTTCTGTTAACATAAAGTTCAAAAGTTATGACGGTGGCAATGATTGGAAACTGGAACAAGTCTGTGCTGCTACTTTTAATAATGTTTTCACTCATTTTTTAAACCCTCCTATAACACTTCAGAACCTAATTTTCATTCTTGTCAATATGTGCTCAATCATCCTATTTCCTGTAATTTATCACATTTGTTTCTGTTTAAAATGATTTTTCCCCCACCTCATACTTTCCTTTCGTGGTTTTTCCCCTTGATAAAAGAAGGCTAAAATTTCAGTTCTGGATGCCAATCAGCAATTTCTTGCTGCCCCAGCATGCAAAAACAATGAGCGCAGCACACTTGTCAGCACTGTTGTGATATATAAAAGAAGAAATGAAACTCCAGCACCAAAAACCTTTTCAAGCTGCAACCCAATTCTTTGACCTCAGAAAGTGGTGCATCTATTAGTTACACCCAATTCAATTTTGGATGTCCATCAATATTGTATATGCCATTAATGTTTCTGTAATTATTGTGTATTTGTCAAGCTATTTATCACATTTGCCTGTGGGCAATGTTGGCAGTCTATTCAAACAAATACTTCACCTGCGTGCATGGAGGATTCTCATCTTTTTAATGTTGACTGCCCTGTTAAAAAAAGTATTTTTACACAACAGTCGTATCAATCTCACCTTTCAGTCACGTGTACATTAGCTAGGAAGATGCATTCACATCATGATGCTATTGAAGTGTATTTTAACACAGTTCGCAAGATGAAGCCTCTGCAAGGCACCGATGTGTGGAAATCATCAATCTCCAAAGACAGCGCAGTCAAACACATTGCATTACTCACAGCCAGATTTTATCAGCTGCATGTCCCGGCAGTTCTTGTGAGAGCCCATGGAAGTGAGACAGTAAAACACTTCAACGCACCATTTCAGATCAGATACTGCTAGTTGTAAATCAGCACATCACATTTACAGACAGTTTCATTGAAGCTTCACATGTGCTTTCTGCAGATGTTTTACACAATTGATAAAAAATACAAAAAATTAAAATTGATAAAAAATAGAACAAAAGACCAAATAAAATGTCAGAGAGATAAAACTAGAATGACGTAAAGACATACTACCTCAAATAAACGCCTGCCTGAATAAGTAGGTCTTCGGTTGATTTTTTAAAATGTCAAGAAAGCTTGCATGTAGCTAAAGCTAAGCCAGTACAGGGAGGTAAAACAGAGTAATGTGCTTCCTTTTCCTAGTCTTTGTTGAAAGTCTGGCCACAGAATTCTCAACTAGCTGAAGTTTCCCAATCAGTTTTTATGGCAGGCCAACTAAGAGTGCATTAAAATTAACTAAATAGAGGTATACATATATATAAAAAAGAGAGCAGGGGCCAAAACAGTTTACTGTGCAATACAAAACAGCAAGTTGTGTTTCACAGATAAAAGATCACCTAGACTAACATAGAACTTTCTGCCAGTTATGTAGAATCAAAACCAGTTTTAAGCACTGCCAGGGAGACCAACCCATATTTCCAGATAATTAATTTAAATAGTGTTCTGAGTTAAGTGTCTTTAGGATGAAGGGAGAAAAGCTGTCATTTACACTCTTGAGGAAATAGCTAGGGACTGGATCAAGAGCACAAATGGAGGAGGATGAGCGACAATCTCACGGAGGTCAGTATGCAAAATACTGGTATAACACAGTTGGAGGACTTCCATGAGGTGGGTCGCCAAGCTTATTCTACTAATGACTGACCTATAGGAGGCAACTCTTGCTTTAAAAAAGGTAGCAAAGCCCTCATGTATCTGAGTGATGATGTAGCAGCCCATCAATGATTGAGAATAGTCACTTTTCTCGGTTATGATCTTAGAAAAGTTGACCCACAGTGTGAACATTTTTATTATACATGACAACTTTTTCTTTCATAGTATTACAGTATCAAAAGTGTTACAGCGGTTCTGGGTGGGGCCAGTAACATGCTGATTAAGTTATAGGCTGTCAAGAGATATTAAGGAGTGGCCTTAGATCCGATTCATTATTTACGTGGATATAAATATGACCATTTACAATTATTCAATCAGAGGTAATGATAATGAGAGACATAAGTTCTGAAAACTCAAAGAAAGCGTTAGATGTAATCAGATGTGCAAATGACACCAACTGCAGTCAAAGTCCTAATGGCAGGAATATGACAATAAAGAGAAATATTCACCCATCAGTTTCCCAGTTCCTCAAACTCTGTTCAGAGTCACAGCAGAAGATGGATTTTATCCCAGCATGCATTGATTGAGATGCAGGGAAACACAAGAACAATGCAAAAATATGCAACCCACAATTTCACTGCAAGAGCATGAAGGGGAAAAAATAACATTGTGTAAAATTGTGAAAGTGAGTGAATTAACATTTATCTTACTATAAATAACAGCTGATTGTGTTTTTTTGTTCCAAAGAAAATCTTTTTGTTCCAGTAAATTGTGGTAGTTAATATTTGTTTAAGTTGGGAGTAGTAGTATATCTACGTGTTGTATAGAACTGTGTCGAATTTAAACACTATTCCAAACGTTTGAAATACTGCCAGCATAAACTTATTTAATGATCATCAGATGATGAGGAAGAATTTATGGCTGCCTCATAAAGCAACCTGGAAATCAGATCATGTGCAGACATTTTAAGGAGCTCAGCCTTAAGGTAAATGTTTAATTGTTTCTGCTGTATGACTTGTGTTAATCCAATATACACATTCTTGAGCGTCACACCTGTGTGAGCAAGTACAGGAATGGGGTGTCCCTTTTTCACTCTCTTTTCTACGTAATACCCCTTGTACCACAAAAGATTGAACTATCAAGGGGAAAATACTGACTGAAAATCATTCATGTGACATACTCATAAACGAGTGGGAGGTGATAAGAAAGTTTATTGTAATAATGCTTTTATGGGAACACATATACTTTTATGGGATCACATTTCCTAAAATAAAACCTATGCACAACATGTATGAAAAGAGTGACATTTAAACCATTTAGAAGAAATTAAGAGTTTCACCTTTTCTATGACACACAATTCAGAAAGGCATTTGCATTTGACAATTTGTGTTCGCACATAAACAAGCATAGATATCTGAACACATCATGAAAGAAATACTATATATACACACACACACACACACATATATATATATATATAATCATTTACACTCCATCACCATTAATTAAACAGCTTATTTAATATCTGATGTCTTAAAAGGCAAGAAAATTGTCACAAATATTCTCATTGAAGCAGCTATGCGGAAAAAGCATTTATATGTGATGTCGATTCTGCCCAAGCTTTTGACCTTTATCTCAGTGCAGAGTGAAAGCAAAAGTAATGCTACAAGATTTCTTTGGCCAGCCTCCTCTGCTGCCTTCCAGTAAGACACCATAAAACCGCTTGTTGCTTAATGATAAGATTTGGCAGAGGGAGAAGAGGGCCATTGTAGCAGACACTCGTCCTCAGCCTCTGTGTCGTGTACGGAACTGTGAAGAGCAAAGACATCGGTTTGAAAATCAGTTCACAGATGTTTCATATAGTTTAAAGTGCCTTTAAAATCATGTGTCATTTTTATTTTATTTTAGAGCCGCAACATTCCTTATTCTTTCTTACGTCACGTAAGTTTTTCACTCATTTTAAGAAAACAAGGCTATTATGACAAACATAGACAGACCTGAGAAGATGGATTGTTTTGGAGTACAAACACTTCAGTGATTACCCACCTTCTTTAACTTTTTGTCAATCTTTGTCACCAGTTCTTCAACCCATTTCTCTTTCGGGTCTGCGCAAAACACACGCCCCCTCTTCATTTTGAAGCTAGGGGATAAACAGGTTTGAGTAACAATGATGGAAAACTTGCATTAAAATTATTGTCTGTGCATGTGTACTTACATTACAGCAGGGATGTTGCAGCTTCCATCTGTGAACTGCATTGTGTAACTAACTGCATGTTTTTGAGAGTTGACATTCATTTTCTTCACATACTTTAAACAGCAGTCATCAAAGGACCCTGAAGGACCAAAAATCCAGTACAGTAAAGTCAGAAATCCACAGTATGTACAATATAATATAATTTTTACTGCATTGTTTACACAAAATAGACAAAGTCCATTTAATCTAGACAATCAATCAAAATTAAATTGACATAATTAGGGAATGTTAAAGGTGCTGAACAAAGCAATAAGTACACAATGAGGCCATATCTGCCTACACAGGTACTTTAGCAGTAAACCAGCCTCATTGACCCTCATTTTATCTACTTCCCAGCTCTATATTACAAGCCACCTGTGTGAGCCTACTGCCAGACATCAACTGTTCTTTTACAGTGGATCTTACCTTGTGCCAGTACAAGACTGAGACAAGTTGTGATCACCAGGAAGAACAGCGTGTTGAACCGCATGGTGCAGTCTGTAGTTGCAGCTCTGAAAAAAGCCAGATGGATGCAAAGAATTAGAAGGTTTACCTGCAATCAGCATTATCGCTATTGTAGTTCCTCCCACTCCTTCCCTATTCACATTTGAAACCTTGAACCTTGAACAAATATTTCATATTGACTCTCTTTGTGTGAATGTACATGCGTATTACATATGTATCTAACAACCTTTAACTCTATTTCTCTTGAGTTGACATTCTCTTGACATTTGGCACCTGGTGAATAAAGCGATCATAGTTCTAAAACATCAAACACTTTGTTTTTGATATCCACAAATGTTTCTATTATTCTTTTGGTAGCAAAAAAATTGAAATGTTATTGTTTTTGATGTGCTGAAAAAAAAATCACACCTGTTCACTATGTATTCTGTATTGTAATCAGTTTGAGTTAAGGCATACAATTAAAATTCTTAACATAAACCTGCCCAGGGATTGCAAATGAAAACCTGACACCTTTAATGTAAATGCTGTCATTGATGAAGTTAAGTAAAGTCAAGCAAAAGTGCTAAAAATTATTAAAATCTTACTTAATTATATCTGATAGAATATTAATGACCATTAAAAACATTCAGGGATACTCCAAATTAAAACAGAGCACAGTGTCTCTATTTATATTAGGATTACAGGTAACTCACCTCAAATGCTCCAGTTGTATTTCGTAGCTCTCTTGTTGTGCCTGTGCAAGAAAGGCGAGGCATTCTTTTAAAGCAATTTGCCAGGGATCATATTTCCATAAACGCAACTCACCTTTGCACCTTGTCTCATCTATCTTTTTTTTTTTACGATAGATGTGTGTGTCTGTGTGTGTGTGTGTGGGGGGGCTCTTTCTCCTCAAGAGTTCATGACGGGCCCATGAAGATGTTACTCTAACCATTGGCATCCAACCTAACGCAGGGTTTTCATAGAAGGAAAGCTGGACAAACAAATAGGAAGCAGCCCAATGTTGCTTGAGGTTGTTGGAATTGGAGTCGGGCCTGTTAAACATCCCCTCACACTGACAGTTACATGTTGAGAAATACTCAGTCATCCATAATGGCTGTTGAATGAAGGTATTTAGTGCACTGATTCTTACTTGTACTTATATAACTTGTTCTCAACTCTGCTGAGGAAGCAGAGCACTTAAGAACCTCATTTAACAAAAGGGTAGAATAACAAACTTAGACAATAGATTTTTGATGCATCTGTTGAAGCCTGCAGAAATCCATGGCCTTATAGTTTTAAGAGAAATGTGTTATAACAAGCAACATTTTTAGATATTTGTATCTTCTTACTCACACTGTGTTTGTTTCTTCTGTGCTTCTATTTGAAGACAAGTACACACCATTATACCAATTTGACCTATTTTATTGATTAGATTCATATGTTTTTGCTCAAACTGGGTGGATATTATCTATTTCTTTCAATATCATAGGTGTCATTTACACTGGGGATGTTGGGGACATTACCCTTTTTGGAAGTAAATGTCCTGAAAAATAGCTTGCAACAAGAAATGTTAAATAACAAAGGAAAACACTATGAGAAGGTTTATTTGCACAGTAAGAAAGTAAATTTAGAAGAAACAAATGCATTGTCCAAAAATCAGTCAGAAAAAACATAAAGAAGTTTCTGATTACTGCATTATAGTCTATTATAATTCTTTATATTTTGAATAGTCAACTGCTAGCAGAATTTTGTGTTTTTCTCCATATAAATAAAAACATTTCCATCCTAAATTGGTGCAGAATATTTCTCTAGAATGCAGGAAATTAAGTGTTTAATTAAGTGTTCAAAAGACCCCCCACTCATATATTTCAATAGTGTTATATATCTTCTCGTCTCATAAGATTGTGCATCGTCACACCCCTAATCTGTCCTTTATGACCCCACCACTTTTCAACACAAAGCATCATAATGGTCATCATCATAACAAAGCATATAATTATCAAATCTTAATCAATTTGATAATTATAACAATAAAACATATACATGTGCACTTCTACATGATATGAATATGCATTTTCATCTAACATTTGCCATGAAAAGTATTGTTTATATTATACACACTCGCTGCATTGGCTTTTAACTCTGCACTGATACCTCATGGTGGCTGGTGTTGCAGGAAAATCCAGTCTGAGCTGCTATTTTATTTTGGAGACATCATACACAGTTATATTCAGAAAACTAATCCCCCTCCTTAAGTTTAAAAATCCTTTGCTTTTATACACATACAATACAAGATTTGTCTTTGTTTCCAGGCAAATCCACCTAAAAGGCTCATCTGAATGCATTACACTTTCAGTCTGTAAACTCGCTGTGAAATCATTTCTAAGCTTCACTTGATAATATGAAGCATGACCGCCATGCAGACAGAAATGACATCCTACTTCTACTTTATGGGTATTCATTTAGTGGTTGTACATTTAGCTCTTTTTTTCTCAGACATAAATCAACAATATTGCATTGTACAACACTGTATGCGGAGCATTATTTTTTATTCATTTATGAGATTAACCGTGTTTACTGCATCTGCATCTAGCTTTGTGTGAAACATAAACACTACATTTCATTTAGAGAACATTAGTTAATGTTCAGAATAACGATGATAGTGCTGCCGTTGCTCATTTACTTTAATCATGTGTGGAAGTCCCCAACAGATGTTTTATCGGGCCATAAAGGCTATATCACACAATCAATACCTGCTCAAGACCTGTTTTGAGCCCTGGAGCTTACAGGCAAGAGAAAATAAAAAGTCATAAGTCACTGCATTTTAAAGTCTGTGTCTATGTAGATTTAAAATTGATGGCCTACATGTGTCAACATTATTAGTCTGATATCACTATTTACTGACAATGTATTATATATTATTATTACAATTATATCAACTTGAGTAAAGTCTAAAATTTATGTTGCTGTATTTTGCTTACTTAAACCAAAAAAAGTGCATTGTTGTGAAAATGCACCAAGACACACGTAAAGGGCTATTGACTTTCTCAGCTGTGCCCGTCACTATTCTCAGAAAAGCATGACCCTTTCGTGTGAGACATCGGTTGAACAGAATCAGATATGGAGCATCCTTCCTTCAGTCTTACTGTGATCTGACAGTTGAAAAGCTCTGTATTAAAAACACTTGTCAGCGTTGCCATATCGCGTATCCACCCAAAGCTTTTCCTTTTAATTCCTGAAAATAGACTGTAGTGTTCCATTCACGCAGATGTTGAACGCTTTGTGACAGATATTAATGAGCCTTGAGTGCCTGAGTGGACATCTGATAGCACTGTTCACTGTTTATACTCTTACCAAGACTCATCCACAGGGTCCACACACCCTGTCAAAGCCCAGTGAGGCGCTTCATTTCCTTCGCCTGCAGGATACTGGTGCTCCCTTTATTTGTTAGCTACACTGCTGCTCCAGATCACACGACTGTGCATTGTGTCGTAAAAGAAAGAATCTGAGAATTCCCAGTTGCCACCCAGGCATTAAAGCAATTAATAAAAATTTGGTTTGATTTATTCACAAATTGCCTCAGTCCCTTTATGCAATTCTGGTCTTGCTCCCTGGTAGACGTCTGGATTCAATCACAGTACAACATGAAAGAGATCTGAATGTTCATTGGCAAAGCAACCTATAACTTCAACAAGAAAAGAAACTATAGAGTTGGCTGTGATTACCTGTATTCCTGGTTGCGATTGCATATTCAAAATATCCTGATGGATTAATGGCATTGAATATTTGTCAGGAGATGATGGTCCACTGCCAGGGGTACTTGGACCCGAGGCCGTGAGATGATACATGAGTGTTGTCTTCAGCATTCCTTTCAGACAATATGATATGTTGTTTTATCCCTTCACTGCTGCTGTCATTTTGCATGCATATGAAGCAATTTATCAGTGTGTGAGAAACTTTACTTTGGCAAACAGTACAAAAAAGCTGCAGTAGAGATGAGGACAGAGCTGTCTGACATGTTGTAGACTGAATAATGATACTGATTTAACATTTACATCTGTTGCAACCATCCGTGTGTAAACTGCATGTTCCTGAAAAAGCAAATGAAAGCAAACATAAGGGGAAACAATCAAAAAAGAATTTAGTCTCTACCGTTTGCCATATATCATTTTTTTTACTGATTTGGGAGCATGTTTTCTGGGCACGGTGATGATGAACAGAAAGTTCAAAATCAGTAGTTTATCTCCTGCTGGGAACGTGAATGTGCAAAAAAACCCATGGTAAGGAGAGACATTAATTTGATCAGTGTGTTTTAGGAGAGGAAACGTCACCATGATCAAAAGGTTTTTTATAATCATAATAATAACAATAACTTATATTTATATAGCGCCTTTCACGAGACCCAAGGACGCTTTACACATAATTGCAGACACAGAGAAATATTAAGTCATTCAGGGTTGAATGCCTTTATGAAGAGGTGGGTTTTAGGAGTTTTTTGAAGGTGTCCAGAGAGGGAGCATTCCGGATCTCTGTGGGGATGGAGTTCCAGAGGGTGGGGGCTGCGACGCTGAAGACTCTGTTCCCAGTCTGGTGTGGGGGACAGAGAGCAGGCCCTTGTCGATGGACCGCAGGTTCCGTGAGGGGGAGTAGGGGTGGAGAAGGTCCAGTAGGTACTGGGGGGCAGTGGCATGGAGCGATTTATAGGTGAGGAGTAGGATTTTGTAGGTGAGCCGGTAAGTGAAGGGAAGCTGAGTGAGGATTGGGGTGATGTGCTGCCACGACCCAGTGTGTGTGAGAACCCTGGCAGCCGAGTTCTGGACATATTGTAGCCTGTCCAGGACCTTGCTGGGTACCCCATACAGGACACCATTACAGTAGTCCAGGCGGGAGGTGATGAAAGCATGGATGAGAGACTCTGCCACAGAGTCTAAGAGTGATGGTCGAAGTCTGGAAATGTTTTTGAGGTGGTAGAAAGCAGATTTGGTAATAAGTTTGACATGTGACTGGAAGGAAAGGGTGGAGTCCAAGATTACACCAAGGTTGCGGACTTCTTGGGATGGAGAGATGGAGCAACCATCCACTTTGAGGAGTAGATCACCTACCCTCAAGAGCAGTGGATTGGGAGCCACTACCATTGGCTCCATTTTGCTGCTGTTCAGCTTGAATAGGTTGGATGACATCCAGGTTTTTCCAGGCAGAAACGGTACTAAATGAAGAGGTGTTTGTAGAGCCTATTAAGCTCAGGTAATCTGGACTGAAATTTGGTTCAGAGAAACGAGGTTTATTTCACAGATACTTGAATGTACAAAGGCAGGTTCGTGGGGGTTTCAGGGGGGATCCAACAGGTCACAGTGATCCAGGTAGAAGGCCAGGAGAGTCCAGTGAGTCCAGTAGGTTGTCCAAAGGGAGTCCAAGTGAGGAGAGGAGAGTCGAACCAATTGGGGTAACCTGAGGCACAGAAAAACCAAGTCAGCGGGTCAGCAAGCAAACAATTGGAATAATCGGAACTGTCCTGAAGCATGACTGACAAGTAATGATCTGGCGCTGAGTGGAGGGAAGAGCCGGTATAACAAGCAGGTCGAGAAAGGTCTGATAGGCTGGCCACTGGTACCTGACCCCTGCACACCTGACTCCAAAGGGAGAAGGAAAAAACAAGGCAATATCCACTAGGCAAGGACAGGGTGTCTAACAGAGCCGAAAGAGCCGGCTCTCGGAAAAGAAGGGAGCCATAAGATCCAGCTTCCCTCAAAGAGCCGTAATTCTCATCACTACTAAAAATTTGACAGATATGCACATTTATATACTTCATATACTATATACTTCTATCACTGCTAAGATGACTGCGCAGAAGATAAGATCAAATACCACTCAACAAATGAGATGGTTTTGGGTTTTGTGAAAGAATTTTTGCATCATAATTACCCTTGTTTCTTTCCTGTGAAATTCCCCCAGGATTTATCTTCAGGTGTTAGTTACAATCATCTGGGGGAAAAAGAAGCCTGTTATGTAACAGAGTGTGTCTTAGGTGGTCTAACAGCACATGTCATTATACACACATAATACACACATCAGAAGGACAAGATGTCAGCTTTTCCACTGATGGATTCTGAAATTAAGTATAGCCAGTTTTACTATTCTAACAATGTTACAGAGGCAGTATTTGGAAATCTGCTACACTGGATGGTAACACAAACCATTCTTGTCAGGCACGACAAAAACGTACAAACACTTAGCTATAGTGTAACTAGGATTTGGTGAGAATTTAGCTCCACTGCCTGCTACCAATAAAAATGTTGACTAACTGATTTACAGTGGACATTGGACATCAGCTACACTGATGGATAAGAGAAGAAATGAAACTGTCATGGCTCAAAGTACAAGCTAAGCTCTGCTGATAGATGAGGGCCTACTGTGGCAAACAGCATAAACACAAGCAGTGGCTTGTTTGAGTTGTGCCTTAAGGGGAATTGAAGAATCTTTCTAAAAAACTGTTGGTAGGCATTGTGCAATGCAAACTCTTGTGAAATGTGTTCTATTTGTGTTCTTTAACCATATTGAAAATAACAAGGCAAACAACTAGTTTATGTTGGTCCTGCATTCAACTCTGCTTTTGCCTAACTCTGTATATGACTTTATGGCACCTGCTCACACTAATGGAAACATTTCATACATGGTGTGTGCAGAAGCTGTTGCTTTGACGCTTATTCTATACAGCAAAGAAACTCTTCATGGGAGAATGTTTTCTGTGATTCATTCCTCTACAAATATAATTAGTGTTGTAATCCCATTTATCTCAAGTTAATAAAATAGTCACAATGTTGACAATGTCATCTGGACATAATGAGGTTAAATGCCTGGTTATCTCCAGAAAGTACTTTCCTCATGCTATCAGAAGCCGATTTAGGGAGTTTTGAAAAAAAGATCCCTGAAATATGGCAGTTTGAAGATGTGTCAAATGTGTGTAAATGTGAGTATGATTTACAAATAGTATGTGACAATTGATTCAGCTATGAACCCATTACCTGACATTCTGATATTATCCTGTCCAGTCTTAGATTACTGAGAAATTATATTTGTTTCTCTGAGTTTCTATGATCTCTGATTGATTTAATGAAAACCTTCTAAAAAACTTTGGATAAAGTAAAATATATGGTTTAAATGATTTATTTAAATCTCAAAAATTGAAAGCACGGAAACACATTCATAATGATGTTATGTTATGTGAGGAAATATGTATATAAAATGATGGAAAAGTACAACCATTAAAAACATGCATGAGCATCTTGTGTTTGAATAATTCCCTAAGTGTGACCTTTGTGTTTCACTTTGATAACTGCCTATGAAGGAGGCTCACTCCATCTTTAAATGCTAGTTTGCCCCCTAGTGGCAAGTAAAATGAACTGTATTGGCTTTAAATTGAAAAATGACACAAGCAAAACTTTCCAGAAAAGACAGATTGAAAGGGGTCAAAAATTGAGATTTGTGATTTGTTTGTATCATATGTGATTCCCAGCATAGCAAATGTGGCCTCCATAAGATAACAATGCACCAGTATCACAGGAAAAAGAAGAAGAGTGCAAGCTGGAGAAAACAGTGCTTGTTCATAAAAGGGTTTTGTAAGCGTTTATGGGGTAAGAAAAGATATTACACATGACTGTTAGACCTCAAGAATACACATAAAGTGTTTTGTTGTCAATAAAACTCAACAGTCTAATTTTTTCAATTCAGTTTAATTGGGTCTGTTTAGAAAAATATTTCATTCTTAAAATACTACCATTTGCCAAAGCAAAACCAAAGAGCTTTAGGGTTATTTTTATTTCCTTTCACTAATTTCCAAAATAAACAAGCACATTAATCTAGCACAGTGAACATCATGTTTGTTTTGTTCAGGAAAGGCCCAGCTCTCTGGTAGACTCAAACGCGGCAGTCCTGCGCCACCACGTGTACAAATGTAATGATTAAAAGGAGAGACACAATCTGAAGCCATGTGAACCATGCTTTGTTTTTTTACCTTCACATTATTGACTGTCATACTAAATACCACCACCACCTGTACAGTAGGCCAACACTTCTGAGGAAGGCTGTGGAGCTACATCTGCAACTGGAAAGGTAAATAAACATGTAATGTGTACAGAAATTTTTTTTGTGTGTTTTTACACAGTGAATACATTTATATTACTTTACGACATATGACTCGCCTTTACTAAGGTCTCCTCTTTCGCCTACCAGGGTGGGATATGCCTCGGAAACCTGTCTGGAGGTCTGTTACTGTAGCACATTTTATATGGTTGCCTTTGCTTGTTGTGTCAGTGTGTTTTATTCCTCAAGACTTTGGGGGGGCTTATTTGGTGATATCAATCATCACAACAAAAATGATGACGTCAACTAAGCTGCCTCCATGACAACTCAACAAACTCCTCCTGCTGAGGAAGATCCTGGGATGTGGTTAAAGGTCCCAGAAAAAGCTAGCAAGTGGACCTTGAGTTGTGACTTTGCCCCCCCCCCCTCCAAGGTCATGAGAAACTCATCATATTTATGTTCTTACTTAAAGCTTCTGTGCCACTCAGCGCAACCTTATCATAGTTAATAAGACTTTTCAAAAATGTCTTTCCACAACATGGTATTGGCCTATTTCTATAGGGGCCTGAGGAGTTCTTGAAGTGGCTGCAGTAAGCTGTTCATAGGTGCTGGTTGAAACATGTGTCCAATAAAAAACACAAGCATAGTAACAGCTATCAACATATTTTTTTTGTGGCTTAGTGAAGGGGGCATGAGATGGCAGGGGGTCGCTCACTGTATTAGTAAACGGCGGCAATGTGGTATCTGCCACTGAAAACATTTGTGCCTCAACTTGTATTATCTGCGCGGTGGGTTGTGGGTGTGTGAACGTCGTCGAAGTAAAATGGCGGACTTGGCAAACGAAGGTGAGTAAGTGGCAGTATGAGAAAAACAATACAGCTTATGTGCCGTTATAAATGGCGCCTATACGTTGTCTGCATATTTGATAACTGAAGTGAATCTGCTTGGCCGCATGTAAATAGTGAGTTCGGGTGAAATATAGCTTCGCGGCATTCACAAGACCACAACATTAGCAAGCAGGCTAACAATGCTAACGGCTGGGCTATGGGTAATACCTGGAATGCCTCGGAACGCCCTCCAATGCTGCCTGATACTAGCTGGCTTACTTCCTAACGTTAGCACCCGGTTATTTATAGGCAGGATGTTTCGCCGTTTGTGGCGAGCTACAAGATCTAACGTTAACGTAGAAATTAACCAAAGATTGCCAGGCCAAAGAAGAAACGCACTGATTGCAACAAAGCTATTATAACGTTGCAAACGCAGTGCTGGTTTGGTGATGTTTCTGTTGATAAGAAGCGTTTATTACAGGACTAAATCCTCCTTGTTATTTTGTGTTGTTAGCGCTCAGTTGCAGGATGGCTTGACATTCATTTAGGCGCGTAGAAAGAAAAACGTGAGTCAAGAGACAATGCTTTGTCGTAGTCGCTGCTCTCTTTTTATATTCTCAATATATTCCGCTCAGATGTGCTTGTCAACTTGTTGAACGGTAAACTATGTGAATCTTCAGTGTGAATCTTGGTGTCATTGCTTGTGAGGCGAGATGACTCATGCGGGATGGAGCGCATTAGCAAGCTAACTATAGCCAGTAAGCTAAGCTACGTTCGGGGCTTAAGGGAACAACCGGTGGCGCCGACTATTTGCTGGAACTGGCCAGATAGTGTAAATGCTAGCTGGTTAACATAAGCCGGGAGCATCTTGGGCTGCTTCAGTTTCTGCAGTGAATATTCGTGTTGCATGCTAGAATGCTTAAATTCAGTAGTCAAGACAGCTGACTGCAAGCTGCAGACAAATAACGTTACAAAGCTGGATGTTAAATATAGGTCAGACAACATTTGCATGTTTTCTGCCATCAAGCGTGATTCATACACAAACTGTGAGAGGGTTTTTGAGGCGGCGAATGTTGGTTCAGCAAACAATCCCGACAGCCTGCTGTTCGCAGTTTTGCTATTTTTACCCCGGCCAGCCTCACAACGACAACGATGCTACACCTGCTTAGTGTAATAGGCCCAACGCAGCCAGAGGAAAACCTTTTGTCTGCTAACATTATAGGATTAACGTTACACCTTACAGAGGTTACAGTGTGAAGGTAAATGGGCCTAAGGTGACATAAAATTAATAACGTTACATAGCCTGGCGATTGCTATTCAAGAATAGTAAGGATTGGTTATGACAATATCTTATAACAGCAACAACATGAATAAACCCCCCCTTAAAATAATAAATTAGCTACAGTTGCTGTTTAGCAATGTGGAATGACTGAAAGTTTGATCCCTGTGTGATACATGGGTATTTACCTTAAGGTCTTTTTAAATTTGGTGATATTGTTTACCATTAGAGGATTCTTTAGTTTAGGTCAACATAATGTGATCTCATTCATCCTGGTACTCCTAATAGAATTGCATGATTCAGTGATAGGATTACATAATTGACTTGATCATCCTCTGATTCAAGAGTTTCTTTTGACTTGCTGACTTTGACTGAAATTAGACATTGTTCAGCATTATAGAAATTTATTTTCTCCAGTCACCTTGCCCAGATTGTTTTAATGCTTCTTTTAAATTGTTTTTTCACCCAGCTAAATCTGACATTTCAATTAACTATCAACTGTTGTGTTTTACCCCACTGGAAGCGTCAATATGAGTCTTTTAAAAAGGCAGTAACTTTAAGTGTGCAGCCATATCTAAGTGCACCTCCCTGTATTTGGGATGACTTTTAGTACCACACATTAATGCCTGTGGAATGTATCACTGTAATGAACATAACCTAACTTTATCAACACTCATGATGTCACTGTCAATCAAGGCCACAGAATGAGTAATCCTTAGCTATTTTGTTTTCTACCCTAAACCACAAACAAGAATTAAACATATTGGATTGCTGTGCACTTTAAGTTAGTGTTTGGATGACTAGCCTACATCTTCTCTTAACAGACAAGCCTGCCATAGCGCCTCCTGTGTTTGTTTTCCAAAAAGATAAAGCACAGAAGGTGAGTTTCTCCGTGTTATTCAAGTATTTTTTGAGGCTGAAGCCATATTTTATGAATTTGCACACATTTTTTGTACTGATATTCAGTCTGGACTGAAAAAGTCATTGTGTTCTCTTGCAGCGATCTGCGGAGGGCTCAAGTGCAGAGGATGGAGAAGGTAAAGTTAACGCCAAAATTGGCCTCTTTCATTGCTAAAATTCTCTTTCTTGAAGATTTTTTAAAAACTTTATTACTGATATTTTCTTTCCAGATTCAGATAAAGACGAGGGAAGCTATTGCCCCCCTGTGAAAAGGGAAAGGACATCATCGTTCCCACCCCCACATTCTGGTAAGTGCACGTGGTGACTAAGCAGAGCGTTTGCTTTTTCTTGGTTGTGGTGTACACATTGATTTGTATTCTGAGTGCAATGCCTGTTCGCTACTTTGCAGTTCCCAAGAACAATGTATTCATGCCCTCAAGTTTCTGCCAGTCTCCAACTGGGAACTCTGATTCTGAGCCAGGTGAGGCAACTAGACTACCATTAGTTTCTCTTTACAGCTTAAAGGCTCCCTGCAGTTAAAATCTTAATTTCAATGGCTAAACATTTTATTTTTTTCTTTTAAAGCAACGGACTCAATAAGATGACTACGATTGGAAGTAACAGTAACTTTTGCTAACCGGTGGATTATGTCATAAATCATTTTTGAACATGTGACATTAACACTTGCCAATAAGATGTCAGTGAAGTTTTGCACATTCCCTTCCTGTAAATGCACCCCCTTCACTCTGACGAGCTCTAGTGAATGCACATGTGGTAATTTTACTTCTGAGCTAGCCCTTTCAGTATATGCTGTGGAGGTCTGACATTATTCATGGATAGAGGAAATTGTACAGTTACAGAATGTAAAACACAACTTCCACAGGCATGAGCTGATTTTTCAGGAAGGATTTTCAATAAGTCAATGTTCATTGTACGTTGAAGATGAGAGTAAGTGTAGGGTTGAAGCATTTACTGTGCCAGATCAGCGCATTCCTAGTCAAGTTTGAGATTTCTGAATCAGGTCACCTGGTTTGAGTCCAGATTGGTAATTTTAAAATAATATGGTCCTCCTTGCTTTCTGTCTTTGGTAGCACCTGTGGCCTGTGTCTGTGTTGCAAATTAAACATGTGATATGCACAGCAGAGAGAGGTGAATCGTAATTGTTCTCTTTGTTTGATAAACTGTTAGATTGTCAGTATTAAATGAAATAGAACTTTCTAAAGAGGAGCGTCTCAAAATTCCCCTGTAATTCAGAGGACTTCTTCATCGTGGGACCATTACAGCAATAGTATGACCTGTGACCATCCCTGTGCATGATGTAGATATGTTCTAGACTATGATTGTTTAAACTACTAGGAAACAAGTTCTGTGTTTTGTTTTGTTTTTTATCCGATATTGGAGAAAAGTTTAGCTTTATATTGGTCACGGCAGAGAGTTATTGTAAAATATCGCAGTGTCATGTGCTGGTAGTTGGCTGCAGATTGTGTGGTGCCACTGAACATGTCAGAGGAATGGTTTATTAGGGATTATATGCCAGTAGGGATGAAACGGTATGAAAATTTCATGTCACATTTATAGTGACCAAAATTATCACGGTTATCAGTATTATCACGGTATTGTAAAAATGTGCCAAAAAAGATTAAAATGTACTGATACACACACTGAAACCAAGTTTTATATTTAAAACTACAAATACACTCGCCATTTTTGCATAAAATAAAATAACATCAAATACCTTTTGTAATCATATGAAAATCATCTAAGTGTGCATTATCAAGATTTTATATTATATAGGTAATACAATGACCCCGCGGACAATTACATGAAAACAAATAAGTCTTTAGAAGACAGTGATAGTAACTGCAATGAGCCCAACAACTGACGTAAATACAGAGGCGTCTGTAGCGTTTCTAGATATGCTGGTTGGTAGACTGAACTGCGTAACGTGTTATCATGTGCAGTGGATGAATAGACTTTGCCGACACACGACGCACACAGCAACAGAACAACGTGTAACGTTTCTACAAGAGCAGCAACACTGAGAGCTTCAGTTTACACGCTGTTAGCAAGTCAGACAGACAAACCAAAGCTAAAAGTTAACTCACCCTGCGTTCACTATAAGGTAATTTTCATTTTTTTCCCTCAGCGCGCTCATAAAAACTAAAATACAACCGGACTTCAGAGTGACTGAAAAATCTCCGCAGCGCTGTCTTTGACCCAAACAAACCCACGTTGCATTCTGCGCATGCGCACCTGCTTCTGGGAGACGCTGGACAGTGTTTGCTGTGAGATTATAACAGTGCGGTTAACCGGTTAGCATGGTAATTAAAATGTGTACGGTAATAATAACCGTCGGGAATTTTACCAATCGTTTACCGTTAAACCGGTAATCGTTTCATCCCTATATGCCAGTTTTGTTGAGCAGATTGGCTGCTGTGTTTTATTCTGTATAGACCATACATATAAAAGATTACTTATCTTTGTGACAAAGCCTTTCTTTCCCTTTTTAAATAAGGAATAAAAAATACCCTTGAGTTTGGGTCTCATATTGGCAGTACAAGTCGGTAGGTTAGGATAAATTGGGTCCTATGTACAGAGTAGGTTCAGCTCTCAGTTCCACACTTGTGCAGACTCATTGCTGAGGATTGGGATCCTCTGTGGGTCAAACATTAAGTATTTATCATTTGCGCAGTAGGTAGCTCGCTCTTCACCATCTCTGACAGAATATTTGTTATGGTCCACCATGTGCACTTCATTGGAAGGAGAAATGCAAAACACAGTGACTGAAATGGTGATTGCAGTGGGACTTTAACACTGTATTAAATGTATTTGTGAATTATTGAAGTGTGCATTTTCTTTTTATATCATAATATTGTTGCTTTTGATGTGGTGGTCAAATTTTGTTTGGATTTGATTGGTGGAGTTCTTATCACCAGCTTAATTGTTTAGAGTTGGCAGGGGTGATGTCACTAGTTAACACAGCTTTACAGAGAGGAGGGGGCATCCACTTGAGCAAACAAACAGGGCGTAATTAATAACCATTTTTAGCATGTTACATAAAGCACTTATTTGGAAGATCAAAAACTGATTTATTGTAAAACTACTTGCATGCAGAACTATGGCAGGTCAACAATACTGTACTATACTGGTGATTTTGTTAATTTGGTTAAGTGTAACTTTTTTTTATGGTTTTGCTTGCTTGTTGGTTGTTTTTTCTTTACTGTGCTGCTGTGTCTTGTGTGCCTCCATGTCCTAAGAATTATGCTGCTTAGTAAAGTTAGAATACAGTCTAAAAACGGAAATTTCATTTAATATTAATGTTCATTAGACACAGGAATGATCTCGTAAATGTTGAGGATCAAGAGGACGCAGTTTTTACAAGTGCTTTTGGCGTTCTGTTTTAGCACTGATTAGGGCCAGGTCATGTCAGGCTACTAAAGCCACTGACATGGTGATTCAGAGGTAGAAATAGATCAGAAGCCCTAGAGTACACCATGTTACTGCACAGGAATTGGATCGCAACACAAATCTTGAGGCGCTAAAAGGGTTGCTGTGGTAACAAACCCCATGGTTAGAAAGGTGCAAAGACAGAAGGAACGTACCCTTTTATAAGTTGCTGTCTAACTCTTGGCTCTTTTATTTTTCGACATCTGCCTTCTCTTGTGCTCTATCACACCAGAGGAGAAGCCTGTGGGATTCCGCTTAAAGCCGCCAACTCTCATACATGGACAGGCACCAAGTTCAGGTTTGTGTTTGAGGTTGTTGGCTGTCTTTGTGTAATATTTTCTCACACTGACTTGGAAAAAAGACTTGAACCCAGACTTGCACCCTTTTATATGACCCCTCTTAGAAATGGAAATGGTACATCTAGACTTGAACATGTAGACCTAGAACATCTCATTGTGTTTAAAAAGTATGAGACAAGTTGGCTCTGTTGCAGGCGTCCCAAGTCAGAAACCCAAGGAACAGCAACGCAGTGTCCTCCGCCCTGCAGTTCTTCAGGCGCCGCCCTCTAAATCACATATAGAGTCCAGTGAGTGCAGCTTGGAGTCACCTGCACTTATTAGTTGATACTTACAAAACATTCTCAAACATCATTACAATCTTCTTTTGTCTGATAAATAATTTAACTTTGAGAATTGATAACTTGTAGTGTGTTTTCTGCATGTGCCTTACAAGCTAAATTTCCTTCGGGACAGTACAAAAGAAAAACCAACAGTAAATTATCCTAGTCCTTTCTGTCTGTTCATCTAGATTCCAGTTGTGGAACCAACGGTGTGAAAAAGTCATCAGATGGGCCACCTGTGACCCAGTCCCTTTTCCTGAACAACACAGAGCACTCAGCCACCCTTGCCAAGTCACAGGTGGGGACTGGCTAAATCTCTGCCTGTTATAATCAAGGGCTTGGTATTGAAAAACAATGGCAGTCAGTTCAGTACAGGCTTTGTTTAAGGCATCAGAAAGTGTGCAAAAGAATAACACAGTAGCTTATTTATAGCAGAACTAAAGATTTGTAGTTATTTCCATGCTGCCGTTTAATGAGGAAGTATATTAAGTCTGGTATTCATAAAAGTTATATAAATGTTAGAACGGCTAGTGAACAAGTAAACTTTGTTTGTAAAAGTTGTTTTTTTTTTTAAATTTTACTTAGAGCAGTGAACTGGCATTATATAGTAAAGGCAGACAAATATAAAGTTGACCGTGGAGCTTTTTTGTTCCCATTTCAGAAACATGAAAACGAGGAAGACGGAGCAAGTGGTAACAATGATGGAGGCGAAAGAGAGAAGAAGGAGACAGATGTAGCAATATCTTTTGTGTTTGGTCAGAATATCAAAGACAGAGCAAAGGTGGGTCGTTTTCCACTCGTCTTTCACCTGTTCCTGTTATACAGTGAGCATGAGAACTTGAGGCGAGAACGTGTGACAGATATACAGAGTTAAATCTGGCAGACAGAAGAGGCTTTTACACACTTAAGATGAGTTGCCTTGATACAGTCTACATTTTGTGTATAATTTGTGACTTTTATGTATTTCTTTACCAACATGCTAACTGTATCAGTTCCTTTGCTAAGAGAATTTCGTATAGTGTTTTGTATAGACTCCAATTCCTGATTAAAATGTGCAGTTCCTGTTAGGTGTTGTACAATATCCAGTATTATTTTGTATAATTTTGTGGTCAGTTTAGAACAGCTGCTCACTCAACTTGCTGCACGCTAGTCAGGGTTTTCATTAATGTGGATTTTTAAAGTGTTTCTTTAAGCTTAGGCCATTTCTTTAAGCACAACTCCAAATTTAACAATGTTATCGCCCTCTAGTTGGAAGAGAACAGTACAGAAGGCAAGTCAAAGGATGGTGTGCCACTGGACTCTCAATCTGAGGCCACTAATTATTTCTTACAGTACATCTCTACCCCAAGGTAATGTAACTGTGCCCTCCTTTGAGTATTTTTAGCAACTCATCTTCATTCATGATTAACTTCCTTCAACTCACTGTTTTTTTTCTTCCTGTCCTTTCAGTTCAAAAAATGCCACAAACAGTACAGACAGTGGGGCAAAATTTGTTTTTGGGCAGAACATGTCTGAACGAGTTCTGGTAAGTTGTGCTGTCTGTCATATCGGAGAAAACCTAATGATTGACCTACTGAACATGTTCCAATGATCAGCTTTTGTTGTGTTTTCAGAGTCCCCCGAAGGGCGAGTTCTCAAATGAGGAAAATAAAGAAGTTTTGGCTCCCCCTGCTTCAGAGCCCTCATCACAGGAAACCACTCCGGAGAAGGGTAAAAACACAACCACACTGAATATTGTTAGAGTTTTAAGAGAGGCACTTGGCTACATTCCTGTGATAACCACAAACTGACAAAAACATTAAAATAAGCGGTTCAGCAGAAATGTAACTTTGAAATTATAATCCTAACAGAAATGGTCAATGAAATGTCCTAATCTGTTTGACAAGTTAAGTCTGTAAACATCACTGTCAAATTTAGGAACAAGTGTTTGATTAGCACCACATAAAAAGCTAAGAGTGTAATAAATACCGCATCTGTAGTTTGAGATGAAAAACTCGTACCACTGGTGATTCCACTTATTTACTTAAGCATTAAGGTAGTTTTTTTTCTGTAATCAATCACTCTTTGAATTTGATAACACAAGGATGTAGTTACACCCTCCAGCACAAAAATTCAGATTAAGCCATACATTTTGACACAAAGGGTTATTCACAGCAAATGCAAGTGAAATTAATTCAGACGACAAAGTAACAGCTCTGACGTTATGTCAAACACGTCTATGTATTGTGTTGCAGAGATCTCTGGATGTTAGCATGCTAACCAGGTAGACTTAGTCTAAGCA
Organism: Micropterus salmoides; assembly: GCF_014851395.1. Lineage (NCBI taxonomy): Eukaryota > Metazoa > Chordata > Actinopteri > Centrarchiformes > Centrarchidae > Micropterus > Micropterus salmoides. Next base: position 10,538,865 of record NW_024040485.1, on the reverse strand, counting down.
GCTTAAATCACCTTGGTACTGTATTCCCTGTCATCAAACTGGCCTCCATTGGTCTCAGGTGCTGTGTTCAGTCTGGTACGGCCGTGTTCAATGGGAAGCTGCTAAGCCCGGTCTGCCTGGCTCCAGTTCTAGCTATACGGCTAACTGAGGAAACTAGCCAACGGCAGTTAGTAGCAATCATGACCTGATATGTGATTGGCTGCCCCCTATTTTACCTTGCCTTTTACCTTTTTGCAGCATTAACTCCAGGTAGCTCACCACTGTCTTTTATCTCACCAGTGAACAGCGTGTCGGAGTCTTTGGAGGAGTCTGCAGCAGCTTACACCAAAGCCACAGCCAAGAAGTGCATCTTAGAGAAAGTCGACGTCAAAACTGGAGAGGAATCAGAAAGCAATGTTTTACAGGTAGAAGGCGGGTTTTCTTGGTTCAACTTATGCAGTAAATAAATTTGTCAGAAAGCAGTACACTTCTGGTTTGTTGTCACGCCCTTATTTTTAGATGCAGTGCAAGTTATATGTTTTTGAGAAGACCGCTCAGTCGTGGATAGAGAGAGGTCGAGGCTTGCTGAGGCTCAACGACATGGCATCGACAGATGATGGCACGCTACAGTCCCGTCTAGGTAAACACACTCAGAAACTTTTTAGCGGCGTAGAAAGCAAATAAACAACTTGTTTTTATTGAGTTTTTGTATACATTGGTGGAATGTGGAGTAATAAGTGTTTTGTCATCAAAGAAAGAAAAGTGAGTTTAGATTTTTTTTAATTTTAATTCTAAAAAGGATGTTCTGCATTACCACAGTTGTTTCAGACATAGTGATGACATTTCTTATAACTGTATGATCTATCTATCTAGAGATAGATTATCGCTGATGAACATGTAACTTGGCAAACAACATTCCAAGTCACCTTGGAAAGGTCACTTGCTGGGGCTTTATACCTATATAATACTATTTATCAATTACATCTTTCATGACGAGAACTCACAGCACTGAGATCATAGTCGGGTAAAATACCATGGACTTAAAAATAACCATCAAAACAGTAGCTGTTTGGACCTGTAGTTATTGGTGTGTTTGTGTTTAAACCCTTCAAGTGATGAGGACCCAGGGCAGCCTCCGGTTGATCCTCAACACTAAACTTTGGGCCCAGATGCAGGTGGACAAGGCCAGCGAGAAGAGTGTACGAATCACTGCCATGGACACAGAGGACCAGGGGGTCAAGGTCTTCCTAATATCGGTATGTGTAGATATACAGAGAGGGCGCCTTATTTGTGCAGACAGCTGGCTAGTTAGCGTCAGCACCCTGGCTGTGGGAAGTGACCTTGTGAGAGAATGTCTCATCAAAAAGCACAATGAGCTCAGATCAGTCAGCAGTCTTTTTTTTAACTCTTGTAGAGATGATGGTCAGATTTACTACAAGATAGTCAGGACAGCCCTGTAAACTTCATATAGGGCTGGGCAATAAAACAATAATGATAATAACTGCTAAATAATTTTTCTCAATAAGAATATAACACATTTTCAATAGATGTTTGATTTAATTAATTGGAATCAAGAACGAATCAGCCCTTAATTTTTCTAATAAGATATTTATTGTTCTGAGTAAAAGGGACTGAAAAAAGATTTTACTGAAGAGATTTTTATCAGATAATTTTTTAATATTCTACCTCAGATTTGTTAAGTGATCCACTGTTTGGCAAGTGTTTGTCATATGGCCATAAAGATTAAGATTAAAACCAAAATTAACGATCTGGTTTCTTCAACTTTCACTAAGGAGCAAAAATCAACCTTTAAACTCGAAAGAAATTATGGTTTTAACATTTATCGCTATAATTATTGAATTATATAAAAAATGTATCGTAATAACATTTTTGGCCATATTGCTCATGCCTATGACTGCACATAAACTGCAATTATTCACCCCGCAGTTTATATATCAGAATTGAGCATTGAGGCCTGCAGTTTGAACGTAGCCTTATTTACCTCAACTGCAGAGAGAATCAGGACTAATTTAATATGGACTCATATTAAAGACAGGCCTATATTGAAAATGTTCCTTTTTATATTTAAGTAGGAAGCATGCCTGTTTTCTGATTAGCTCCTGTTTTGATTTTGCTCAAGTCTGTTTTGGTTAATGCAAACTTAACACTTCCTCCATATTTACCAGTTGTCTTGATGAATTCAGTTGGTGCTAAGCTTTAACATGAAGTGGCTGTAAATGTGAAACATCAACAAAGAACGTTGAGTTGGAGCACTGATAACATGTTGATGCAAGAATATGAATGTGGTTGGATTTATTTTTTTTGTTTTTCCTTGAATGTGGCTGAGTGGTCTCTCCCTCTGTGTCTCTTCTCCTCAGGGTAGCTCTAAGGACATAGGTCAGCTGGCTGCAGCGTTACATCACCGTATCTTAGCCCTGAAGAGCAGGGCGGAGCAGGAGCCTGAGACCCCAGCAACAACCATCCCTGAGGCCGAGGTACCGCAGTCCAACGAGGACGACAGCGACGAGGAAGATAATGCCTCTGCCTCAGCTTCAGCCTCTACTCCTGCTACAAGTCAGTGATTTTTATTGTTTTTGTGTGTGCGTTTTAGTCCCTGGTTTACTTCATTGTAAACCAGTGGTTGGCAATAGGCGGCCCAGATTGCTTTGCAAAAACATAAATAAATTGATAGCAGCTGGTGCTGAAATAGATCTCAGTCATGACAGCTAGTTACTCACATAATCACTTCCTCTTAAGTGATTGTGCCTCCAAAATAAAAGCGCAAGAACATCTTTTGCAGCAATGCTTCATGTCGAGTTTATTAAGAGCTTTTACTTTGAAAGGTTCGGGAAGGACATTCAAAAGAGTCTCTGGCTTGCTTGACAGACCCCTGAAAAAGCTGTCAGTAAACATGTGATTGGATTCCCCAAAATTTAAATAAGCGTCCATAGGTTTACAGATGCAGATCAAACGCCGGAACGCACGCACACACTTTTTCACATGCTTTATTGTGAGCATGTGAAAAAGTGTCCTTTTATTCAATTTGCTAACAAGGGAGCAAAAAATATTCAATGGAATCAATCTCACAACCTACCGAACGAGAGCCACACAGTACCTGAGCAAAACGTGCACATGATTTGAAATAGTTTGACTTTGTTCTGGCCCGCCATATAACGGCTTGAAAAAAATTTGGCCCGATGCCAGACTTATTTGCTGACCCCTGTTGTAAACCTGCTATCACTTTCTTCCTGCAGGTAATTCAGAGGGAGGAGAGAGCCAGGCAGCAGGAAGCACATAGCGTCACTCTTGGATAGCCTGCTAAGATGCTGCTGTTAAGGCATTTGCTGTAGGCATCTCCATGGACACCCCTTGACCAACATGGGTCCTCCAGACCAGTACTTTTGGATATTAGAAGTCTAGCTCCAGGAAATAACCCCTTGTGCTGGAGTGTCTCACCCAACTCGTGCAGTTCATCTTCTCTGCATTCAGCGTAATATCTGGAGTTGTTTCTTCCCTCCCTCTCCTGTTTTGTGTTTTATTTTTGTTTTCGAGTATTTTTTCCTCTCCCCGATAGCAAAAATAAAGACTTCAAAGCTTTGGTTTGGGACTTTTCTGCTCATCATATTGATGAGTGTAAGGGTGTTTTCCTCTACATTTTAAAGTATGGCACATGTTAAGACTGCAGTTTCTACTTTGGGACCTTTTTACTCACTCTACAGTCGTACCTCTGGACGCCACACATCCAGAGGAGCTTCATTCACAATGTATTTGACTAGTCTTCAGTCAGTTGTTCTTACATGAGTCCAACCCCCCACCCTCTATCCCAACCAGTCTGTGCGATAGGTTTTGGCAAATGTAATTTATTTTGGATTGTCATTTTCATGAGGCATCTCACACATGTGCTGTTTGTAATGGCTAGCCAAGACCACTCAAGTTGTCATTAATAGCCATTTCTTATTTCCTATTGACCTATATTATTCTGCATAAAAGACTGATACAATGCAGTTTCTGATAATGTGAGTTAATGATGTGAGGACAAAAGAGCAGAAGAATTCACCTCAAATTTGTCTCTAAATTAATAAGACATGTTAGTCATTCACTTTGTATTTTTTTTTTTTTTTTATGATTTTGTTTTTCAAATCAAGAAGTCTACAGTCTACGTTTTTCATGAAACTTATTTCTTTTTTTTCTTTTCAAGCATCAAGCGTTTACTGTCTTGATACATAATTTTTTTTATTTTGAAAATATACAAGCTTTTTATCCATTTAAATTTGAAGAACATATTGGAATGAAGATTTAACTTCATGTGTGGAAAATTTGAGTGATAACTGTAATACCCTTTGAATGTCATGTACATTTGAATATATCATTTAGTAGTGCACCATGTTTTCTCATCTCCTACAACTGCCCCCTTTACAAAATAAACCATTTTGGACCGACATCTGAATTTTTTTAAATTTTTTTTAAAAACTTCTGAAGCCTGATTTTTCTGTGCAAAATCCAAACTTAAATCCAAATTTCAAAGACCTCAGTACAGTGTGTTCTACTTGAACATTGATTGTCTTCTGTATATGTTTTAAATCAAACCAAAGAAAGGGAGAGTCGTTCATCTGTTTTTGTATTCCTGTGTTGAATCTGGCCTGCAGGTTGATGTATGCTGGCTTTGAATGCACTGAGCAAGAATCACAACAGAACTTGCTTATACGTGCATCACGCACAAGGTCATGAATATTTGATGCATATACCTATCATAACAGCCCGATAGAATCATATACATCAAAACTCTCCTCATCTGCCTTTATGTGGTGACTCAGTAGGAAATCATTTTTCTATGGTGTCTCCTGTAAATGACTGTGAAAACCTATGTGGTGAAAGTAAATGTGCACATGATTTGAAATAGTTTGACTTTGTTCTGGCCCGCCATATAACTGCTTGAAAACAATTTGGCCCGATGCCAGACTTAATTGCTTATTTGCTCCTGTTGTAAACCCTTGTAAACCTGCTATCACTTTCTTCCTACTGGTAGGTGAAAGTCACAAAAAATCTGACCTTAGATGATGTGTCTGTATAAAACAAATCTATCTGTATAATTTACAGTGGTTTTCTCTGAGGCACTGAAATCCCACACAGAGGTGGTTCTTTTGTTTCACCTCGGTGTGCGATTTCACAAACTTGGAGAAACACTAGCTACTGGACAATACGCAAGCAAGCAAACTTATTTATATAGGACTTTTCTAAACAGAAGTTACAAAGTACTTTACGGGAAGAAGAAAAGGGGCATGAGGATGATAAAAAGAGAAGGCAGTGTTCAACCCACAAAATTTGAGAGAGAGAGCCAGAGAAAACAAATGCACGAACAGACTGTTCCAGAATTGAGGAGAAATTACAGCAAAGGCATGATCACATGAGATATTTGCCTCCTCCCAGTGGTCAGGAGGCACAACAACTCCTTTAAATATAGAGGAGCCTAAACATGTAATGCTCTGTATGTCAAAAGTCAGCAAATCCTGTGAGAGTAGCTAAAACTGTTGTCACATGATCTAAGTTTTGTTGTTAAAGCCATCGCCACAGAGTCCTGGACCAGCTGGAAGTGAGATGGAGATGATTTTCTGAGGCGACTGAACAAGGTAAACCTAAACAGAACAACACCGGTGAAAGCAAAGCGTTTTTTTGTCTAGCTGAACTTTGTCTTTGTTTTTTGTTTTTTTAATATTTTCCACCCCAGTAATAATCCTGAGATAATTTAGATCCATCTCCTGATCCCGTTGTGATGGTCCTGACCCCAGACTGGGAGACTACTGTAGGTGACACTATAGCTGGACAGGAACAGGATGTCAGTAATTTAAAGTATGTGATGGAGTACATCTTTTAGGTATACAAGGTCCACCCACCCCCGAGTGTTGTAGATATTGCTCTCATCATAGTCTTAAAGTAAAGGTCAGACACTTCACAGAGTGTTTTTTTATTTGTTTTTTTTTTTCAGTTTGTCTATGAAATGTCAGAAAAATAATGATCAAAATAGTTAAATTAAAGGTCAAGCCCAGAAATGATTTTACCACACCTCCACCGCTGGTTCTGTTCCTGGGAACTTGTTTGTATAAACTGCATCTGTATCATTCCTATGTTCACCAGTTATCTCCAGGTCCAGTCATCTCTCCCTTTTCCTTTTGATATGCTGTAAATTATTCATACTCTGATTTGTATTATTTTTAAAATTCTTTTTAAAAAGATATGCATCTTGACATGTATCGTTGTGAATTAAGGTTACTGCTACAATTTGTAATGAAACCTAAAGAGATGGTGTCACAGTGTGTGGGTTTACATGTATTTCCTAGTGTTTTACTCTGTTATATTTAGATCAAATTTAGACTTTTTCTCTGTTCACAGTACAATGTTACATGTGCAGTTAAAAAAAAACAACACTCCACTCCTGTCCTCCTGTAGTCTTTGTTGATTTATGAGGCTTAGGGCAATTCTCTCCTCAAAACGTTGTTACGTAAGGAACTCAGCAGCACCAAAATAAACAAGCACTGATTCGCTGGAAAAGAGCCGAAGTAGAGTTACTAGAATATTCAAAGGTGTTCTTACCTGTTCAACAAAAGCGGGTTGCATAGTAACCTAACTGTTTTTCTCAATCATGCCTTTCCTTTTTTACATTGTATGCTTTAGGCATCCTAACAGTATAATCACATTGTGTTGTCAGATGTACTAAGCTGCACTTCATGGTATGTGGCAGTAGTGACCAACATTTTATCGACAGGACAAAATAGTTTATCAAAAGGGACGAGTCACAAGGAGTCTCCATTGAATTCTGTTTATTTGGTTTTCCTTTTTAGCCATGTCGGCCTGTGAGTGTGTTAATCTGTTCACCACTTTGTTTCAGACTGAAACATCTCAACATCTTTTGGATAGATTGCCATGGCATTTGGTGCAGACTTTGATGTCTTTCTCAGAATAAATTGTAAGAACTTCAACTCTCTCGACTCGACGCCACCATCAGGCAAAAATGTTAATTTGTCTTTGTTTCATTATCATCATTATCATTATTATTATTTCATTATCTGGAGGTACTAAAAGTCTGGTTAACATTATTACAAACAAACGTTATGTTTACGTGAGGTCTAGCAAACATATTGAATGCTTTTCCTTCCTCATAAAAAATTTGCAGAGCTGATTTTTTTTAATTTATATTTTAAATTGTGTACTGCTAGGTAGCAAACATCCATCTTCTTCCCTACCTTTGTCGACTCTTTACTGCCAACAAAGGCTCAACTTAGAAAACTGTTACTTGGGTCCCCATTTTTATAAAAACAAAATGGGTATCCACTGATAAAACACTGCTTCATAGTGCTGCTAGTGGTAAAAAAAATGTCACAGGGTATCTTTAATGTTAATTAAGGAATGGTAAAATGTTTATTTCTTGTAATTTGTGAAATATAATGTTCTCCTCTATTTCTGCACAGAATTAATCAGCATTGTTTTTGGATCGAATGAATATTCAGACTGTGTTTTTCTGCATGACATGCAAATGACCCACCATAGAAATGCATTACTTCAAACCAGGTGGAAGCCGTTGTAAAGTAATACCGCTCAGTTATAGCAGCTCCTGAATTTCAGTAGACTTGGACAACCATCAAGCCTATACATGTCATGATGTCAGAATGAGAAGCACCTAATATGCATTGTTTAAAAAACTAAAAGGCCAGGAATGAGCCTCTTACATCATTTATCAAACAGCTCCTTTTGAGAATTCCTTATGGAGAACAAATTACACTTGCTAACACTAAACTCATTCCTCTTCCACACACAGTCGGCTATGAGGTTATAACTCAGTGAGCGTTAAAAGGGAGTGTAAAATTCAAATTACCGCTTTAGACGCCACATTTTTAAGGCCTGTTATCACCTGTGAGCTGAAGCATGTTTACAAAAGGCAGATCTGTAAATGAGTCATGCACTTCTAGTTGACTTAGGATGTTTCGGCAGTTTTGAAAGACAATCATGTCAGAGTGGATTAAGTTCAGAGGGGAAGCTGATAAAAGATTGTGGTCAAAATACTCAAAATGAGAATTTGTGGAATGCTCTGATGGAGAAGGGGGAGTAGTGTTTTTAAATCAGTGAACAGTGGTAAATATCTATCAAAGTCATATTCTCCTTCTGAGCAGCTTGGGTAAACAGCAGGTGTCACATAAAAAACACTCATCAGTGTTCCAGAGGAACATTTATATGATCTCCCATAAAGAGCCTCTGATGATTCTTTATTTGTGTCATTTATTTCCTTACATGGAGTCAAGTTATTCCTAAGAGGTCTGAGGAAATAAGAATCACTGCACCATGAGTATTTCTTCTAAGAGGCATTTACAAGAACCATCCTCCTCCAGGATGGAAATATTGTATAAATAACGTAAGATTACTAACAGGAATGAACAAGGAGCATGATGTGAATTAAAAGTCCAAACCTCACTCTCCATATACAAATAAATAAATTACTCCACTCACTGGGATTGTCTGGGGACAATCCCAACTAGATCCCAACTAGAGTACATTCTTATACTCTGTGGTATTGTAAACACTCCTTCCAACCAGGCAAAGTGGGCAACTGCCCAGTGGCCCCAGACTTTCAGGGGACCCAAAGGGCCCATATTCATTGTGTATCTGCTGGTTTGTGAGTATTTCATAAACTGCAAATTGGAAATGTGCACCGTTCACAGCCTCACGGGGTAACTTAACACCCTGTTAACATTTGAACTCTCCCTTCATTTATTCAAAAAGTGCATCCAAATCAAGGACCCTGTGTCAGAAATGTTATAGCGCATGTTCCCAGATACATTTTTGTTTTTAACCAAGTTACCAAAAATCTCCCTTATTATGCCTTTCTCTTTGCAGATAGCCGACTTTCCTCATATTTCTTTATCTGGTGATTTTTGTTGTATCTAATTAAAAGGGAAAAAAACACAAAATCTGCACTGAAATGTGTAAGAGGCAACCCAGTAAGCAGTAGTGGAAATATATTTACTCAAATAGGAACTGGAAGGAACTTTTCTTGAGTACTTCCTACATTACTTACATTACTTCACTACATTTCAAAGGCCAATAATGTTATTTTTCCTCCACGACGTTTATTTAAACAAAGTTACTAGTTACTTCACAGATAAAGTTAATTTAAAAATTTACAAACAACTGGTATCATGATAAAATATGAATACACAGAATCACCCAACGGTATGACTTAGCTACATCTGAACCAGCTGCAACATTAAAACTATGCCTACACATGAACTTTACATTGTAGTTATACTACAATGTAAAGTATAACTACTTTCAATCTAGAACATCATCTGAGAAGTAATATAGATATAAAAAAAATGCTATTGATTTTATTATTCTATTACTATTATCTGTTATTCATTTATTATATGTTATATCATTTTCAATTAAATGTGCTTATATAATTATTTTTAAGAGACCACCATATTTATCCATTACATTAGAATATTGCTTATAGGTTGAAATTCTTTTTTTCTTATTTGTCATTCTTCTGTTATTCCACAAGGGGGGGGTATCATGTGAAAAAAATCTTTGAATACCTGATAAATATTTCCTAATACTACAGTTTTGAAACAAATTATAATTAAATAAAATCCTAATCTCACAGGGATCTGTTGGCTAATTAGTGTTGTTTGTGACACCACATGTGTCACAACTGAGAGAGATTAAACACTGGACATGGTGTATGCAAATCCTGGAATACTCTTGAAATGTTTGAAGTTACATCAACTTTTGAAAAGATCACCACATTCATTTTCAAAGTGCTGAGATGCAAGAAGGTCAACAATTAAATATGGAGAGGAAAATGCAAGTATTTAATAAAAAAGCAAAGCAGTAGCAGAAAGAGTGCAGAGCTTTCTCCATATTTGAAATAATGTATATCTAAACATAAGCTGCAAAACACTTCCTGTGCAGTTTTCTCTTTTTCCGTTTTCCAGTTAACTTTGCGTTGTTATTGGCATTAAAAGGCCTAAAATTTAGGTTTATGAAATGTATGGGCATGCTGAAATATTTTTGTTTCATTTGTCCAAAATGTCTACTTGATGTTTTATTGTGGTTTTGGCTTTGTTTATAGGACAATTCTTAATGACCTGTGATTCAGTTGAGTGTATAAAATAAAAAATTAGTCAAGTAATCTAATTAGAACATCTAATAAAATCTATATTCATCTGAATACGTGCGTGTGGCGGAGAAGGGGACAGAAGCCGTATGGTGGAGCGGGTGAATTCATCTGCAGGATCATCACTTCCTTTAGCCTTCCAGCTCTACACCTTGCCCCACTTCTCCCTCCCTTCCCTTTAATGCCCCTATTCCATCAGATCCTGCCATGTCCAATCATAGCCGCACCCCAAAGCCCCTACAAACACTCACACACCCAACACTGAAAAATAAACATCCTGGCACGCACAGGCTCAAATCAAACTCACTGCCGTGATGTAATGAAAGGCAATGAGAAGGGAGTAGTTCAAAGGTTTCAAGGTCGGGAGCATTTTCTGATCCACATGGGAACCAATGCAATGACACAGCAGCCGAAAACACTGACTAACAATAGTCCTACAGCAAGTAGCGCACAGCGAGAAAGGAGTATTCTGAGTCAAACTTAGCAACACCTTCACTACAATTGCCTGACATATCTGTGCGTACCATCAATAACATTATTGCAGATTGTTAAACAGTGTACCAGTCTGCCAAATGTCTCTGCTATCAGATGCATCTCCGCAGCCACATTCACCTCAAGAAGAGCCAAGTGAGACTGTCACACTGGAGGACATCAGAACCTACAAACAGAAGATTCTCTGTTCAACCAGACTCACGCCAGCCTGTTCACAGAATAGCCATCATTCTTTTCAACAGTGGAGATGGTGCCATCCAAGATCTATTTAGAGACAACACTGCCAAACTAAGCAGCCTTTGCACTTCCAGTGCTACCCCCCACCCCAAACTCAAACCAGCCAATCAGATAAAAGACCTAGCTTTTCTGTACTCCAGACTTTGTGCTAACAATGTTTACATGTCACAGATGACAGTCGGTATGAGTTGATTCGTCCATTGCAGTTTTCTTCTGAAACACAAATTGTATACACACAGTGTCATCTTTTTCAATTACAAGTTATGTAAATTCAGTGAATTATTAATGGTTATTTAGGGTTAAAGGTTTTAAATATTTATGCATGTGAACAGTGAAATGCACATGAATTATGAATGAATGTGATGAGTCAACAAGTACATTTCTTTGACTTGTACTTCTTTCTCTATTATAAAGTAATGTATGCACAACCTCACATTTTCTCCCCAAAACAGTCCTGTATAAATCTTACAATGCAATTAAAAATGTAACGCCCAATGTCTTAGTGTTCATATCATGATTTTTTTGTTAATTCATCTTTGGAGAGTTCAGAGTTGCTCAGGAAGAGGAGAAACACCTGCTCGCTGCAGTTGTTCAGGCTGTTTGGGTCCTCCAGAGTCACCGCTACATCCTCCGTCCTGCTATCTCCCTCTAAAAATGTCTGAACTCACCAACATGCTGCAGCTGGACATGGGAGGGGGGTGTAAAACTTTGGCATGTTTATTGTAGATCTTGTCAGTGCTGTTACCAACAACAGATGTCTTCTATAGACTAACACAATTATCCTCCAACACGCTACAATGTCGACATCAAAACTGAGGGATTTTCTTTTAAATCTGCAAACACAAATAATAATTGATCTCAAATGTACAAACACCAACACATAGACAGTTGACACAAGATAGTGGTAGATTACACAAGAAACCTGCAGAAAAACCATATAAAGGAGAGTATAATGGGTGGGGGCTAATCTCCTCTGTTCAGTTTAAGCCTCCTAGTTGGCAAAGAGTTCAACTTCTTTTAATTTGGGGTTCATTAACTCCTGTAGGCCCAGGGTCTAACCTGCCATTACTACCCCATGAAAAGTAAGTACAACAACAAATAGCCGTAATGATTATTTCTCTGAAAATTTCAAACCACAGTCCAAATGCCTGTAGATGAATCATATTTTGTGATTAAATGGATGCCATGTGTTAACATGCAGTTTGATTTTCTCACCAGTGTTGCTTTCAATAGGTGTCATTCATCTTTTTCAAGACAGATCCTACAGTTCTCTACTGTGGGTGTGCAGACATTTTCGTTGAAGGCCATTTACTGCAGTGGCAAGTAACGGAAATATCTGTTTATATCAGAGGTAAAGTGGTTCCACTTTCATTGCTGTTGTAAACATTGTAAGCATATTTGGGGTGCTCAAAGTATGAACAAATATCAGGAAATTACTTAAAAAGAAACTATGTAAATACAACTTGCTGGAAAATGCTTTCCAAACTTTTCTCTATGCTGTAGTCACTGTAGTTAAAGTTGTCACTGTTAGGGAAATTTGTTATATATTACATTGCATCCAAATGCCTTTGATGTACTTCTCTGTTATTCTTGTAGTTGGCTTTAAAATGTGAAATAGCTCAAAATACAAACTGTTGAAGTCATTTCTCCCACACAGCTGTAGTAAATACAGTAAGTCACAGTCAAACTGAAACATGTGCTCCACTTGGCCAAACAAAACCCAAAGGGAAAGAGACTATTTTTTCACTCACAAAAATACAGTTACCTCGGACCATCCATCAGCCACATCATTCTGTGTGACCTGCCTCTGATCGACTCTCAACTCAGATAACTCAAGCTGACTTCTGTGGTACCTCCAAATGCCTGCAGTCTTGGCTGTTTCCTAGTTGAAACTGTGTAGGAAGTTGTATAAGTTGTGTTGCCTGGCCTTTTCTTGGCTTTGTGTCTCCCGGGGCCAACAAGCACTAAGTCTTCATGCATTTATAACTCAGGAAGAGCTTGTCCTTCTTATTATAGATGATACACAGGAGATGAAATATGGTGATAACATAATAAATTTAAGATAACTTACGTCCAAAGTCAATCCAGCAGCGGACCCTTCAGCCAACATGCAACACTGTACCACCACTTCATATTGTCTCCAAGTCAGAGCTAGCATGCGAGGGACCGGAATATACCGCAAACAAAAGATTGTTCTTGAATTACCGCCACATGAAAAGTTCATTTTCAAAACAATACTGTATATACTGTGTATATTCCTGCCATCACGTGAAAACTCTCCAGTTCCATTTTTAGTGCGTTTAACGTTCTGAATTCAGTTTAAAGCCAAATTCCCACTCACTACTACTACCACTACTCACATACTGTTTGTACATTATCAAACTGTGATTTTCAATATATTGAAGTAGTCGTTGTGAACAGTTGTTATTAGCTTTTCTGATTAACCATTCCCTAAACCTGTCTGCATCCCAGTTTGTGGTATCCGAGAGTGCATTTCAATGGTAAGACCTAAATTAATGATGGCTTTGTTCCATTTGTGTATGTTAGTAAGCCATGTCAGTGAGTCAACATAAACAATTCCAGGGCCCCGTATCAGACACATGTGAAAGGAATGCAGCTTCAATTAACGATATCATTTACACAGACGCTGAAAACAAACAGTTTTCTACCAAAGAAAACTGCCCCTATGAAAACAGTTTACAACATGTTTTGTGGATTATCCAGAGTAACCAGACCCGTTTCCAGAAAGGCAAACTGCTGTTGACTGTTAAGGACTAACAAAATTCTATTCACCTTCATTGTGTTGGGGCGGAGGCAGAAATTCAAGAGGCAGATATCTGAAAACCTGTACAAATCTAAACCCAAACTTTCTGCATGGCTAGATACAGAAATTATTATTATTATTATTATTATTATTATTATTATTATTATTATTATTATTATTATTATTATATATTATTATTATTATTATTTGGAACCATGGACCCTTAAGGTGAAGTTTTCCTGTAGAAAATACAATGCATTTAATGGTACTTTAGGGCTCGTGAAAGTTCTATAACTCAGGAAGCCCATAAAACCTTTTGGCTCAACTCAAAACTGCATAGTGGTCAAGCTAAAAACAAGGTTTACCTTTAAAAAGCTTGCTTGAGACACAAAGTTCTAGTCCAAAACAGATGCATTTTACAAGAAACTTTCTGATCTTTTAATGTCTCTAAAAAACAAAGGGTGCGCTATGTAAGAATGATTTAATTTCACTGAAAGGATAAGGTTGGCTTTATTTCATATTGTTATTCTCAACTAATCACACACCATTAAATCCTTAAAAAGGGTTCACAAATATATAGTTTCAGTAATATCCTAAAACAGCTGGAAGTTATTTTTTTCCCAAATAGACTAATGATAGTGCATTGACTATTTTCAGCAGCGGATTAAGACACATTTAGGCTCTAGTGAGTATTTCTGGCAGCAGGAAAGTGTGTGTGGGATTGACTGAAAATAAACTACAGTTGTCATTGTAATGAAGGAGCATGTCACCCAGTAAAATAGTGTGACTCATTGATGTGCTTATATTATTTTTTTGGGCAAGAGCTCTATGGCACAGGGGAATATGCTACATCAGGCTGTGGCTGCACAGGCAATCCTTGTTAATAGGATCAATTAATTGTTGGTTTTGGTGTTTTCATGGGATTTGTTGACAAGAAAAAAAAGAGTATTACAACCTCATCCTACTACTAAGAAGAAGAGGGAGAGTTTGCTTTTGTTTTTTCTGTCAATATTTTAAAATGAGAAGCTGTCAGTCACATCCCTGCTGGTTTCCCCTGCCTGCCAGAGGGATCAAACTGTCTGGTCACAAGCCCTGTTGTATAAGCTTATGTCATCACTGCTGTTCAGTACACAAGCTGCTGAGCTGCTGTATAATAGATGATTCTAGAAAGAGAGCCTCAGTGAGTGAGCCAGCGTCAGAGAAACTTTTATATATTTGCATGACAAAGGTGTTTTAATCTGCAATATGGTTTATTTAGTGTGATCTGATCATCAATTTCCCCCACAGGGATCCCCTTCTTATAGTAATTTATTTCACCATTAACAGCACCTTGCATACAGAGTTTTATTATTTTATTTATGTATTTAAAATACAATCTGAGTACAGAATATTTGACACCCAAAGACTGATATTTTGGGAGAAATAAACATCCATAGCTCTGAAACAATGTTTATTCAGCAGTCAATATAGAATGTTAGATAAAACATTTTTGGCACAGTTGCTTAATGATAATAAGCTGTCCTGTTTCTGTGTGGTAATCTAAATAAATATGCAAAACCATAATTTACTTCCCAATAAATACAATATAAACTACAATAAAGATGCACCGCATCCACGCCACCCACTGCACCTCCTCAGGAAAAAACAAACAAAAAACATAATTTATTGTACTTCAGGCAAACAGTTGCAATGGGTTCAAACCAAATAAAGAATGTCAAAGGTGAGAAAGATGCTTCATAATTCATTTCAACAGCTTGTTTCCCCCTAAAACTCTACCAGGCAATACAACAAGGAGGCATTTGATGGGCCAATAAAAGGCTGTGCTGTGGGCTTTGGATCATAGTAAGTTACAGGGTTTTATGGATGGGTGCAAACACATTTTCAGATTCCTACTTCATAGTTAGTTTTCTGTCAGTGAGAAGAAAACGTACCTAATCACTAAAAGCATTTTACTCTTTCACACTTCAGTTTAGCTGAAACCTCTAAGTGTAAACGTTCACAAATGACATCCAGAGATGATATTAAAGAGGTTATATCACCTGGAACTTGAGACGTGTACAGACGAGAGATGTTTATGAGTCTAAGTTTGTGAATTCATCAAGTGTGTTGAATTGGTCTGTTTTGGCAATTCCTTGAGGAAAATCATTCCAGACGATTATGGGTCATTACAATACTGGGTTATTTGGGGAAAGCATAAAAAAAGACTTAAAAATTATAATTTCTCTGTGTGTATGAGATACATTTTCATGTTGTTCTATTACTAAAACCAGAGCGTACTTGTGTGAAACACGACAATAATTAAATAATTGGGTGTCAAACCTGGATCTATAGAAAGGGATTTTCTTCCATTGTACAATTTCAATCAATAACACATGTTCTTTAACCTGTGTAATAACACTGCAATCAGTAACAGTAATGCACACAAGCAAAGAGAAACAGGTTACAATGTCACATGACCTGTGATAACGACAACTTAACACACCTTTAAGTCTATATAATTTCTGGAGACAGCTGAATACTAGACATCATTTTAGGTCAATGGTTCAAACTGTCCGGTGCAGAACTTAGTAAACATCAGTGCATTACATGTATTTTTATTTTTGTTTTATTTATGGCTTTGCAATGGATTTTTGAGCACTTTTTTTGCCTGAAAGGTGATTTACTGTCACCATTATAATCATGTAAACTACTTTATTAAAGTTAACGCCCATGGATAAGAAGTGCCGCAACAGCAATAATCTACTCCACCATAGCTCATCTATCAATGTAGGGTAACATGGGGTAAGACGCCCCTCCAGTGTAATTCTAACAAAAAAAACTAAAATGTCACATTTTTTTTTCTCAACATATCTTCTAGCTGCCGCTAGTCTCACTCAACTAATTATTTCCTCTGTTTCATCACAATTTTTTAAGTTATTTGATAAAGCCATTCCGACATAAGTTGATCTAATTTTTTTGTCAATTGTGTTAAATTTTTATATATATGTATATTTACAATAAGGGGAGTCTTAAGATAAGATATGTAATTGTTTAGAGATAAAGATTTTTGTTAAAGTAGTAAAATGCTAGATTAGTATGTTTGGGGTAAGATGTCCCCCCTAAGACACCTTGCTCCTTTATGCTTGATCGTTTGTAAGTTAGATGTTATTTAGACACTGGATCGACCCTTTAGCCAACCAGCAACTTCACTATCAGAATGTCTGAGGTAAAATTCTGAGGTTATAAGCTAACAAATGCTCACATTGCTAGCTAGCTGGCAAGCACGTATTTTACTTCAGACTTTCTGCTAATGGAGTTCCTAGCAACCTCACTATTTAAAAGTCTGAGAAATAAATTATTGGAAAGCTAATAACATAAGGCAAGAAAAGGTTTATTTCTAACACATAGGTATGTAATCCCCTTGCTTTTAACCAGCTGCTTGTAGTTTATTTTATCTCTAATTTGCACCTATTAAAGTGATTTCATCTCATAAATGGGGCATCTTACCCCAGTGGAAAATGCCTTTTCCACTTATATTACATTTGATTAAATACAAATAGAAAATAGACATTGAGCTTAGTGGGGGCGTCTTACCCTAGTAGCTGGGGAAGATAGTTGGGCGATGTCTACAAAATTTCAGGAGGATGTCTACATTGAATCGGGATGGATGAGGTTGGCGGTTGTTTTATGTGCATGTGTTCACTCGCACAGACTTCACTCGGCTAAAGACCTGGTAGCGTTACAAGTCGCGGTGGATATTTTACAAGCGTGGACCACAGACCAGGTAAAGCAGCACTGAACAAACAGGGTGAAGATGTTGGTTTCGGCTGTTTGATAGGCTGCGTCATTAACAAGCCCTGCTTTCACACATGGTGGTATAATGTAAAAAATTTTCATTTTTTTTTGCTGGCGAGTAGCGGGGTTTTCCAATCACAATGCCTGCTCAACGTTGTGATGTCTGTCAACCATCGCGATGGACGATGGCATCGTCTTTGGGCCCAATCCTAATGGGAAAATGCCATTCTGCTAAAACTTACATTTGATTAAATTCAAATTAATCTGTCAACTGTATGTATTTATTTCACTTTATACCATAGCCATCTCCAAGATACAAAAAAACTATAAAATATTATTTAATGTGTCAGCAAATAGACATTGAGCTTAAGGGGGGCGTCTAACCCCAAACTACCCTACAGCTAGGCTACTCAAATGTAATATCACAAACATAATGTTGCTACATTGTTGTTACACCACAGTTTACAGTGTTACTACACAGATAGAAAAGATAATAAAAATGTTTTGGTATGAACAGTCATTTTTCTGTGTCTCCTAACATGGAATCCACACAAACGCAGCCCTTGCTTTCCACGTGATTCGGTTCCAATTTCTATTGACAGACTCCAAACAAAAAAGAAAAGTCAAGTCTGCATGTCACAAAAAGGCCGCTGTGGAGCAGCCATACACATAATCCCATCCTCTACTCATCTCCTTGAGCTTGTATTCCACAGTTTGTCTTTTAATAGCATCCACGTTCAACTGTTGCAACAGAAGCTGAGAGCAGCAAGAAGAAGTGATAAAGTCCATGTCTCTGGGTCATACGCACCCACAGTTCTTCGCCGACACATTCTGTATCGTGTGGTAGCGGTTCTTGTTGTCCAGGAAGGAAAAGTCCTTTTCGAAGGCGGTCGGTCGGCAGCAGGGCCTATAGCTGACCTTGTCCTTGCGTTCCTTCTTCTTGAAGACCACCCGCATCATGTGCTCCGTGGCGATGTCGTAGTTTTGCCGGTGGGCCGTGCATTTGCCGCTGCAGTAGTGCAGCTTCACCGTCTCGTCGCTCTCAAAGCCGAGACCCAGTTCACTCACAGTCAGCTCCAGCTCCCTCATGGAGCAAGACTTAGGCCTCCGGGCTCTTTTAGTCCTTCGGGCCAGCTTCTCATCCAGCCGCCGGCTCTTCCTTCTCTTCCTGTCCAGCAAAGTCCCGACCACATGCTGAAGCTCGCCCTCCGTGAAGCTCTGGAACATCATGGAAACTAACAAAGGAGATAAGTCAAGCGTTATAGGATGGTAGATGAAGGATTATCTGTTTGTTGTCTAGTACTTCTGAATGGAATTCTCAATAATCAGATATGTAAAGAGGGCAGATGGCTCACAGAGATAGCTTGCTGTAGCTGGCAGGATAATGAAAGCTTATTTTTTCTGACATCCTACAAACTAGTCTTATCACAGGGGGGTGCCTCTCAATGGTGATGGTTGCGATGAGTTCCCCTCCCTATACTGTCAACTAGAGTATAAAGTTAAGCCACTTTATAAATGTAATGATTCATTATTATTATTATTATCACCATTAGTATCACAGAAAGTGTGAATCCCTTGTAGCCCATTTAAGTTGAGAAATGCCTCTCAGTGAGGCCGTGTGGAGCCAAAGGAAAGTGGGTATATCGTCCTCTCCTGGGGGTTATACAGGTTCTAGGGAGAGCCAGTGAACTATGAGGTGCAAATTGACTGCAGGTTATTCTCTATAAACAACAGTGTCAGAGTCAGGTTTCCCATGTCACCTTATCTCAGAAGGAAGACAATAACAGTTTATCTTACACTCCGAGAGGAGAGAGTTCATCTCGTCTGCTGAGCGGGTTCTCCGATGAACACCATCCATCTGCCGGGACAACAGTGTTGGCTCTGCTGATGCTGATGCTGATGCTGATGCTGATGGCGGTGAGGTCTTTGATGTTGATCCTAATGATGAAGACGGTCTTGATGAAGACGACGAAATGCACGGATGTTTTGTTTTCTGTTTGAACTGTCCGATAGTGGCCATGTTTTTAACGAGGAGGATGGACAGAGCTGCACCACAGAGCATGAAGGCAAAAGTAGCACCTTTCCATAACTTCATCTTAGAACGTGAGGGAGCATTGAAACTCTGTTGAGAGAGGCAAAGCGGACAAACGTCAGACGTGTTCCAAACCTAGTAAGGCATTTTTTAACATTAAATCACAGAGAACAATGCAAAAATGATCTTTGGTGCCGTCACATTTCTTTGACCTTCCCCCTAAATCCACTTCTCTCTGCAGGGCTTTTATTGCACCACCAGTTTACTTTTTTTCTGATTCTGCTGTCAGCTCGTTTTCACTCTAACTGGGTTCATGATCCGCGAACTTGACATCACTTGCTGACACAGAATGCAGTGTATGTTTAATCGCTGCTGCCTGAAGAGGAAAAACATAACTGCAATTTATTATTTGAACTGAAAGCAGGTTTAAGGAGTTCTGCAACCACTTGCACATTGAAACCTCTTAGAAGTTTGTGTATAATATTCAAAAATACCTGATGTGGATGAGAATAAAAGCGCCATCTCTTCATTTCTGAAGAAAAAGCTTCTCAAAACATCCTTTTAAAGAGTCCCCTCTTTAATCCATTCCTTCCTTTCTTTTCTAACCACACCTATTTGCAGTGCTATAGGCAGAGGCCTCATTGAACATGTGTGTTTGTACATCCCTTTATCTTATACCACCCCTCCATTTCAATAGGCACTGCACCACAGAAGTCACAAAACTCAATTTGGAGGAATTATAAGCTACCCTATGTTTTCTTTTTCCATATTGTCATGCCACAGGTATTTAAGAGTTTTTACAAGCTCACTTCTTTGTATTTTTCATATCATGTCACCAGTGAGCAAAACATCTCCCCAGAGCCGGAAACAGTATACTACGGCATTGACTAACAGCAAATCCAGACTGGCCTTACAAAGTGTTTTGCCAGACTGGATTCTGTAGTGTATGTATACAGGCTGCTGGAGTATTAACAATGGGACAAAATCACATCAGTCACATATCCTTGTCAAGTTTAGTGTAGAAACAAAAATGTGAAATGGATAACTTTTGGAAGATTGCACTTTCAACATGTGGGTTACTCCTACAGATCACATTATACACAAACATTTATGAAAAATATTATATGAAAAAAATGCGAGGACCATTTTGGCGTTCTGGTGGAATGTTTGGAGTGAGTGAAACAAAAAAGAACTATAGGCAAATTAGGCCAGTACTCCATTGTGTTTGAGGGTTTTGGACACCGCAGAGGGAAAACACAAAGAAGCTGCACACATGAATTGCAGTGGAATAAACAGCGCATAAACAGGTATAACCAGTCAGTCAAATCTTGACTCAACACTCATAATTCCATATGGGGTTGACATGGTAAGCAGTCTCTGCACAATGAAGGGGTAGAACGGTATTCATTTGAAAGTCAAACATTTCAGCTAACAACCTCATTTGACACAGCCCATGTAAATCAAATGTGGAGGTGTGGCTACTGCAGAATGTTACCCGATGCCCGCCTATATGTCTGACTCTCTCCGGTTTTCACAGTTACATTTAAGCGCCAGACATGATAGATAGAAACCTCAATGGAAAGTCTCATTTTGTTTCTGTTGGTTCAACACCAACTGCTAACACCAGAAATCTTTCTGCTCCTGCTCTAAATATGATAAATATTCAATTTAAAAAGGTTTGTTATGATATATGGCAAAGGATGAGCTCATTGTTTTCTTATGCTATTAATAGGTCAGTTTGGGACAATTACTCAGCCTTGGAGTTAGCTGCTTCACACGGCCGTGATACATCAATGACTTTGGCCTGTATGCTCTGTGGCTCATCTTGATAAAACAATTAGCTTGTAAAAACAGACGAGTCCTCCGATGTCTCAGTCGCTGACACTGGACGAAGCCTGATCATCAAACACTGATCTCATGTCCCCGAAGACACTTTGATTGTCATAATTGCTCCACTCAGAAACACATTAGTCCCATCTGCAGTAGATTGGCGCCAATAAAAGTGCCAAGGAGCATTCGGCAGCTTGTTCAGATGGTCATGGATGATTAATCAACACAGACATTTAATATCTACCACTGGCCCCTGCTGTCATGGACATAAATATACAGATATTGATAGAGGGAAGGGGCACCAGTGTTTTCTTAGGAGAGCAACGGAAAGACATGAATGACTAGTCCACTTCCTGAAAGGACAAATGCTGCTGTTTTCCAGCAAACAGAAGAGCAACAACGCAGAGGATATAGTGGAACCCCGAAGGACACTCCAGCAGAAGGAAAAGCCATTCTCAAACTGAGACATAAAAGTGCAGATGAGTCGCAAAGCCAGCTGAAACAGCTACCACACAGGCACAGTATGTCTGACCCTCATGACCCTCACAAAATATCAGTACTGATGTGCCCATGCACGCTCCTGCGTGTGGAGATAAGGCCAGCGAACATATGAGGCCCAAAACAAAGTCAGAAAATCATCTATCCACAGGGAGATCAGAGACAGTTTGCACACGTGAAAGTCCTCATTAGGATTTTGTGTTTCTAGTGACAGTGGGAGTGAATAGGAGGTATGTAAAGAAATAGTACACCTGATGTCTGCTCCGCTACATGTCACCTGAAGGGATACCAACAGAGTGAAAACAGTCCCAGAGGATCGTTAACATGTTTGAGGCAAATCATGAAAGTGAACTGCTTAGCCAAGAATTCCTGTTTGTCAAAGCCATTCCTGAGACATTATGTATTCTCGTACATTGGAGCCTGATCCTCAACCCTCAACTGAGCTCTTGTTGTGACTCAAAGATCGCATTATTTCAAATGACACAATAAAATTCATGTTTTCAAGGAATAATTGGGTCAGTGGCCGTGGCGCTGCTAAGCTGGTGGTAATGTAATTACAGCAGCATGGCCCTCGTGTCCTCCCCTCCCTCCCATGCCGGAAGGAGGCACTCAAGAGAATGCAAGAGCCTATGGAAGATGAACCAGTGATCTGTCAATATGGGGATAAGGGGGGTCTGTGGTTAACACTTTTGGATGAAGCCGGCAGACAGGGGGTGCCTTCTTGTCAGCTTGCTTGGATCTGGACCAATGTGACACGATTACAGCCAGATCACAGAAAGGAATGAATGAAGAGCTTCTTTGTGCTGGAAAAAAGCAGATACCAACTTTTATGTCTCACCACGCTGTAGAATTTTTTCCTATACGTTCCCTAAATACAGCCTGTTCTGTCTCACTCACTCTCCCTCGCTGTGACTCACACGTACCATAAACACACACGTGCAGCACTTGCGTGGTTTCACTTTGCCCCAAATCATATGACACATGGCTCGTGTTGAAATCGAGACAAAGTTCTAACCTTCAATTGTTGTCCAGACACCCACTTCACTTTCAGGGCGCACACACACACTCCCACCATCACATAACACTAGATAATCCATCTTACATAATACTGCTGCTTCTTGATATCTAGAAATGTCCACAGCTCTAACCATTGTGTATTTGCTACTGAACAACCCGAGGCCTCTGCCTACAGAACATTATTACCACCCTGTGTGCTTCAGCTCAGCTCCACCCATGTGACCGACTGTCTCTGCGCTACTGTGAACACACCCCATAAATACCTGCATTGAAAAGATACCAGAGGAGTATAAGAAACAGCGGGAAAGGCACCTACTGTGTTGTTGCAAGAAAACAACGTGCTTTAGGGAGTCCTAGAGAGGCATTGTCTTGTCTTTTCCCTCTTAAGTGAGCATCAGGAGGCTTGGGGACAGCTAGAGAGTGCTTGGGGAGGTAATAGGGACATATTCCAAAGATCAGGGCGGGATTAGCACTAATGCCTGCCGGCTTTATCTGCAGTCACGTGGGTTAACACCTGGCTGCAGTGTTGGTGGCGGAGCCTGGGCCTTGCTGTATGTCTGTGTGCGTCTGTGTTAATCCATCAGACACCTCTAACTCAGGGGTTAGGCCAGCATGAAGGGCCCACTGATAGAGCACCATCAGGCGCTTCTTCTTCGTCTTCTAAAAACCTGTCCTGCTTTCAGTCAGAATAATAAAGAAGAAAAGTGACAAGCTCAGTTAGTAAGATCTGTTGTGTTGGCACCAGGGTGGGCCAAAAGGCTGTAAAATAAAGTGGATGTTCTGAGCCAGGATTGGCTGTTCTAAATCCAGCCTTGGTTCTAATGCAACTGAAAAAGGCTTAGGTTAGACTGCGCTGTAATTTCGCTGGGCAACAGCGTCTGTTGGCTCGCGCTCTGTCACTCAGTAACCATAGGATAATTAAAACAAGCCTGTTCCTTGTTAGTGAGAAAGCTGCCGTTCGTTATTGAGGAGAAAAAAAAGGGAAAACATCTGAAGGGAATGCCAGAAAAATAGTGTTAATTTTTACACACATTCTATAAATACCAACCATGATTCCTGCATCCTTTTAATCTACTGGATGTAGGTGAGTGGTTAAAAAGATTCAACTTCATTTTGGAAGCCTTACTATCACATCCCACGGATTTATACAGATTAATCCAGTGACCTAACAGCCTAACACAAAATCTCACAACTCCAACCTGTTGCTG
This sequence comes from Micropterus salmoides, assembly GCF_014851395.1. Lineage (NCBI taxonomy): Eukaryota > Metazoa > Chordata > Actinopteri > Centrarchiformes > Centrarchidae > Micropterus > Micropterus salmoides. The sequence goes on along the minus strand of NW_024040485.1, from coordinate 10,514,869 downwards.
TAAGGGTGGCGTTAATGAGTTGTGAGGGGAAGACACACTTAGATGCACATTTGACATTCGTCCCTGTCTGCCCTTTGCTATTATGGGAAGAGTTGAGTCAAGGTATTGTTTTGACATGCATTTAAAGAGCCTTTCGTAACATACAAAGAGGTTACAAGCAACAGGAAATCGTCACTTTCCCTCATCATTTTTGCGTGACCTCAGAGCAAGATTGATGTTGTCTCAGCTACTTTCTAAAGAAGTGTCTGTGCGCTGCTATTCTGGCTGCTAATCTGTCTATGCCAGATCCTCTTTTAACACAACAGCATCGCCTCTAAACCCATGTTAAACACGTTGATGTTGCTGTTACAAAAGACTGACGGCCATCTGGCACCCACTGAATACCACTTTCAAATATGACCCACGCGAGCAAGCAGAAGCAAGCACAAACATCTGAAATATGATGACATTTTACATTTTCATAAGAATAGGCTATCTTCAAACGACTAACATATTGATCATTTGCATGCCCAATGTCTATTTTTGCTAGAATCTGGCAAAAAATATTTGTAAGACAATGAGGAATGGTGCATCAGTTCAGCTTCCCCTTCAGTTACCTCCAGTTATGAACAGCTTCGGCAGGTTATGAAAGTTGAACGGCTCAATTGACTTCAGGCTTAATCTCTATCCGGACTCTTGGGGCTCTGCTTGATACAGTATAATCTCTACATATGATATGGGCTTAGTAAGAAGGGATCATCACTTCAGTAAAATGCCCAAAGTGAGTGCCATCAAGTTTGCTCAAGTTCAACAGTTTTATCCAGCTCTTCTTAATTGCTTAAACTATTAAAGGTGCAGCTCCACAAAATATGTCAATCTCTAAAATGATGAACCCAGAGAAAAATAAACATCTGAAATCACTATTTTCTTAAATAACTTTTGGGAAAAGCAAAGCCAGAGTATTTGTAGAGCAACCACGCATTATAATGAGGCAAACCACCATGTTGGAAAAGTGACAGGAAAAGAAAATGTTCCTCCCTGACAAAATTAATTTGTCTGCATGGTGGGAGGTTATATAAATTCTGCAAAAAAAATAATTTTTAATTTTTCTTGTTACTTTTCCAATATGGTGGCAAGACCTTTGTAATCAATTGTAACCATTCTGCAAACATTTCGTGACAGGCTGCTCTGCACCATTGACATGCGGTTTCATCAAAGGCCACTTGTTGATACAGATAAGCCAACATGCGTTTTCTGCCACTCAAGCATTTGGTGAGGCATCCCTGTCAGCGGCACCAAACACCTTCCACGTAAGCTGCGGGCTTAAACTCACAAAAGAAGATGCAGTGTCCTTACCGTTCGGCCGGCTAATCCAGACTTAGCTGCGTGGCGTCGTCTTCAGCTGACCTCCACAGGCGAGTGGTGGCTGGGTTAAGTCCATCATCTTCACAGCGAGGGCAGGAATCCTGCTTGTTCCCCTGAAAATCATCACAACTCCCTGTGCCTACAAGTAGGGGAGGTGTCCTGACTTGATTTAGGTCCAGGCTGTATTATTCTTTTATCATATTGGCACTTCCATAGAACTTGTTTATGTTGTAAAGATCAAGATCAACATTCCTCTGTATGTAAGTGCGTGCTTCATGGCAGTCAGGTTGGTCCATTTAAAAAGAGTGTTTAGAAAAGCCCCATGGCATCTGGTTCACTTCAGAAAACTTCTGTCATCATGCTTTTCCCACCTCTGGTTCCCCTTTTTGCATAAACCTGAATGGGACACAGAGCAAAGCAGAGGTAAAGTGTCATAAACAGATGCCTTAACTTTAATCACATCTGTTGTGAAACAGCTTCCACTTCAGATCAGTTCATCTCCATGCAACAGCCCTGTTGAAAAGACTGCATCTCCTTACCCCTTTTCCACAAGCAGGACTTCTCTTCAGTTCCAAGGAAGGGAACTCTGCGGGTTGAGAAGATGAGTTAGGGTGAGGAGGGAGAGCGTGGTTACCGTAAGCGGAGCAGAGAGCTTCTCTGATGCCTCTGCCTGCGTGCCCCCCCCCCCACAACTGTTGCTCCTCCTCCTCCATAGTTGTGCTTGTGGGCCGAGTCGGATTACTCCTGACATGATAATCTCCCTGGCTCTAGCTCCAGGAGCACTAAAGGATGCTTTGGCCTGAGCAAGGGCTTACATTTACCTTCTGCCGCAAGAGAATCTGCCATCTTAAGTGGGCATTTGGTAATATCCTCAATTGGGCAGATCAGTGCAGTCAGAAGGGTCTGCTGAAGCAAGTATCTTCCAATCTTTTAGAGGGAATTAAGAAAGTTCACAATTGGTTTAAATGGTGCTAAGACAACACTAACCCCAGTTAAATGGAATTATCACAGCAGAGGTATTTCATGATGATTCAATCTACAGTTGGCTTGAGATAAAACCACCTGTGTTGTTGTTGAGAATCTCACGTTCATGTCTCCTCCAATACAAACCAGTATTTTAGCCCTTGAGCCTAGAACGGCAAATGAGGAGCAGATGGTTGTGCTTTTGGAAGGTATCAGGCACTCCAGACTGCAATCTAAATAAATACCCCATCCATGGAGGAAATGCGTCAGGTGTGTGGGGTCAGTCATGTATAAACAAAGGCCAACTAGTTTGTTGACGAGTGAAGCGAGGCACAAAAGGGAGGCAAAGATGGGGGAGATACACAGACTTACAGGTGCTGTTTGGGAGCATAAACCTGTCAAATAAATCTACAGGTACAATGTTGATCTAAACAGAATTGATGGTTTCAGAATTGTCTGCTGCCTTAGATGTTGAAATAAAGCAGCAATCTCTGTGCTGGAGTGACGACGTCAGCGTAACAACAGGAAACAAATTATTTGCTAACAAATATCTCATTCTAACACCATGAGTCAGTCTTGATATCCTCTGGCCAAATGATACACAAATCACGCTTTGCAAAGTTCCACCAGTGAGACGGAGATGTGGCCAAGTGCTAACTTCCTAGGACTTAAAATTCCTTCAGTGTTGACTGAGAGAAAAAAGGGCAAAACCAAAGGAATCTTTACCCAAGCTTGGTCTCATACCAAACATGTGTATTGATGGATATTCTAAGGTCGTTATCTCGGTGACCTGAAGTGTAGATTTCATGTAAAGTTTGAAGTGAGGCCAACACAAACTCTTGTTTTCACTTCAGCTTCAACCCTTCAGCGCTGATCTGAAGGATAACACCGTGCCACAAATCAGAGACAAAGACTCGTGCTCTTTCTCACACTGAGGATATTTTGGTGGCGGTCAACAGGTGCAAAATTATCCAGATCCCCTAACCAAAAAAGCCAAGAAAACATGAGATTATAGCAACTAAAATGTTTGACATACACCTCAATTATTGGCCAGAGGAGCCTATGTAAATACATAATGACTGCAAGTTAGCAGGAGATATCGTGCTTTTCTACCCTTGAAAAGGAACTATCAGCACAGAAACATTTCCTGACATTGAGCAGGAACATTTCTACTCTATACATATTGTTCACAGATGTGTAAAGTTTTCACAGACCAGCCTTCACTGCAATAAAAGCCCAACAGCTGCTAATTGCTAAATCAAGTCAGAGACAATAAGAGTGAAACACTTGATCCGTATACAATGCAATGTCTCACTCAGAGGCTAAGGTTACATTAGTCATGAAGACAGTCTGACATTCAGCATATACAAGAGAAAAAAAAATAACAAAGTATGTTTCCAATTTGAAAATGATAGAATCCTATACACATCGGATTGAATCTTTTCCATTGGGTGTGGATGAGTGAAGAAACACATTTTGTTTAGTTTTGGGCAAGATTTTAAGGAAGCCCTCAATCAGTAACACTATAAACACACCATTCCAGTCGAGGTGTCATTAGAAAGGCTGGAAATAAAGCACAAATGTTGCTACTACGCTCGTCTTGCACAAGATGTGGTTTGATGATTGGACAAGTAGCTTTCAGCCAAATGTCATCTAAGTGAGTGGAAAACTACTTTTTGGAGAACCAAAATCTAAACAGGGCATTTGTGAAAAAGATGCAGTGGGACAATGAGGGCCTTTTTTTCTGAGAATTTCATGTTGAAAGACAACACCTTTTTCTCAGAGAAAGTTGTAACAAGGTAAATCCATCCTGACCCAAGAACAAATATACACTGCAATTTGCAGTTGTGACCAGATGAGCTGAGGCCCCAGGGAGACCACTGGTTTTGAAAAAGGACGTGCGGATTTTGAGACAGCTACTTCAGCACTTAAATACCTCAGTTTGTGTAACAATTTGTTCCTCCAGCTAATATGTGTTGTAGTCTATTTACATACATTGCAGTGTATTTACTTCCTACGCAACTACAGCTTGACAAGTAGGAGGAAGCCAGTGTTTAAAATAACAGCTATGAACACAGTTAAATGCTGCCCCCATCTGTCAGTGGTTCACAACTACATGTAACCCAGAACAAACACTCAACAATAGAGATAGCAAAACTTGAATAGTTTTTGTTGTTCAATACAAAAACAAATTACTTTATTCGCTTCATCAGCCTTTAAATGTTTTCAGTGTGTTGTTGCTCGACAAATCTGCCACTGTTACTGAGCACAGGCAGTAATACTACATCCAAGGGAGAGTTTGATTTCTTCCTGCTGCAGCAGCTTCTGCAGCTCTGCCCTGAAAGCCTCTGGTGCCGTCAGAGCTGAAGGGCTGACGAAGCACGCTTTGCATCAAGCAGGACATGTTCAGGTGCCCCGGCACCTTGGTTTTTTTTGCACTGGCTGCAAATTTGCGCCTCAGCACCCAGGGGCTCTGAAATTTATCTTTATCATAGTCTCCAGAGCACCAGCTCATCTTACCGTACCTCTGATTCCTCTGATTCAAACCAGAGAAGGAATGACCATAAGAGCAGGTGGAGATCTGCTCATAGGTTTTTTGCATGGAGTTGCGCAAGGACTCTTGGGGCTGAGATGCATCAGGAATCTTGTCAGAAACTTTCACTCGCAAAGAGGGTTCCTCCTGGACTGAATCTGCTGAGGTGTGAAGTGGATTTTCCTGAGAAGGTGTGTCTTCAGGTGTGTCCTCGTTCTCCTCTGATGGTTCGTCCTTGGTGACGTGGTGCATTGACTGAAAGCCCAAAGGTACCACACACATGCCCTTGCCGTTAGACTTCTCCTGCTCTGCTTTCAGGACATTATAGGCTTTACGAACCGCCTCCAAGTGGTCAAACTTCACCACTGCACACAAATGTTGGCCAAGCTCTTTGTGACGCTTGGCATAGCACTGTAGCTCCTTGGGAAGCTCTTTGCCAGGGGGCAGGATCCACAGTGAAGCAATGCTGCCGTGAGCGCTGAACTTTCGAAGGATCCTCTCTGAGAGCAAAGGGGGCTCCAGGTCTCCGTTTTTCTCCAAAAAAATGTTTGAGGCAAGGAGGAACTTGCTGGTGGGGGAACACAGAAGCCATTTGGGAAGCGGCTCTATCCGCCTCACTTTGTTGCATTCATCATTCAATTCCAGAAGTTCTGAACTCTCTGCTCCTATCCGAGTCATGTGCCAGTCTGTGGTCAGGACCTTTATCTGTGACAAATAGTGGCAACATTAGCTTTCTTTGCATTTTACCGGATTGTTTTTATTCAAACTGGTGGAATGTAAACACCACAGAAAGCACACAAAATCTTGCTGCCCCCCCCTACCTTTTTCAAACAAGTGAGGAGCTTGAGACTGACGTAGCCCTGCTTGTTCTTCTGCACATGTTTTAGCAGGAAGCCGTCCTCTGCCAGGTGGCTGTTTGAGAACAAATCCTCCAACTGGTCTTTAATCCTCAAGCAGAGCAACTCACCTATCCGGCCTTCTTCATCTTGGACATATTGTGCATCATCTCTACAACAACACATGACTCAGCATCATCATATACTGCAATGCAGATTAGTCAACCATATGTTTTCTAATTTCCTTACCCAATCGGATTACTCATGGTATCTCCTGAGGATAGTGATAAGTAAAGACAGGTATTAAGGAAAAGCAGCAGGCTAGATAGACTTAATACTACTGAACGAGGAAACAATGCACCCGGACACAGTGATGTCAGTTGGTTTTGTGGGATCCAAAACAAAATTTTGTAAAATGCTACAAGCAGAATTCCACATTACACAACACCCCCTCTACCAATAATAATAACATGCTCTCAGAACAAAGTTACTCCTCAATACATATTTTTTTTAAAAAGCAACAACTGGCATGTGAACAAACCATTAGCTGTCATTAACAGAATGCTATCGCTGCTAAAAGTAAGGCCCACTCTGCAATGTATCAGCAAAAAGAGCAACATCATTAAAGGTGTGAATTCCTGCAACGTGGTTCAGAGGTAAGTGCACAATGAAATCAAAATAATTATCATACTGTTGAACTCCCAAATACACAATTTTCAGCAGCAGTAAAGTATAAAACAGCAACAGTAATTATGCTTTAAATCCAGCTTTATATTCTGTTTGAGCTTTTGCCTCGCTCGAAATGAGTCATCCTCTTTAGCATGTTAGTGCTACTGCTACCCTGCATCCCCACCCCTTTCCTGCATTTTACCCAACATCCCCTCTATGTTAATTACACATAGGATAAATATACAAACCCAAACCTTTGCGGGCTTTTCTAAAGAGACTTTTTCCCCCTGTTGCTGTTATGTGACATCAACAGGCAATGATTTAACAATGTGCTGTATGGGCTGCTGGTGACTTAGAAAGTTCCTGAGGGAACTGGAAATGATAAACCAAGCTATGGGCCCATATGGATATATACTGTACATACACACATTTAGAACGAGCACAGTTGCTGATGGAGTCAAAAAACTACATTTAAAGCAAAAAAACTAATTAAATATCTACGACTAAATAAGCAACAATGTTAAAATGAGTTAAAACCTTTAGTTATAATATGATAAGAGTTTAAGACTCAAAAACCAAACAAATAGTTCATCAGAACTGTGTGGGTGCGGTTTGATCTGATTTGACTGACAGTTGCATCTGGCCTTAAACTCGCCCTCATTCACTTAATCACTATATAATACACAGAGTAATTTACTCTATAGTGAGCAGTGAACTGAGGTTTCAGAACCTTGTGAATCATCATTTTGTGTCATCACTGACTGTAATCTTTGCATCCACAAAATGAGATGTATTGCAGTGTGGGCTTGTTAGCAAGAAGTAGTGTACATGCCATGGATATACCTTTTTCAATCCACTGTGAGAATTTTTGTGGGCACTGTACAGTGGATACATTTCACACAAAGAATTCAGATTATTCGAATAAAATGGTGGACATTTAATATAGTGTTAAGTAAGTGATTTTGGACAGAACATCTGCTAATCTGCTTCATCAAGAATGTGTGAGTGGGGTTTGATTGACAGTAGTGTCGTAATGGTGAATGAACAGAGGAAAATCTAAATCAAATCAATATTTGGTGTGAACAACCTTTGTTTTCAAAACAGCACCAATTCTTCTAGGTTCTTTACAGCTTTTTCCCCATGCCTGCCTAAAACCTTTGCAGTTCTGTGTGTGCCTGCCCACTTAAAACCAGTCAGAAGAGTTCGGGACAAATAGAAAATTGGTGAAATGACATTAAATAATTAGCTATGATAACTAAGCCAACTTCATAAGAACTGAGCAAACTGTTGTTGAAGATTGTGGGAAGTGGTAGAAAGCCCTGGAAAAAGCTTGTAAGTGCACCTTGAGTTGTCAGCTGCTGATTTAGAAAATTACTTAATAACTTATTTTTCAGAATAACATGCAAACACACACACACTTTCGAACATCTGAACATTAAGTTGCATCGTTGGAACAAGAAGATCTTAGCAATGCTTTGACAATGAACTAAAACTGTAGCGGTCACACTAAAGGAAACATTTCTTTTTATCGGTTAAGAATTTCACTAATCTAACTTTGCAAACAACAGGATCAAGAAACGAAGCGTCACAAGCCAGGATTTGTACAAAAACCCAATTATTTAACTTTATTAACATCAATGTTTTTTCTTTTTCATCAACAGTTTCTTTTTAAATTCCAGTTCTTTATCAACAAATAGAAAACAGACTGTGTGTACAACAGATCGAACCCCTACAGCACTAAGCATTCACAAGGTAAAAATTAACATTTTAGTTTTTCGCCAGCGTTTTCAAGTCCCCCCTCCCTCCCACAGCCGCCTCCACCACAATGTTTAGGCCTCTCGGATCAGATGCCCCACCCCCTTCCTGCGGCTCGTGTGGGAGAAAATGTGTGCTTGAGTGGCGCAATGACCCGCGCCGAGTGAGGAGTTGTCCATGTTGATGGGTGGGGTGGGGGGGTTGTGCTGTTTCCTCATTCAGACGGACAACCAGCTGTCAAAGTTACTATGGTAGTACAGTAGATACAACGGTGTTTCCATTAATACACACTCTAGGACAGCAGGCTCTCTGCAGTCTCTAGGGTTGGTAGAACAGCAGAATTAATCCTTTTTAACAATATACCTTAGAAGCTGTGTATATATCTATGTGTAATTGTACATATATATAATCAATCATAATTATATATATATATATATATATATATTTATAGTTCTTTTTCTGTATAAAATAATATCAGGTTTCAGTCCAAAGGGCTGAGTCTCTCCCTCTGGTAGGAATGGTTGATTCTGTACAGGTTCCAGCGTTCATGGCTCTACTCCTCAGCCACTTCCGCTCCTTTCGGTCTATGTGGTTCAGTTCCAGCAAACCGACCAGGCTAATGGGCAGCGAGGAGATGGGAGGGACTTGAAGAGCAACTATATTCAGAGATCAGGGAGTTTATTTTCTGTCAGCTACCCTTTGGGTATAAAAGTCTGTTTTCCTCAGGTATGTTCTCCCCTGTGGAGTATGAAGGCCTCAATGCCATAGGCTTCTGATGAAAAACAAAACAAAAAACGTAGAAATCATGTGCTTTCCATTTCTGTACACCTCTGATTTAGTCTCTTGTTAGCTAATGCGCTTTTTGTTTTATAACTAGCTACCACATTTACAGAAGGACAAACTTTAACAGGTGTGTGCTCTGAAATCAATTTTCTCAAAGTTAATTTTTTTTTTTATCACAAACGGCAAGTGAAAAGGCAATAGTTTGAGTTACTGAACTGAGTAAGACCAAAAACAATGTTTATGACACATAATAAGAATAAAACAATAATGTCATGTGATAAAAGAAATCTGACAGCAGCTCAGAGAACAGTGGTCCTCTTGTATTAGTACCTAGGAACGTGTTAAAATACATGTCCCTTGTGCTAAAGTACCCTAAAATAAAAATAAAACCCAAAAAGTACCAATTATGAAAATAATGCAAGCCCCAGGCTGGGCAGTTTAAGACAGAGGAAGTGTCTGATGTTAAAACGACTAATAAAAACACAAATATACTAAACAATAACATGAAATGATGAATCATAATATTGACAATAAAATTAACATAAAACAGAGAGAATGCTCTCTTAGTGCTACCAGTAGCCTTTGAGAATCAGGGAGGTTTGGCTTCGACAGAGCAGAGAGGCGAGCTGCCGGTCTGCGCTGTCGCATCTGTACAAGAGTTGTCATATTTGTCATAGTCATTGTAATGTTTCTGTTATTATTTTTAAAGCAAAATCTCATGTAGTTGGTTAAGTCAGCGTGGTTCTCTGTGATTGGTTGAACCCGTTTCCGGGTCTGCAAGCGCATCCCTTTCTCCACCCCGCCGGTAGCTGCGAGGGGGTTGGGTTTTAGGGGGTCAAGTGAGTGGATGGCGGCTGAGATGGGACACTTGGCACACTCCTGAGAGGTTTGACCAGGGAAGTTGCTCGGTGGGAGTGGTTATGTTGCATAGTGGTCAAAGCTCCCCAGGTACTCCAGCGCTGCCCTGTAGCACAACTGGTACTGGTCCTGGGGAGCAGAAGAAGCTTCGATAAGAAAGGCTGCATGCATGTCTGGAATATCACATATCTTACATATAATTTCTATTATATCTGTCTGTCCTGGAAGAAGGATCCCTCCTCTTTTGCTCTTCCTGAGGGTTCTGTTTTTACACAGGGGAGGGGGGGGGTTATCCAAATCGAGGGTCTAAGGTAGGGTGTGGTATGCTCTACAGATTCCAAAGCCCCTTGAGACATATTTATGGTTTGTGACATTGGGCTATAGCAAGTGGAAAATAGTAAATGTTTATATAACTTATTATCTGATGCAGCTGCAAACAACTTGTAGACATCTGAAATATGGCAAGGAACACAAACTAGACACTGATTTTTTACAAGAGGTCACAGGCCAAAAAGGTTGGGAGCCATGGGTTTAACCTTCAGTGCGCTGTATCTTATAATGTGATCCTATGCTTCTCTATGCAAAATTTGAATCTGAAAAGTACCTAGATACTCCAGCTGTCAGATAGATATAGCGGGGTATAAAATAAACAATATTTCCTTCTGCAATATAGTGTAGTAGAAGTATAAAGTAGCATAAAATAGAAAATTACAAGTACAAATTACACAGTACATAAGTAATTTAGAGTAATTGTACAAGTAAAACTAGCATATAACCAGAAACAGTTTGTTTGTTCATGTGAACTAAAGCAATAAAGTGACCTGTCTCTAAAACTATAGCTGTAGTTAATGAAGTGACAGGTTTCTGAGTCACAGTAATCTAAATCTTTTTTATTTTCCTTTTTTAATCTTAAAATATTTATGAACTCATTTACAATTCACACCATCACTGTATTCTTTAAAATGCTTTTTAAGATTCTTTGATTGTTGTATTTATCAATTCTTAATTGGAGGGAACTTTGCCTCTGTTAAAGAAAAACTGTCAGTAAGTCAAAAAAGGACACTGAAGATAACATCAAGTTTACACCGTAAAAATATACAATTTTGACTTTGGAATACCATCCTGTCACTGTGGGATATTGAGTATAAACAATATCACTCCGTTCTTACCTCAGTCTGAACCATGGCAGGCCGCTGGGTACGAAGTGTCTTCACTGTCTGGAAGAGGTCAACCACTCCTTCGTACCTCATCCTCTCCAGCACGATGCTGAGGGTGATGAATACTCCGGTCCTGCCCACCCCGGCACTGAGGAGCGCACACACAGACACAAGTCTTTACTTCAAGGCCCCGAAACTCTTTGTGACTTTAATGTCCAAAATTAAGGAATGAAACTAGTTGTACCTTGGCGACTAATTTGAAGTTGCTCTGAATAAGAAAGCCAAACTAGAATGTGGATTTATTCTATCCGCCAAGGAGCTTTTGCTTTAGGTGCTGTTTGCTTTCTGGATAAATCTGGAATTGCGGATTTTCTGACCTCAAAATGTGACCCACGTGAATCATGCAGATTCGTAAAAAATATTTTATGGTCACGCTAGCGTCTCTGTCCTCCTCTGCATATTTGACCTGCGCACGCACACACAACGGACAGCAGAGAGGCTGCGGTGGAGATGGTGAACCAGGTGAAGTGAAGGTAACACTTTTACTTGAGTTAACAACAACTTGAGTAAAAATTGTTGTGAACATAGTTTTGATAAGAAGCTGCCATATTAATGATGTTATTTCAATCTAAGCATTTGAGATATATATATATATTTATTTTTTTTTCCACATGTAGATGATAATAAAGTATTTTCTAGTTTTTACTGAATGTATGGTAAGTATGTCAAGTATTTAGAATTTAAAAATACATAATAAAGGCACAGCTGAGATGATGGGGCTTCAGATAGGCACAACCATATTTTGACATACTGTCATTCTAATAGTTCTGGAAATATATCCACGCATAAAATTGTGGTTGAACTTGCAGATTTGCATGTCATAGAAGACTGGACTTTTGACCTCGGCAGAAGTCTGTCTGAACTGTAAGCATATGACATTAATTATAATACCTATTTTTCACTTTTGTTCATATAATGACCCGTATGCATAATACAGTTCAGCAGCTCCAAAAACTTCAGCCTCCTAAGTGACAATAAAGTTGAATAAATGCCTCTATAAATATTATAATCTTCACGAAGGAAAGACTTTCTGCCGACCTAATGCATTAGACTGCATTACTTCCAGCAAGGTGTACCTAATAAACTTGCAATTTAGGGAGTGAAATTCTTAGAAATGTTTGAAATTCTGAAATACCATTTAAATGTGATTTTCCACGCATGATGATCTAAAAAGTGTTTAAGGATCAAAGTGCAGACAATTACAGGGAATCTGAAATGTGTTGTACATTATCTCAATTGCTTGTACTTTGTGATTGTTGAACACCAATTATATACCATTTGAATCTGCAGAGAGAGTAATAAGAACTCTGCTGCTACATGATCAAAATTCAAACAGTAAAATGCCTTAGTATATAGAAAGCAGCCATCTTTTATGCTTACAGATTTGTCATCATTTTATGATAAATCTGTGCCAACTTTTCTCCTTACCTGCAGTGCACAGTGATTGGTCCATCCTGTCCAAACTGCTCCTTGGTTTTGTGCACTTGTCCAATGAAATCAATGAAGCCTTCTCCAGTTTTTGGCACTCCTTGCTCGGGCCAGTCAGTGAACTGGAATTGGCGGATTGTTCTGGACTGGCCATCCTGTGAGGCAGCAAATACAGAGTTTACAGAGTTTAAGACATTTAAGAGGCACATTGCACTGGTAAGTAGAAAAAACGACATGTAGGTGATATATATATTGTGTGAATAATTCAGCTAAGGTTTTCTGAATTTCTTTCTGAATTTCTTCAATTTCTCTCTATGAGCAAATAACTCTCTTTTTCGCAGTTTGTGTGCCTCGCACCTCTCTGTGGCCTTCGCTTTAATTAGCACTCACAAACGAACATCACAGCACAGCTCCCCAGTCAAGGTCCATAAGTACGGTAACCCTGCTAGTTTTCACTGCAGCTATCTAATCTTCTGATTTACACCTGGGATACAACACAAGCAAAGCTGACAATCTGGTAGGAGAGAAAACCAGCATGGCTGTGGCACTCGAGGATCTGTCTCTCTTTCAATACACATGCTGTATATATAGATCGTCACGGTGTGTGTGTGTGAAAGAAGGAGTGGATGTGGGATTAGAGTGTGGTCCTTCTGATGACAGTAAAGTATATTTATAGCTCATTGAAACTACTGCATCACAGGGAGTTGCAGTACTGGCCCTCAGGGATTGGTGGCTATGCTTTTCATGTATTTTCACAGTGATCTCAAAACACGCATCCACATACAAACATACACACACAATCCATAGAGCAAGCATACTGTTACTAAATCTGGGCAAAAATGTTTGATGGTGCATTCACTTGATGTCAACTTGTCAGGAGAAATAACGCGGGATGTGTTCTGATCATCTCTACCTTGAAATCACAGTCGGTATAATTCTTAACACTTAACGTGACTGTCAGCATTTGTATGAAAACCTAAAATTAAGATGGATTTGGGTTGGATGGTTGTGTAAAATGCCATTCAAAACACACAGACACAGACACATGCGAGAACACACACTCACAGGGACAAAGCTACAGACATTCATACACAGAGTGAATGCAACATACTCTGGCATCTGTGACTTTGAACTCTCGGAGGATGTACTGGGGCATGTTGTACTCAGCCATCGGATCCACCACAAAGTACTGGTACCTGGCTGAACGCTCTGCTGGCCAGTACTGATGGCACTTCTCCTACAAAAGAAAAGGGAAACTTTAAGTACCTGTATTTGAAGTATATTTTTCACGCATTGAGAAAAAAACAAACAAACAAAAAAACAAACACTTTTACATAATGACTGCTCGATGTACAAGATATTATTAGTATGGGATTTTGTAAGTTATTAGTCATTCTGAGACATGAAAAGGTCTCTGCTTGCAAAAGAAAATTGAGGAGAGACTAATCTGTGGCTTTGAAATATTGGCTGATTCATCTCAGGTGGCAAAATATTTACATAATTTGTTTGTGTTCATAAATACAGCGATGATGTGCATGAGGGCTTTTTTCATAAACTGTGATTAGGGATGAGAGGGTGATAAAAGCTATAAAATGCAGTTGAGTGCTGTCAGAATTACCTGCATAATCACAAAAAAACAACTCAATCAAAGATATTATGGATTCATTCAAACGAGTACCAAGATGACTACACTGATTTTTTTCGTTAAAGGAACAGTTTGAAGTTTTAGGAAACAGCTTCTTTGCGTTCTTGCTGAGAATTAGATGAGATGATTGACATCACTCTCACACCTGCCCATTAAATATGAAACTGGGGCCAGCAGCTGGTTAGCTTAGCATAAAGACCCCAAACAGGCAGAAACAGCTCGTCTGGCCCTGTGGGTCACTGAGATTTTGAAACTCAACCCTAAACTTTATTGAGTTCCAAACTAACTTATATTACAAAATTAGAAGTGTATATCGTGTATACCTATTTTTCATAAAGTGTGATGCAGTCTTATCAGTATGCTTGGAATGCAACCAATTATTGACATATCTGACACAGTAGCATGCTGGTTTCAACCCAGATGAATTCCATCTATGGTGATAAGCAAGTTAACTTTCACCCAAAGTTACTGTTCAGGGTTGGAATGAATTAATATTTGAGCAGTGTGATGAAGTAACTGAACTGACCCAGCATATAAAGACTGAAATGGTCCAGTGACCTTACCGGTGCTGCATGCATTCATGTACAGTATGTGTTTGTGTATTACCCGTCCCATCTCTCGTAGCTTGGTTAGCATGACAACAATGGTGGAGTTGTGCTCCCACAGCATTCTCCAGAAGTCCTCTGTGGTCTCTGCCAGTGGGCCCTGTGTGGCCAGGTATGCCTTCTGCTGTCTAAAGACATAACACCACATAGAGGAGACAGAGATTAAACATTACAAAAAAGTATAAACATTACAGTGCTTTTATAACTGGTAATATAGCACACCAAAAAGCAATATCTAGAGTGCTGCTGTTGCATAGTGGTTAGGAGGGCTGAAACGTTTCATCGGGAAACTTGAGAAATTCGAGTAACTTGATTACTAAAAAGCATCAATGCAATATTCTTGCATTCTTTGCTTCGTTTAATCTGTCTAACTATGACATGTGAAGATGACATGATTTGATGGCGTGGATTGCATATGGAGGAAGAGAGAGAAAATAGCGAGGAACAAAGAGAAGAGACAGGGCAGAGAAAAAGACAAAGTGTCAAAAGTATGGAATCATTTCAAGCTAAAAGATGCAACAACTCTGTACTGTAAAACAGAACTAGTCTACTAGCCTACCACAACAGCACGAAGGCAATGCTTCAAAGCATCTAGTCTACGCATTAAGTCCACGGAGCGGACCTGAAACAAGGTAATGTTAACAACAGACATTTAACATACATCATGATTACTAGTCGAGGTGAAGGCTAGCAAAGGTGAGGCACAATTCTTAGATGTAAATGTACAAACGTGAGTTTGTTGTTATGTTCTCCGACTGGTTTAGTCCATGAATTTGGGTTGAACAGTGATATGAGTTACCAAGCTGATCCCGGTACCGGGGATGCCAAGCAAAAGTATTTCTTATCCAATTAGTTAATGAATCAATGGAATAATCAGATCACTGATATAACCGATAGCTGCATCCCTAGTGGCTAGCAACAGACAAGATATAAGACATGCAACCAAACTGACGTCTTAGTGCTCAAAAGCATTGAGACACACATTTATTCAAATAAAATTCAGAGGCTGGGGAAGAGCTTTCTGTGTTAATCCACTTTTGCTCTACGAAAGCAACACATACCATTTAGTAGACATTTAAATATGAGGCACCGACAGTTGCATGACTTGCAGGAAAGGGAATCAAAACCCACAAGACCATGCTATTAAAATCATTCAGCTGCAAATTGTACAGTATGTAAGGTTCTGTTACTGTCTTTGTAGTGTTTGTCAAAATGTATCTACCCTAATGCCAACAAGACAAATTCCTACACATTTAATGAAAACAGAAAATAATCCTTTGCAACTGTCATCATCATTGAGCTATTCAAGCCTGAATAGATCCTCTACTTCTTCCTCCTTCCTCATTGTAACACAACACAGAATGAGGGAGGGAGGGAGAGAGCACTAAACTAGAGATGAGCTCATCCACTGAGATGCCAGAGCTGTGCTGGTGTCCTACGTGACTTTGGTCCAGCTGAGCAGTTTTGTTCTCAAACAGCAGGTGGCAGCAGTGCACTGATCAACAGAGTGAGCAGGAGCTGAGGAACCCAACACACAACACATGCATGATTGCGCACCCACACACTCACATGTTTGCAGCACATGTGAGGTTGCATCCAGGTGTGCGCATGTATGCGTGCAGTAGCTTCACATGTATATTCAGACATGCTACTACACACGCGCACACACTCAGTCACACACGCTGAGCCTAGGCTGAACAACTAATGAAGGTGCTGCAGGCAAGGCACTAATGTGGAACCGGGAGATTAGAATATGCTCAGGGCCTTGCTCGCACAAATAAAGAAACAACAGATTGGTGGAGAGGAGAGGAGATGGCATCCGAGGAGAGAAAGGCAACAGAGTGAGGAATCAAATTAAGGAGATGAAAACAGGGGAAAGAGAAATGCAAAGCACAGAGAGGAGATGTACAAAGTAGAGGGAGAAGATGTAGAGGGGAAAATGTGCAGAGATGAAAAGAGTAGACACTGCTCTCTCCAGCTGGTCATAAAAGTGCAAAGTAGGACTGACTGCTGAGGAGGAGACGATAGGATGGGAGAGGAAAGAAGAAAAGCGGGAAGGAGAGAAGACAAGGGAAGAGATAGGAGGAAAAGGAAGAAAATGAGAACGAAGGAAAAGGGAATGTAGGAGTAGAGGGGTAGAAAGGGGAGGGAAGGAGAGCTAAGCAGGGGATGAGTGTTAAATTTCAAATTGATAGGGTGGACCCCTTTAACCTCCCCATGAAGCAGCCCCTAGCCAAAACAACAACAATTCTAACCATATCACACAATACTGACTTCTCTGCACACACTGTCCTGATGAGCGCACTGCCAAACAGCACAAAGCACTCTCTGCATCATCCCACATGACTGCAGTGCTTGAGGACATAGTGTTTCATTTCAACCTCATTACAATGCTAAAACTCCAGCCTGCATCGGAGCATATCCAGGGCTCGCACCCCTGATAGCATAGCTGGAATCAATGGTTCGCCTCTCATTAGCTTAGCATATTATTGGCTTTTCTTGAAGGCGCTGGGGTGAAGGGCACTGGAGGCCCCTGTTTAGTTTTTATTTATGCCCAGGCTTTAAAAGCAGCTTAATCACACGGGCGCCACCGGTGCACACAACAGGTCCCCACCCGGATATGTCTGTCTCTGCCATGATGTCTGAATGGAAAATTAAGATGGCGAGTGGGAGAAGAGGGTGGGAGGAGAGAGAGTGAGAAAAAGAGATGCGAAGGAGACAGATTAAGGAGGAGAACAGAGACAGTGATAGAAAGGGGTAGAAAATAAAGAAGGAAAGGGAAGGAAAAAGAGAGAAAAGCAGAGAGCAAAAAAAGGGTGGGGAGGGTTTGGAAAGCACACTTCATTACAATACTCTCTTGCTGCAATTATGCTATTTACGCAGCAACAATGGAGGGTCGGCCTCTGCGGAGCACCTTCTCATTAACAACAGGACTGGAGAAAGAGGTGGGAGTTAGGGGGGGAGAGGGGGTGGAGGTGTTGTTTCGGTCACAGCCCAGTATGAAGGAGAACCCCATATAGACAGAATGGCATTTCAGTCTCGCTAAATCCATCCCTGCGCTTTACACTTGAACCACAGAAAAGTCAGCTCCGCCTGTCTCTGCCCGTACTTATATAGATATAAAACAGAGAGCTGCCTTTTCATCTTCCTCCCTCTAGGAAGCAATTTGGACTCACATAGCACACGAGGACATGCAGTAGCTTCGATATGAAAGCAGTAGTGGGCTCAGCCACATTGACAGAGCTGGGAGTAATTCTTGCAAGTGGATACTGCCCACTGCGGACTCATCTTCGGTCCCCTCCCATACATTTTTATCTAGTTTTTCACACCTGTAACAATCTCTGATGCCAGAAAACAACTGCAGATCTGTCACAGTCAGTGCAGTCAGGAAGGTATTAGGAGAGTGATAGGACAACTTTTGTTGTGTTGGCCCTGTGCCCCAGGATATTGGATATGAAACAAAAGAAAGACTGTGAGGTTAAGGTGCAGAGTCTGATTAAATTTAAGGATGTTTACATCCACATCAGAGGAACCGTGTGGGATTATAGCCCTATTTCAAGAGAGAGAGAGAGAGAGAGTAATTGTAAAGTTAACATGTACTCAGTCATTATGCCTATGCTATACTATTTCCCTGTGTGGCAATAAAAAAGATTGTTGGTTGCTTTGTATGCATGTTTAAGATCACTGTCCTGCTGCCTTGTCCTAAAGTTTGGGTACTTTGTCTAAAAAGAGGTCGCAAGTCCTTCACTGTTATCACAAAATGAATGTGAACATCCTCAAACACCTTTAAATGGAAAGGCTTGTGTTATTCTATAATTTCTTAGTGTCAAAGAATGCAATGAAAAAAAAAACATAATCTATAAACTGATCATAATAAGAGATGGACTAATGCATTGTTGATTTTTAATGGGATTTGTTCACAATAAGATAAATCTAGAACGAAGCAGCCTTGTCCTTGAAAGCTCACAGTCAGCACTTTAACCTCACAGTCATTGTCCATCCATCGTCAACCGCTTATCCTGCATACAGTCATTGTATTCAGCTCAAATCTTGAACGTCCTCTGCTGACCTGTAGCCGTCAATGCAGCTGGCATTGATGTAGTCAGAGCCCTCGACGCCACGGATGGGCTGCAGGCAGACGCGGGTGGACTCAAAAGGCATGATGTTGACCAGGCGGTTCTTGAACTTGTTGCAGGGCAAGTTGGCACTGATGAAGCGTGACGTGTGAGCTTTGGAGTTGGCCAGTCTCTGTTTAGTAAAAGGTGGGAAGAAATCAGTCAGGGAGAGAGATGGAGAGAAAAAAAAATAGTGATCCATGACCTGGAGTAAACAAACAAGGAGGTGTGAAACGCTTCCTTGTCAAGTCTCTATTTAGACTTAAGGTTTACTGTCAAGATATATAAGAAAATCTGCTGGTAGGTATAACTAAGTGCAGTGGACTTGTCTCTTATAGAGTCCCAGAGCTTGGAGGACTGTAGGCGTGATAAGCTAAGTGCTGGCATTGGACAGAGCACAGATGGACAGCACAGGAGTGTGTATGGACAGTCATGGTACTCCGGGATAATTTGTGTGTGTGTGTCGTGGCCAGACTGTGTGGGCATGGAGGCTGTGGCCCCACATACGCCGCAATCATTCTCTCACTCTTTCACTCTCCGTCGTTGGCAGGAGTGTAGATACTATTATCACTTCAAACAGAATGGATCATGGTCATAAGAGGGCTAATGGCAGAGCCGCACAGGGAGGAAAGTGTGTAATAACATCACAGTCGATGGCTATTGACAGGTGTGTGTGTGATTGCGAGTCACCTTGAACACCAACTGTGTGTATGTGCAAGTGTCAGTTTTTTTGTAATTCTCCATGTGTACGTGTGTGGATGTGTTTGGGAGTGTCTGTTCCGGTCCATTTGTCCCTGAAACATGTGACTGTAGCTGCTGGTATGTCTCAGCACTAATGTCACTGTGACAAATCCCTGTGCATTGGCTTATTTGGTAAATTAATTATTTCGAACCTGCTTAAACCTCTATGTGATCAACCGTCACAATAGCGACACCCTGGAGAGAAGGTCAGAATTTGCAACTGCAGTCTGATGCCTTTTTGATGACATTAGACAATAAAAGAGCGAGTGCAGCCTGGTGCTTGCAGATCAGACTGGACTGAGAAACACATGGAGAATGGTACCATTATTTTTTGATTTTCTGTTAATAATAGTTAAAACTCACCTCCTGTATATTGTTACAATGTCTCCCCTGTGACCTATCCACTGCACCATTTATCGGAAAAGGTTGTTCTGATTTGTTAAGTTAAATGCTTCATTACATCCTGCAGGGGTCAACTACAGAACTTGTACAAATTAAAAGTTAATTTATTACACTGAAAAAGTCATCAAATAGAGCCTTAAGTAACACTTGTCTGAGGTATTTGTATCAGTCACCTTGAACTCCAGCTCCATGGCAGTAACCGTCTCGCCGGGCGGGGGCTGGGTGAGCTTCTGGATGTGGGCGAACAGGTTGCGTGCTGGCACCTCCGTGTTGCCGCAGGTGGCGGCCTCAAGCAGGGCTTCATGGATAAAGATGTACTGGTCCTCAGTCTGGACCATGTAGTTCCTCTGGGCACGCATGCAAGTCACATGGCCGTATATGTCTACAGATTTCTCGTGCTTCATGCGCTCTAGCATGGCATCGATCACGATGAAGCAGCCAGTCCTGCCCACGCCCGCACTGAGGAGGAAGGGTAAACAACTTTATTACAACTTCTCTCTCTCTCTCTCTCTCTCTCTCTCTCTCTCTATATATATATATATATATATATATATATATAAAAAGATAAGTATCTTATCTGGGTTTACATTGTATAACAAGATTCAATGAAAGTGCAAACACAATTATAAACATCTACAGAGAAAAAAATAGCACTAAAGCACAAGGCCATGAGGACTGAACTTGAAATCCAATGCCCTTGTAAACTATTTAATCACAAAAGTAGAGTACAAATGAGTTCTGTATTATAAGGTGTCAGTTTTCAAATGAGGATGTGGATCTTTTGCTGTTCATACACTTACTGCGATATATGCACTGTATGTGTGTATTAAAATGCAACTTAACATTATATAGACGTTATACGTACATATAATGTGGTCA
The DNA here is from genome assembly GCF_014851395.1 of Micropterus salmoides. NCBI lineage: Eukaryota > Metazoa > Chordata > Actinopteri > Centrarchiformes > Centrarchidae > Micropterus > Micropterus salmoides. The sequence continues at coordinate 10,494,096 of NW_024040485.1, read as the reverse complement.
AAAAAGGTATGGAAATCAAAAATTGAGATGTGTCAAGATGCACTGAGAATAGTATTGTAATGGAAGGTAAGTTTTCCAGTCCTACTATGTAATTGCTCTCCATACTTGACTGCTGAAATCTGGACATTTTGCTTTCCAGGTTAGTTGATTTACTCCCTCTAGCACAAAAACTGGATCATAATGACATTGTTGCTGCAGATGCACAAAGTTTGTGCTATAAGAGGCATCCAGAGAGGCTTTTCGACTGGCTGGAACATATGCAACAAAAAATGATTGAGCTAAATTCATTGGGAAGAAAAACATCTCTGTTGCATGTGGTGTCCTTTAAAGTGTACTGGCAATGATCTTTGATAAAACAACAAACAACTGTCTTAACCATTCCTTAAAAATAAAAAAAATTTATGGTAAGAATTAGCAGTTCATTTAGTGTATACACACATACTGAGCTCATTCCCCTCTACACTCACCTGCAGTGGACCACCATGGGTCCTGCGTCTGGAGGATTGCAGGCTTTCACTCGCCGTAGGAAGGCCAGGATGGGGGTGGGGTACTCTGGCACCCCGTGGTCTGGCCAGGCCATGAACTGGAACTGTCTGATCTCTCTCTTCTCACTGGAGCCATTCTGCAGGAGAGTCAGAGGAATCAGTTAAATAGAAAGGACTAAGTTTGAGCTTAGGTGGATACCCCGACGCAGTAAATTATAATTGGCAGCTTTTTAAAGAAAAACTTGTCACACTGTGCAAAAATGTTTTGAATAGGTTAACGTCACACTGTTTTGATGAAATTCTACAGTTAGAACTTGAAAAGTACAAGTAATTTAATTGTAGCTATTTTAAGCAAAGGTCTCGAGGTGACTCATAACTTTGATAGCAGCACATAATGTGCTCTACTTCATGGCTCTGATCACTCTGCGAGTGTAGGTGTAGATAACGCGTATAATTTCGGAATTGAACTTTCTTTCTCAGAAACGGTTTCTTGGCATTTTCACCATTCCTGATTGAAACCAAGTAACCGCTGCAGATGGAGATATGCATTTAATTAGGAATTATAATAATGTTAGAAATTATAAGTGAGTAATGGAAAAAGAACAGGCAGAGGAGAAATAAAGGACGAAACATCAGTCACATCATCATGGCACTGAAGTGTATGAATCAAAGTGAAAAACCAAAATCTTTAAGTAAGAACAAGAGGCAAATCTTGGATGTTGAAAACCAATTACAGCAGTGAAAAAACTACTCCAATGGTAATAGCCTTTATTTGTCTTCAGAAAAATAAGAAATTACATTTTAAAATGTGACCGAACGATGAACTGCTAGAAACATGTCCTTCGTGTGCATGTCACTACTATATGGTTAACTGCAAATGAAAAGGGCAGTACTATACCTTGTAAAGGGCGAAAGTACGGACACTGTAAGTGGCCAATTCCACAGTGTCCAGCATGGTGACCTGGATCATCCCATACGTCTCTGTTCCTCGAGACGGCCAGTACTGGTCACACTTCACCTGGCAGAGCAACAGAAAGGGCACACTGTCAGGAGTGAACTGCCGCTAACATCCACCACAAGGCTGGTGAGAGGCTTGTAAGACCACACTGATTAACAAGTAGGGAAGATTAGAGAGGTCAGATCAAAGGCTTTGTCCACTGTCTAATTAAAAACGAAGACTCAGAGTCAGCTCCTGTATCTTCTAAAAAATTAACACAAGTGAACTAAGTACGTGCATGTGCGTCCATGTGTGTCTGTATTTGTAGCAGACTTCAAAATGGCATTAAAAAGCCCACTTTGTCTTTTACCAGCTTGTGATCATTTTCAATTAGCTAACTGCCGGATGGTTTGCAACCCTTTGTAATGTATGGTTTTGGCACATTTGTGGAGAGAGATGTGTCTGAAAGCCTGTTTCCCCTGTCGTAAAGGGACTGGCCACCTTGCTGCGTATGTGCACAGAACAAACTTCACTGTGGATGAGGCCAAAGATTCTCCAAACACTGGCACTGAGTGGCTTTGCTTTAATAGGTGTAGCTACGAGAGAGACTGGCCTTTGCCACACTTTTATATTACTCCTTCTCTCTGGCAAGGCTCAATTGGCATTAGACTGAAACAAAAAAAGGACTTGAGAAATTGTCAACAGTCCTCTTCTTCACTCAAACATTTACATGAACCCATCCTCATCAGACTGATGAAAGTAGCTACTGGCTGTCACTGGAGTTTGGCTGCAATGAGGCGTCAGTTATGGAAATGTTGGGCAAATATGTCCTGAATAATGTGAGTCAAAAATAGGCCATGCAGTTGCACAATCATGCTTAATTTGATTTTTTATAACACCTAATTTAATAGTTGTTCAAAAGGTCTGTGAGTTTATAGAGGCGATGAGTCACATCATTATCTAAACACTTGGCATAGCCCGCTTGATTGGTCTTGCTTCTACGTTTAGTCGATTTTCTGTGGACATTTTCAAGACTAAAATCTTGTTTGGAAAAGCTTGTGACATGTAGTCTAAATATGTGGGACAGATTCAGTCCCTAGCAATTTTCTCCACCTACAAAGTGTCTTTAATAAGAAGAAAAAAAACATTTTCAGTCAGTCAAAGACACTGAATAATAGCGTGGGCTGAAAAAAACAAAACATTTTAAATGTGTGTGGGTAAAGTTGGTCATTTCACAGTAATACTAGAAGTGTGTTCAACTCATTTCTTACACATAGAAACTGAGCAAATGCAAACTCTGTTTTAATGTCAGAATTGCTGGGACTAGGATTTGCCGCTATTGATTTGGATAACATCAGAGGAAGAGATATGGTGAGGGTAAGCTAATCATATTGCTACTGCAGCACCAGGCTGACATTTGGAAGCACCTTGGCTGTTTCAGCAAGCTGGTACAAATCGACAAACTGAAATGCGCTAAAATTCTCCCCCTCACATTTCACCTCCCCCGGGTGACAGCTCCCATTCAGAGGAAGAGGTAGACCTTGCAGTAGAAACTCAACTGAGTGATGAGGAACCACTAGCAGTACAAACATATAGATTAGCAGTCACTACTGTAATGAATATCTCTGTGCTGTCTGGGGTTGGGTGGCATATTCTCCCTCGCAAACACACACATAAAAAGATACACACACACACACACACACACACACACAGACTGCAGGTTTCACTATCATCTGCTTCTACTTTGAACCTTGCTTTTCACATGTCGTCACCTGGCCTTTTACAGAGAACACACATACCTCTTATCTAGTCACACATGCAACCACACACACGCACAAGTGAGTAATACCTCTGGTGTCATTTCAAGTCCTGACCTTTTAGAGTTTTAACTGGTAATGATAGAGCAAGAGGAAATGCTGAAATTTGCCTGCTGCCAAATCTCATCATATTTGTCATGTTTGGCATAAGACATCAGTCTGGCTGGGTGGTGGGAGGTTGAGTCACTCACCATATGTGTATGTCTGTGTATGTGAAAGAGAAATAGACAAATAGAGAATGCGCATTTATGTAAAGAGAGTGGACAAAATAACAGGAATCCCTGAAAATGTAGCAACACCTCGTCTACACAGTGAAGGCAGCTTTGTGCAATGTTTTGTCTTATTAAATGTCTATTCATTATCAACTTGTAAACACTGTTTGTCTGACGCAGTTTGCAGTCTGATAGGATTTTTCAGGACAGTTCCACATATCAAATAATCTTGTTTTCAGGACGGATGCACAAGCAATTTAATCAATTGAATTAACTGTTAGTTGACTCATATTCAATTGGAAAAAGTCATTTAAAAATTGCAACAGACATTTATATCACACACATACTTAAACTAAAGATTTACTTCTCTGTATAGCGGAGGTTGTAATTGGGATTTATATACAACATTGTTTGAAGAGTAATTGAACACCAAAATGTTCTTCGAGCTGTTGGCACATTATATAATGTTTATGGAAAAGTCTCCCAATAGTATAAATGTCAGCAATGCAGATAAAAACTCTCTGCTCTTTTTTGAGTGGAGTTAAACACTCCCTGCTGGTTTGGAATTTACACAAAGCGGACTCTTCCCCATTTGATGATGTTATCCTGAATATTTCAAGGTACCCTGACACAAGTGGGCAAAAAATGTTTCCATCGCCGTTGGTGGAAGGCTGGTTTGGTCCTCCACAACTCACTCCATAGTGTTGGCAAGCCAACTGATTCTCAGATGTGTGTGTGAGGTGGGGACAGGCTGACAGGCAGTTTCATTTCTCTTTAGGTTCCTTATGTTGTTGTGTTGTTTCCATTATTTTCTTCCTGTGTACGTATGTGAGGCAGTGACTCTGAGATCAAAGCAGGAGATCATTGTCATCTGTCACAGAGTCCTGAAATTGCCACTCAGACACTAAATATACAGAAAGGTATTTTTGAGGATGAGTATATCCTCGCTGAGATCAACTGAGCGTGTATTAAAATTCATGTAATCAAACATATCCGTGCTGCAGATATTCTCCAAGGTACAAATAAATGAGCTCTGTTCCAAAAAGAGAAAGTGTTGCCACAATTTGAGTAAATGATTGATTACATCGATAGCTCAAAATTAAAACAGATGATGGTACGTTTTGAAGGATGGTAAGTAATTTAAGTCTTGACAAAACAATTGCTGTTTTACAGACTCAGTATATATACTGAATGATGAACTGAGCTACAGCACCCCGCCCCCCTCAAAAAATCAATGTCTAGGATTTTGGAAATGAACTCTTTCATTTACAATCCCTGTTACTTCCAGTTCGTAGTCTGGGGACTTTCTTTCATTAGGGTACCGTATGCACACTAATAAAGCACCAGATACTGGCAGGGCTCCATGCTGATTTAGTTCCTCCAAAGACTTTATAGGCATGATTTTGTGATGGTAATTAAATAAACCCATCCCAATTTTGAATCTCAAGTTGCTCATGTGCTCATTTTTTGCTTTTATTAGCTTGAATGTATTTTTAGGAGCACATGGGTGTTGTTGGGTGACAATCCCCTTAACTTCAACTTGAGTTTTCATTATAGTGCTGTGGCTTTTGAGTGCCTAATTCAGGAAGTGCCAACACAAATGAGGCACTCAGTGTCTATGAAACATTGGCTTGGTGTTGCAAAAATAAACATGTAGCAATCAAGTACTGAACTCTTGCTTAGTAATAAATAATAAAATAAAGACTTTGCATTATTATGAAAATCAAAATAAAACTGTAATGTACATGTTTATAATTAAGATGAAAGTGTTTCTTATTTTTAGTAGTTTTGCACATGCTGTCATCGTCTGCCGCTGCCTTTTATTAAATCAAACCGAGGCTTTTGACTCTATGTTACACAGCACTGTAACTATCCTGTTATATTTTCTATATAACTCTTTTTAATTGTATTTAAATGTCTTTTTATATTGCCTTATGTTGCTTTTACATTTTGCCTTTTATGTTTTATGTAAAGCACTCTGAATTGCCTTGTTGTTGAAATGTGCTACACAAATAAACTCGCCTTGCCTAAAAAGCTCTTGTGCAATTCGACTTCACAAACAGGAAGGAATTCATGCAGAGTTTTCAGAGATTGCTGGGGACTCGGGAGAAGAGAGCAAGATGAAGCGATACTGTCTGCAGACAACCAAAATATCCTTTGAAGTCCTTGTGACTTTGATCAGGCTGACAAATACCGCTTTAAAGTTGAACCGGGCATCTATATGCCCTCAGGCTTTGTTTGGTGTAATGTTACTTTGGTTTTAGAACTACATTAATATATACATATATGTGTCAGGAAACTAAATTTCTGGCCACGTTTCAAATTTCAAACACTGTATAGTATGCCGTAGTACTATCGACTTGTGATTTGTTTTCCTCCAAATTTTGCAACTCTTACCATTAATAATTAATAATTATTATTATTTTGAAAGTTCGTTGCTCACTGGCTCTGAATACACATACAGTCAAACTATGGGTCACAGCCTGCAAATCACCCACCCAAACAAGCAGCGGAGGGAGGTTTCAGCTCAGCAGACTACACTGTCATCTCTTTTCCGTATTTTTCCACCCACGAACCGTTATCACGGCAGCCGCTAGCTTGTTAATGACGCAGCCTATCAAACAACTCAAACCCCCCCCATTGTCCATCCCGATGTTTGAATGTAGACATTTCTGATGGTAACTTATTTTAACAAGCTAGATAAAAGGTAATGCCCTGGCAGTGGCAAATAGCTTTGGTTTAATATTTGATTTGATTACATTAATGTTTAGGTTATAGGTATAGGTTTAGGTAATATTTTATTGCTGCTGTGTAAAGGGAATACTGCTGGCAAACCACATGTTATTACACTTTTGTGTATATAGCAGTACATTTAAATTACAAGTGCGCAATACACTACTTTAGAATTCATTATTCAATTTTGCGCGTAACAATGCGATTAATCGCGATTAATTGCAAGAAAATCATGCGATTAATCGCGATTAAAAATTTTAATTGTTGCCCTGCACTAGTATGTAATAAAGAATTTGAGTGTACACATGTTCATGAATCAAATACATCATAGTGAATGAACTCAGTGATTGATTGCCTTATTTCTCTATGTTTTACAGTAAATGACACAGTGTCTCTCCTTACCCGTGACTTCTCTTCCAGTCTGGTCATCATGACGATGGTGCTGGATCTTTGCTCCCACACCATCCTCCAGAAGTCACTCAGTGTCTCTGGCAGTGGCCCCTGTGTGGCGATGTAGGCATTCTGCTTCCTGTAGCCATCGATGTAGTTGGCATTGATGTAGTCACTGCCTGGAACGGCTGTAACAAAGACAGGAAGTAAGGAGGTTTATTTGATCTAATAAGGTTTTTCAGAAACAGAGATCAGATCAGGATCTGAAACATTTTAATCACAAAGCATGATACGTTTACTGATTTTCTTCTTGCCGATTTGGGGCACATTCACACACATGGTACAAAGGCTATCTGCCTCTGTCTATCACTTATCATGCATGGTGGTTTCCAGTGTTTATGATGAACACACTATAGACGCTTTCATCGGATGTGTTGCCAAGGTGCCCAGCCCGCAATTAACTTCCGTTCTGTTTGTTTATCACTGGGTTTGTGTTTACTGGCTAATACGGTGAGTGATATCCAGTACAGTGTTTCCCATACATTCATTTATTTGTGGCGGCCCACTACAGCTATCTAACTATCAGCTGTGACTGCCACATATTGATTTCCATTTTGTTTTTACTATTTAAGATGGGAAAACCTGTATTTGATTGCATGCACGCAGCGCATATTCGCTCAGCACCTCCTCTCACTCGCTCCCTCTCTCCCATAAACACATTGACAGCGGACCAGTCTGTGTATTGAATGGTTAGTGTTATGAACACCGCTGCACACATCCGTCCAACGTCAATGTCAGAGATCCCCCCCGCCGTGGTCGCCACAGTTACGCTGTCATTCTGGGGGAAAAACTGCGGTAAATTTTTGTTCAACGGGTCTGCTAGTGTGAACTTATCACATTTCAGTTTGGCCAAGTAACGTTTCTTTTCTTCAACTGGCAGCTAAGGTTATTTACTTGTTATGGATTGCTTGTGGAAGTCTGCCGGAAGTTAAGTTTGGGCACATGCGCAGTACCGTTTGTTTATGTTTTTACTGTTGAAAGCGTCTATAGTGATGCAAAAAGGGCACATGTGCTTTGTGGATAAAACTGGAGTTGTTGTAGAGCAGCAGCTGCAGGCATACAAAATGTTGTTGCTACTTGTGAAGGAGGTCTCAATCGATGGTGGCCTCAGTCAATGGCTATCTGAGGGGTTAAGTGGTTACATGAGCTCTTACCATCAACAGAGGTGAGTACCACTCTGGAGTGGTCATAGGCAATGACGTTTGCATAGCGATTCTTTGGCTTGTTGACTTCCATGTTGGAGTTCTCCCAGGTAAACTGCTGGCCAGGATCAATGGACTGTGAAAGAGGGCAGCAAAGAAAATAGACAGAAAAATGGAAAGAGAGTGATTATAAGAGACAAAGAGACACAGACAGAAAGAAAGAAAAGAAAACAGAAGCACAAAAGAAGCCACATGAGTGTCACATGGATAAAATGGAGCAAGACAGGAGGGTATGGGGAAAGAGCAAAATGACCCTACTGTCACCCATTCAACCGCAGTACACTGTGGACAACACAGCCTTTAAATGGAACATATACCAACACCTTGTCGCTAGAAAAGCCACAGGTAAGTGGTTTTATACTGTGGAGGAGATTGTGCAGACTCAAGCTATCATGTAGAAGCGCCATAATGCTGGCTATAATGCAACTACTTCTGGCCCATGAACAGGTTAATTATTGTATAACATTTCATACCATCAATGCTTATGAAGCATAAATACTGATAAAAGGCACTTGCTTTGGTGATGGTGAAGAGGCAACCACAAACACTCATCCTCTCCCTTTAGGATGGTCCTTTTGAATGACCTAATTCTGAGTCACATGAATGACTTCTTGTGTTAACCATGATTCCTCACATCCTCTGTCTTTCTATCTTTCTTTCTTTTCTCATCTTCTATATCCTATCTTGGATTTTTGTTTCACCCTCTCCCTTTCAGCCTCTCACTGTTTCCAACCATTTCCTTCTTACGTCACTTGTCTATCGGGCTAAGACGAAAGTAGACTGCATACATATTGATTTGGGGAGATATGTGACGGCCTCTCATCCTGTGGCTCGATAATGTCACAGAGTCTCTTGTTATTCTGTATCGATCCCCCTCAGCTCACACCGGAACCATATCCACTAGTTCCCCAGACCTTTCGCCTCACAAATCCAGCAGGAGTCACACCTTCAAAATTCCTTCACTTACTTAATGTGGCTTTACCACTAATTTAATTATTAGAGGTTATTTTATGTCAAAACTTATTGGCTAATGGATAAAACAAAGGGTGCAAGGTAAGATATTTCCTGGTGTTTTGCTTAGCTACATGTAAGGCAGACGAGGTTTGCCCTTCTATAACAATGAACTCAATTTTTGTCCTATGACAAATAGTAACTTTTCACTATGTTTTCACTCTTATGGAAGTTATATACAGGCTATTTTAGACTCAAAGTTTATTTCCAGAGAAGCCATGTACATCCAATTTGTTTTTGAACAAGATATGAAAAATGTGGAGCGCTCATATGTAAGAAATCTTCCACTAGAGCTCCAAATTGCTAAGCAGTGAGAGTCATGTGTATAGGCCTATTGCTGCTGAAGAGCTCAGCACTGCCAATTTCTCTGTCCGTGCCCGCCAGTACAAAGAAAAAGATTTCATTTGCAGTCAAAACATGTCATATCCATTTGAGAGCTCAGTGAACACAGTGGGCACACTAGACTGATGACAACTAGCAAACAAGTGAGGTAGAGATGGTAGAGGTTAGAACAAACACCCAAGGTATTCTCACTGACACATTGGAAATGCTTTCAAATGAACATAATGATGCTATGACGACTGCGGCATGATATTGCTTCCTGCAATAAAAAGATTGTCAGGGGGAGCTCCAACATGCCTGATTGACAAATTCTGCTCATTACCCAGTGTGCTCATTGCTCAGTGTGAGGCGGACTGGCGTTGGTGGTAAAGGAAGTGTCAGGCCGTCTAAAACATCAGGGAGAGGAAGTGGTGAAGCCTCTACAAATTCTGTGCCTTGGGGTAAGGCGCAATGGGAGCAGCCGGCGAACGTGACTGTGACAAAGCGCCATGAGCTCTGCCACAGCGCCTTGGCTGGCATAGAGACGGGCGGCCATCTGCCGGGCCATGGAGGGGGTCTTCCCTGGCTTGGAATGATGCGGGGAGGGAATGGGGCCGGGCTGGTTGCCTGCAGTCATACAAGCCACTTCTCTGGCTTGATTCGTTTACACTAACTCAACAGGCCGGGAGGGCGATGTGCTGGAGAGGCACTGAGCAACACAATAAAGTACTTACTTGAGTGCAGATTTTTACCAAGGCCTAATTATCTCCCCAGTTATCTGTGAATTTCTAAGTGAACCAGATAAAAATCCATTAAAATGATATACTATATTATATATTGCACAAATTTACATCCAAAATGATATGGAATTTATATTTTGTCATACGTTATAATGGCTTTTTCTTACAGATTTCATACAACATCATACTTTATTATATATTTTAGTCATTGATATGAAGGGGATGGACAAAATATTATTATTAAAGCAATACAATTCAGCAGCTCCACAAACTAAATCCTCCAAAATGATCATGAAATTGAATCAATACCATCATAAAACAATTTTAATGTACTACACTTGAGAAAAAAATCATGTATGAAATCTGAATGAATAGTGTTTATGTAGCACCATACGGTTTTAAAAAAAGCAAAACTACTGGGTAGATGATACAATGGTTATATAAGCCCCTCAAATAGATATTTCCACAGTAAACACTGGACAAGGCAGATAACAGAACAGTTACAAAATGTTGGCTAAAGTTTGTGCTTCTGGTGATTCTTGCGGAAAGGTCATGAGGTCCGCAAAATATATTTGGTGTTTCTCTCGGAAGTGTGAAACTGCACAGCAAATTTCATGCGGTAGCAACGTATGCTGTTCACACACAAACAAGACCAAGGCAATAACATTTTAGTTGAAGCTAAAAAAAAAAAAAAAAGAAAGATCTACAATCATTCCAACACCCTTGTTGGATCCATCAATGTGAGGAATAGAGTGGATTAGACAAAACAGATCGAACAATCAGAACAAATAAATAAAAGACAGCTCTTGTTTTTCTGTATTCAAGGATGCGTCTCCTCTTCATCTGGCCTCGCTTCGTCCCCAAACCAACTACGTGCCACTTTAAATGCAAATTTGCTCCCTTTTTTGGGGGGAGGAAGAACACTGACAAGAGATAATCCCTCACCAAGTTTCATCGCAGAGACCGCCTGCAAAATAACATTCTTAGGGGAAACATCAAGACGCAGCCAGATTGCTTAAGCAACTCGCCACCTGCTAGTTTTGTGAAAAAGCATCTCGCAGCATTTAATGTAAGTGTTGGTTTCCTGGTGGGATTGGTAATAGAGTTATAAAAATGACTGAAGAATGACTGTGAAAGAAGTCTTCCATAATCCATTAGAATACATGTATATGGGATCAAAGAGGCACAAACACAAAACTTCTTCCCAGACAAGATAACAAAGAAACACATTTATATGCTTGAAAGAGAAGGAAACACTGATACAGTATTTAGTACATGTTTCTCACCTCATACTCCTGGGAAAAGCGGAGGCTGTCATTGGCCTTCAGTCGCTCTATGTGGTCAGCAAGGTCAATGACAGGAATGGGCGGGTGCTCCCTCATTCCTGGGAGAAGAAGAATAGGAAGAGGAAGAGAGGAGAAGACAAAGAAGAGTGTGAGATCTGGCTGTTCCTCCATCAGATATGCACATGGACTTATACAAACACTACTTCGACCACAGGGTGAGTGAGGCTGCCAGTGGGACCATGAGGTGGCTGTGTAACGGTGAGCAGAGTGCATTTTGTTCAACAATGCATGAAGAGAGGGAGAGAAGAGAGAGGACAGAGAGAGCGCACACGTTGAAACAGGCTGGTGACATTTGGTGATATCGTCATGCTAAGTGAGGAGGACAGAGGTGGGGCTGGCACGGCGATGCACATGAGTGACTGGGTGAGCATGCTCCTGGAAGGAAGCAGGAGGCAGACATCTCTCTGACTCCACAACGCTCAATTGGTGGCAGAGGTGGGATCAGAGCAAGAACCCACAAGTCTCTACAAATCAGTCACACTGTCACTTCCCAGATAGGAAAAAAACTGACTGGTCACCAGCCAAAACTCATTTCTTTGAAAATCTCTTTCCCAACAATAGACTATCTTTCGGCCCAGCCTGGAGCGCTTGGGCTGGATTAATTTCAAACAACCCCCCTGCCGTTCTCTAGATTTCTCATCGCCGGGTTATTGGATGATTTATTGCTAATCTACCGACACAAATTCCCCCTGTGCCTCTGAACTTGGCAAGGCTCTGTGCTTAAACGGATTGCTGGGAACTTGCCTTATGTGTTAAAAGTTAACTGTATGCGACGCATGAAGAAGCTCTAAAGTTATACATGGAGCATCATTAACCTTACATATAGCCTTGAAGTCAGAAAGACACTTTAAAGAGGTATAAATATTAACATTAGTGCCTTTGGTTGAGCGCATCTATAAGGTCATGGGTCATGCTTTCAGATGAGCGACCGTTGCAAACTCATTATTGCTGTAATGCTGACGGCTAATGGCTGGTAACTATGGCCACGGCACAAGATGAAACCTGACCAATTATACTAATTTAATCCTATCACACAGAGGGACCTATGAGCACATTCACATCAGTGTGTATGTGTTTGTGCGTGTTCAGCCAGGTCTTTTACAGCCATGTTGTTGGGTAAATGGAGAGTGACGCCATTGATAACAGGGCTAATGTACGGCAAGTGTAACTGTCCACACTGCTCAACTATCCATGAAACCATCTATTCATCTGCCTCCGCACCAAAAAGGTGTTGTGGGAAGTTCACAGCCAAGACAGGGCATTGCTGCATCCTTGGAGCGCCAGAGGCTACAAGCTTGTGGGCTTGTGATGTCTGTCAGGATTGCAACGGGGAATGGGAATCAGGAGCGAGTGAGAGAGGAAGAGAAACTGCATGTGTGGGAAATACACAGTAGGTGAGAGAGAAAACTAACTTGGAGTGTTGGGGCAGCGATGAGAGCTGGGACCTGTAGAGAGAGAAGAGTGAAGGAGGGAGGAAGAAGAACACTCAATCAATGGAGATGGCTCAGGATCAGACCAGTATCCGCAAATAACCTTTTAAGCTGGTTGGAGTGCGCAGCAGGTGGTGTTTGCCCTCTCAGGACAATTCAAGTAGTGTAGTCTAGGTTGTTAAACAGAAGTGCATACAAAGCTTGACTTTAAAATACTCCCCTGTGACTGCTCATTGTAAACTGCACAACTGAGTAAAGGGCACTACACATACATCTGAAGTGTCAAAGGTAATTTTCATTTTATCAAAACGTGGGTGTTACAGTTTTGGCCATCATTTTTTGTTACTGGTAATGCCAGCATTGCCAGCTGGGAACATGAAATGTTGGGGTCAGACAGGTTGTAAACAAGTGAAAACTGTGTACATGCATAACAACACCAAGAGTAAGTATGGTTGGTGAAGTTGAACCAGGAAGTCAGTCTGTAAACATTGATGTTTAGAACAGTTTGGGTAATAATTTTACCATTTGACTTTTTGACTGTTTTCTCTTTCAAATAAGTCTGGCTAACCTGAGGGTTTATTTAAACCACTATCTGACTGCTTGTATTCTGTGCTCCACTGGACTTTTTTAAAACTGATTTTCACAGATATCAGCAATTAGCTAAAATGATGCCCAAAACTACAACCCCCGGTTATATGAGAGTCTGTGACTATTTTCTGTAAATTGCACTACCCTGTAAATGGCATTATAATGCTTTCTCTAAAGTGTCAAACAAATGGATGACAGTTAAGTATTATAAATGCTATCTGAACCAGGTCTGCCAAGGATAAACCAGGTCAGTTACTGATCGAACCACACGCCAGCTGCTGGAGTGCCAAAAGGTACAGTCAAGGTCTACTTGACAAACCAACATGCTGGAGACATGAGCTGCAATCAGTATCAGAGCAGGAATGTTCACCAGCTGTGGGCGAATCAAAGAGAGAAAGAGCCAGAGGACAGAGGAATGGGCTGTTCAATATTCACTCGGCCTTGGAATCTCAAACGTTTTCATGAGCTAGACGCAGCCTTGGTGATTTTTGATAATCACCACTGTTGAAGCAAAACACAGAGGTGGAAAGAGAGAGAAAGAAGGAGATAAATGTTGACATACAGAAGGGGGGGGGGGGCAGAGAGAGAGAGAACGAGAGAGAGATTACCCTACAGGGAGAAATGGAAGACAAAAGAGGAAAGAGGAGGAGTGGGAGGAGCGGGAGAGGTAGCACTGCTTAATTCCTCTGCAGGGGTTCAAAAGGCTGTGTGTGTACGGTGAATGGGATCTTTAATAACCCGTGAGAAGGGCTACACATATCCACACACACACACACACACACACAGAAAACACGCACAAACGCGCATGCACCGGAGCTGACATTTTCTCTCAGCTCCATTGTTCCCTTCGCCTGGCTCACCTTGACATCAGAGGCAGCAGGACTCATTACCAGCTAGGGGGAATGAAAAGAGGACCGGGGGAGGAGGGAAGAGATCAGCAGGAAAAAGGAAGAAGGCTGATGCTGAGGCGGGCACCCTGAACACCCCCCCCCCTTCCACTGCACGCGGATGGAATCTGAATTCACTTGGCCTGACTCCACTGGTACCGTACAGAGGTGGGCATGACAGCAAAGATGATTTGTTTATTTTCTCTCATTGACAAATTGTTATTTTTACATCCTGAAGATAAATAACAAAATAAGCAGGACTCATGAATTTCATACAGCTACACTAGCTACAAAGAGATCCATTAAAAGAACAGGGAGGCAGGCGTTCACTGCAGAAGAAGATTGGTTCTGGAAAGGCTGTTCAGAGTTTAATTGAAAAAAAAAAAAAAAATCACAATGCATTATCCACCATTTGAGGGAGAAAAAATACTTGAAGATAAGATAAATAAAAAAAGATATTAAGGAACACTATTAAAGGTATAAGTCACCTTTGGCTATTTGGATATCATTGGATATCATCAGCATTGAAGATAGGACCATCTAATGAATTTTAGGGAGGATTTTAATTTTGGAATGAAGCAATATACTTATTTTTAACAATTTTTTATGAAAAAAATGTTGACTGAACCTGCACTCTTTTCCTGATTAAAATGTACATACTTAGTAATCTACAGACATTGGTGCAATGCTTTACAAACTTGCCCAATACAACAAACCTTCCTCTGTTTACCACTAAGGAGGTCCATGAAAGGAGGTTGATTCATGCCATATTAGAAATATCATGACTTTGAGTTTCCAACTTGTAAATAGTGTACCTGTCAACATCCAAGTCGTAATTATGACTAGGGGAAATGATGAAAACCAATGAAAAATCTTTAGTCTCAAGTCTGTCGTTCATTGTCATTGAACCCAAATTTAATAGACATGGTGTTATATTGTCATTGCACAGTATTTTAATCCTCACACGTCCAACTCTGAAATCATACAACCATCAAGTTGTCATGGGAAACTTTTCCATCTCTACCACCCATCACATATGACACAAATGCAACATAAGTTAATTTATTAAGGGCAGTTGCTGTGGGTAAGCAGAGCAAACTTTATCTTATCTATCTAGCTACATGTATGATTGTCAGACAGTTGTTTATTACCTGGGGTCTGGTAGTTGAGTCTTCTCATCTCCACAGGGTCGGAGGAGTTGGCCAGCAGGGAGTCTTTCACTCCACCTGAGTGCTCATCTTTGGGTAGGGGTGATGCTCGCTTCCTGAGGTGGCAGAAACAGACAAGAAGACATTAACCACATCAAGTAGAGACCACCTACATGCTTAATACGAGAGCGCTAAAGTAGCCATCAATTCCTCAAGCTAAGTGCAAGCGGAAATGACAGGATGATTAAGAATGACATCAATGTTTCCTCTATATGGTTAGAAGGAAATGCACACTTTCACTCTGTTGCACACTTAATGAGGCTAATGGCATAGTTAATGGTTCTCAAAACTGGTTCTGAGGACCAGAAATTCAAGAGAAAAGTAGGTACCAGGGCATTACCCCCATTAGTTTGCCAACTGGAGTTTAATGTGTTTGAAGAAATGCCATCATTTTCCTGGAGTGGGCTAGGTTGGGTTTGTTTGCTGCTGGATAGGTGACAGCTGCTGTGTGGGTACATGTACATGAGCGCAAGTGTTTGTGTAGCATAGATTTAAATGTACGATTTTCACTGCTGTGTGTGTGCGCTAACAACACATTGTGTTTACTGGCTTTCCAGATTGAGAGGAAAACAGGCGGATGCTGTAATTAGCTCATCAGCTGGGTGGCACAACACTGGGTAATTAGACCAGTTCTGCAGCACCTGCGCTGCCAGGCCTGGACTAGCTGAGTTTAGCATAGCGCAGAACACACCAGCACAGCTCGGACTTGCTCAACTCAGTCGACCGTAGCTTTGTCCATCAGGCGGAAAGAGGAATAGTAAACGCAGCCTGCCTGTATTCTAATGTTCAGACAGCCAGCATATGTTGACATACACGCACAAACAGGCACCCAGATGCATGCTTTCCCACCTCACTCACTTTCACAACTACACACACTCACAGAGATACAGCTGCAGATTCACAAGCCTTCTGACTTCAAATGGAAATGGGCGGAAGGAAGCATCAGGGCGCCCTGTGGAAATTTCACATCTCATTGCACTCCATTTGCAAGTGGCAAGCGTGGGTTTTAGGCAGGAGCAGGGCCTTCTGTTGAAGCCCGGCGTGGTGAGAATACATAAAGCTGGTGGTGCACACACAGCCATAACCCTGTCCACCTCAGCTGCTGGGGCTTGGGCCTCACCACCACCTGTTATCTTATGCTGCAGGGGCTTAAGCCAATGCTAGCAGCGTGACGGCTAATCTATGACAAGCATCTTTTCCTCTCTACCCAAGAGCTGAGCCAAACAGTATCCGGTTTTCCCAGAGGCTGCTACTTGTGCTGTGCTGTGCTGGGCTGGGCTGGTCTGGTCTGGGCTGGGCGGGGGTAGGGGGTGAAAAAGTTGGCCTGTTCTCCACACCTCTCATGTCTCCCTCTGATCCAATCAGATGCCAATCTACATGACACTTTAGTGCAGGGCTAAAGTAAACATGGCAGCAATCTCAATGGGGTTATTCATCTCAGGCTCAAAGTGAGGGTTAAGATGTGTGAGAATGTAAGCGTGAGTGTATGAGTGTGTGTGCAGCATAGGGTGCACTTAATGAGGGTAGAACAGGGCTCTTTGTTGAGACTCCTGCCACGAGGAAGCAGGGGGAGGGGGGCTAAAAGTGGAGAAATGGGTCTCTGTGGAAAATGTCAGCTTAAAAGATGGGAACATTTCTCTTTCAGCAGTTTCCCTGTCTGGCATTTACTTCACAATGGTCCTTTCACCAGCAGGTGATGCCTTGGCATATTCAGATGGGGCCAATCCTGAAGGGCCGCGCTGACACTGGCTGGATAATGAAACACAGCACGGAGACAAACCATGGCAGACAGGATGATCTGAGGAGGGACACTGGCACTAGATGTGGAACATGCATTGGTTCACAGATGTGACCTCAGGGTTCCTTTGACCCAAGCTATCAAGGGCTGCAGAGTCTGCTGTCTCCTGTCGTGTAAATAATGTAAAACTGAACAAATCAGATTAGACACACCAATTTAAAGATGTTTCCTTTTATTTCTTTTTGAGTGGATTTTATAGTGTAATGTCGACTGGAGTAAAGAGGAAGCTGCCCCTGCAACCCTAAAGAGCTGATGAATACAACCGATTTCACAACACAGATGAAAGGGAAGGGAGATGAAGTCGTGACTGGTATAACAGTGATAATACCCACCTTTCCTGTTTGCTGCATTCACAGGGGGTAAAAAGAAGGTGGGGTTAATAGGTAATTATTATCCATTAGGACCTATAATGTCCTAACTCAAAGTCTGTTCTAACTGTACTATTTTCAGAGAGCTAAATCCAGTCCTCCCAAAAAATGTAAACCACATCTTAAAAGCACAGTATAAAGAGCTATCTTAACACTCGCTGGAGACTTTTGAGAATAACCTCATCATTGTTCACTGTTGGTGTTGGTCTTGGCGAATATGCAGGTAGCACTAACAACCCGAGCTAGGGTGTGATTTTTCCTTTGCACATTTATTGCCAGTCCACAGTGAAAAGGGTACATAGCCACCTCCCCACAGTCCCTCCTGTCCATCTGTGTCTACATAGAGAAAGGGCTTCCAGACAGAGGATGTGCTACTCAGCAGTGAGCTGTCTCAAGGCCTATTATTAACCGGCCCCTTTCTGAGTCTGCTGGAGACGGCAGCCGCACAACAGTCTGCGAGGCTGTGGATGGCAGGTTGGAGAATAGGTATGATATGAAATGGAGAATTTGTTATGGAGCCATCAGGAGAAGATAGGGAGGTGGGACATAATCAGGAAGAGGCCAAGTGAGGCAAATAATGGCTTGTAGGAAATAGATTCCCATTTAAATGGTATTTAACCACATTATTCATGCCTACTGTAAAAATACAAATCATTGTTTAATAATAATAAGCCTAATGACACCCTGACTATACCTGGGGATTGATATGATTATTTTATAGAGCGGCAACAATTAGTTGATTAATTATTACGTCAATGGACAGAAAATTGACTATTTTCATAACTGATCAATTGTAGGATAATGCCACACAATTGACAGTTCCATGGGAGAGTTGCCTGCTTTTCTTGGTCTTTCATATTAGAATAATAATGTAAAATTATATTTTTCGGATTTGACTGTCAAAAAATAATAATTAATCTGTTAATTGTATATATGATTAACTGATTAATCATTTGGAATATAAAATTATAAAAAATGCTCATCACTGTTTCCACGAGCCCAAGGTGACACTTGTTTTTTTAAATAAAACTATTAATAGATAATGAAAATAGTTGCTAACCAGCTAACAGACTAATTGTTTCAGTACTAGTATCACTATCCATTACCTGTACTTCCTGCACCATGTTGGCCTGTGTATATCCACGGGGTGCTGCACAAGGGCAGTTGAAGTGCTTTTAAGAGATACTGATTGAGCTTTTAGTTAAGCCCTCTGTTGCAGCCTTCTGTTTCTTATTTGAAATGACCAATGGTGTTGGCCAAAACACATTTCTCACTCATAAGTAAGGATTTTTGACAGCCAAGCTGTGCTTTTCATTAGGGAGGCAATGTCAGCTGCCATTTCAACTGACACTTCACATAGTACTATTAAAGACGGCCAACTGGGCCCAATTCTTTTGAGGAGAAATGAGGATTTTCTGAAAGACAAATCAGTCCGCCTTTGGTTCCTTTTCTTGTTACACTGTATATTATGGTAAGGAAAATGGATGTTACAGTTTGGTGTGTGAGCAGCCTGGTGCAAGTGCCAATGGGGATCATGTCTCTTTACCCTTCCTGATGCAACCAAAAGAAACCTACAATCAAAAGTGTCACTGCAGTTCAACCTCACACAAACAGAGAAGAAATGACTAAGCACAGCCTCTTACTTCTTAAAAAGCAGGATGGCAATGACGATGATGATGATGAGGACCACAGCCAACACTGGGCCCATGACCCACAACATTTCGGGTTGCTCCATCCCCTGAGGCATACTTGTCCTGACCTGGATTGGGTCTGAGTATGGACTGGCTGAAAATGTCATCTGTAAGGGAAAAGAAAAGAGAGAAAACGCAGGTGTCATTTGAAAGGTCATTTGAATATTTTTTATATTTTTTTCATGCCTTTTTTATTGGTTTTTACAAAGTTTACTAGTAAAGGGGAAGAACTACAGGCGGTTATTATTGTAAGAAATCTCCTATTTTGATTATACTAAGGATCATAGAAAAAAGGCAAACAATGAGAGACAATTTATTATATAATATTTTAATAATATACTAAGAATATGTATAGGGTTAGCTAAATCTACCTTTGTAAGGAAAGGCAATCAAAATATAATACTGCAGATTTCTTTTTTCTGCCACCCTGAGAACCAGGTTATTTCATGCCAATAATAGGCCATGGTTCAAGCATGCAGCAGAACAAGCCATAAAGTTATCGATCTGAATCATATGACTCTTTCACCATCACCATCTTGGTTATTAAAGTTATTATAATGTTTATATGAAAGCATTGCATCATGTTAGAGATGGTGACAGAGACGGGAGAGTGAGAGAAGCAGAGATAGAGAGGCAGGGAGGAGTGTGTATGTCCCTTGGCCACTGAGATAAATGGGGGCACAGGAGAGGACTCATCTCTTCTTCATTAGTGTTCACACCGTGACGGAAGAGGAGGAGGAGGTGACGGTGAGGGTGCGTTTCCACCTTGGTTGTAAATGAGACGTCTCTCCGCTCCTTCGTCTTCAAATGACAGAGGGGAGGGAGGAGTGGGTGAGTGTGTGTCTGAGGAGTGGGTGCACGAGGCGACGCAGTATGATGTTTAAAAAAAGTGTCTGAAAGAGGAGGGAGTCCAACTGCAGGAGAGCAAGGTGACAGATGAGAAAGAGAAAGAGGGAGGTGCGAGGCATCTGTCATTAGAGCTCAGCGTGCCTCTTATTGAACGGCGACGGGAGAGGCAGGTCGGAGAGGGAGGGGGGGTGTGAGGAGGGGCATGGGTGACAGATCGCAGCCCTCGAAGGGAATTGGGCTCCCAGCATGCAGCAGGAGTGGCGGGGCGGCAGGCAGCAGTAATCCGGATCATTAGCCGCACAGCAGCCTGCTCTTCGGCACACAGGCAGATATTAATTGGAAAGATAAGCTGAGATGAGCTCAAAGAGTTCTGTGCTATGTCATATAGTTCTGTTATCTCTCCTTCTCTTGGGCAACTGCCGGAAAAATGTACAGTATGGGTGTGCATGAGTGTTACAGCATGTCTCAATCGTGTATGTGCAAACCAGCGTGCTCTGATATTAGGCACAGACACATGATAACTCAGGTAAGTAAGTAAAAAGATTCACATTTTCAGCAGTAATATGAATAATAATATTATAATATGATTACAGCGATATCTGTGTGTCTTTTCCACACACAGATACACTACAGGCACATAAGACTGGTTCTCTCCCGTTCTGTGTGCCTGTGGGAGGAACCTATTATCTATAGAACAAAGAGAAATGACACAGCGGTGGGACACTGCTGATGTGACAACACCACAAGGCTTCCTGTTTCTTCGGCAGGTCCCAAATAAGTCTGTAGGATGTGGCCCTGCAGGGAATCCTGGGAAAAATTTTCTCTTTTTTTTCCCTTCTCATGGTGTAACAAATGACTGCAGCTGTGCTTTCAGAGACAGATAAGGGAGGAAGAGCAAGAGGAGAGGAGAGTGGTGAACAAAAAGAGAGGACTTTTTGTCTGTTGGTCACGCCAAAGTACTGGCATCATCCATTTGAACGGCAATAATATCTGATAAAAGCTCAGTCACGCAGCTCCTAATGCCTCTGCCCTCGCAGAGTGGTATCACAATGGAGCAATGGTGCAATGAAGGAATGTGTGAGTCAGAGACAGTGAGAGACATAAAAGTAAATATATGTGTATGTGTATCTCTTACCACTCTGAATCAGTGTGAATGTACGTGTACAGTATGAACATGGGTGGGTTTGTGTACGTTGAAATGTAGGGTCAGCTCCATGCTTATATAATACTTGGATTTGCCAAGCTCAAAAACTAATTAATCTCAAACCTTTTACTTACAATCCTTTTTTATTAAGGATATGTTTGACCAATGTATATAATTTTCAGGTAGCAGGCTTTGCATTTTAATAGAATTATCACAACAGTAGCTAATTACATTACATAAGAAATGTGCATTAAAGCCAAAATTGTACCAAGTAGGCTACACTGGTTATTTCTGTGTCAGATAAATATTTAATCACCATTTCACACTGTATACTGCTCCAAAATCATGTTCAGGTTGTGCAGACAAGTTGTGAATGGTAATTAAGCTGCCACTCAAAACTGAAGTGCCTTCTCAGTCAACAAAAAGTGAATACAGATCTCAGCTGAATCTTTGGTTTTGAGTTACTTATAACATAAGTTGCTTAAAAATGGTAAAAGCCCAACCGAAATAGATTCGGAATGGGATCGAATTCAGAGAGGATTTGATATTGGATTAAATTTTGATAAAATTCTATCAAACCCCATCCATACTGACAAGAGACACAGGAGAGTATATGTGGATGTCGATATGTGTGTGCATCTGTTAGCCAGAGAAAGAGAAAGTGTATGATTGTGTGTAAAGACTGTAGAAAATGTGTAAGAGCATGTGTGAGCATCCGTCAGTTTTTCACAGCCTTTTCTAAAGCTCCTCTGAGCCTCCACAAGTGTGTGTGCGTATTTGTCTAGGTCGCAGCCGCTGAGAGAGTGTGTGTGTGTGTGTGTGTGTATGATTGTAAGTGTTTGTCTGAGATGGTGTAAGACAACAAGAGAGAAAGAGTGGGTGATGAGAGATGGCAGAGAGCGAGGAGACAGAGAGAGAAAGACTCAGGCAGAGGTGCTATGGTAGTAGCAGTATATCGAGTCTGCTATCTGGCCCGTGGGCTACACAACTTCCCCAGTCAGCCGCTGCTCCGCCATCCCCTGAGTGCAAAATCCACTATGCGCAGCACAGGCACATTTGTTTCAACTCGGCTTTGACCCCACTAGCTCCACGTCTCTCCAAAGTGGCTTAAATGAGCCGCAGGGGTGTGTGCCAGACAACAAACAAACATGCAAAGACGCCCATTATGTATATGCCGCTCGCTCTGCCTGCCCAGGGAGGCTGAGGAGCCCACACTCTCCTCATTGTTGTATGACACAGGGAGAGACAGCGAGAAGGAGGGAGAAGGAAGGCAAGAGAAAGACATATTAGAGATGGAAAAAAATTGAGGTACTAAAAGTGAGAGGTAAAGTATGCCTTTATGATTGTTTGTCTATTTTTGTTTTCTTGTGTGTCTCTATGATGAGTGTTTTATTATGGGTTTCATTCCTTAAAAGACTAACCAGGGACAAGGACTGCAAATTAGCTACAGCTAGAAGTCTTGTATATACTGCACTGCTTGCATTTTATTTACATGTAACACTACACAATGCATATGCTATGTGTATCAACCCTGTCAAATAAATGAATAAAAGCACACATATATCTATGAAGAACAGAAATATGGCTTCGGGGTCTAGCTGTATGATGACCCTTCTCCCTTCATACTTTTTTTTCCTCCACTCCATTATTCCCTCACATGCCTTCTTTCCCATTCTGCACCAGAAACTGCACGTTTCCCTCTCTATCTGTCTGAATACCAAGCATCCAGATATCTGGAGGCATTGCTAGAGGGAGACGCCACTAGGAGCAGAAGTGGTATAGTACAGTTCAACAAAGAATCCTACCGATGATGCCTACTGTATATTCCTACCACCCTTGGTAAAAAGTTGGCCTTGAATTTGCTTATACTCTGCTAGAAAAAAAAACATCTTGTTTTCACAATTCTCTCTTGATATTGTTTGTCAAAGCCTTTTGAATTTCGAAAGAAGCCAGTCTTCCATGTTAAGGGTGTTTTGAGCCCAGAGCGCCAACAGAATTAGTGCTACAAAGCCAATTCTTGTTGAGAGTGAGTAGAATATAAATGCTTGGATAGCACTGCAAACAGAAAACTGTGCTTAACACATTTGAACACTCTCTGTTTTGGTTTCTCTCTGTGCCACAAGCTCACCTCTCTCTTATCAAAAGAAAAACACACATTAGCACAGACTCCTCCTCTTCCACCAGTTCACTTCCTCACATGCGAGCTTCACAGGCTGGACGGGACACAAGACAAAAATTTGGCTTTCCTCGTTTCCTAGCCCCCCCCCCACATCACACATTATTTCATGCTACCTCCCTCCCTCCCTCCCTCTCTTCTCACATTAAATGATACTGTTTATACACACCCAGCATCTATCATCCCATTTCACACTTCCCCCGGCTTGTTTATCAGCCTTGGGTGCTGGGGAGACATGAAGGCACACTCTCTTCTTCTTTCTCTCTCTCATCCCCCTTTGCCTTTTTTCCTTCTCTTCTTCCCTCCAACCACTGCTGGCTGCTTGTGGCCATTGATATACGAGGGCTTATTAAACCCTGGCGGTCCTGTTTGATCTACGCTGGGGGAGTTTGGGTGGTGGCGAGGAAGTGTAGTAAAGACACAAGTTATTTACTCCTGTACTTGTTGTCTTATTCTCCTGGGTCTGGTGAAGATCCTGCTCGAGGCAGCTTCTGCAAACTGCTCAAACTCGCTGAGCGCTTTACCTTCTGTATCCGTTTGTTTGGTAATAAACGTTTGCAAGTGCTGCGTTGGGGGTGACAAAAACAAACACTGCTGCGGTATCTGAGTTTCCCAAAGAGTGCTGTTAGGGGATATGTGCGGCGATCAATGACAGCCTGCCTGTAGTCACCATCTCAGAATTCAGTGTTACTGCATACAAAGAAACCAGGTTACTGGGAGAAATTAGTAAATCAAGGTGTTTATATGCACTGCAGTAATCTTTTCACTGCAAATCCTGTGTTTCTCATATGGAGCAAGTCAGTTATTGAATTTATTTCCTATCTGCTACTGTCCTTTTTCAACCAAGGGTGGCATATTTTGAGTGAACTTGTAACACAGTACAATGTTACAGCCTGAAGAGGTTTTTTTTTTCTGGGGACTTTGGACTCGTGGTTCAGTGAGAGGACAGGCTCTGTAGTAAGAAACTGAGAGTTTTTAGTTTCTATGTGTGCACGTGTCTGATTTTTTAAAATCTACTGCTCAGCTATGCATGCCAACTTATTTAGACTTTTGCTTCAGTTTCAGTGTCTGACTTGGGATATAATTATTTTGGGTACAAGAATGTACTGCATGATCTTTCCTTTGATCCCTGTCACAGGGATACCTTCTCTGTCTAAAGTCTTAGTCTTGCACATGTGCACCTGTAAAAATCCTGTTATAAAACTGTTTGAGTGAATAAATGGTCACAAAAAGGTTTCTCCAGCAATATAGCAAACCTGCAAACCTTTACTCCACTTAAGGAAATCAGGTGTCATTAAGTGTCATGTTGCAGAAAAACGTTAATTACCAAGTTTCTGAGGTAAAAGTAAACACTGATTGACTCTGTGAGTGAAGCCTGATTAATTCAAGCCATTAAGTTTACAGGTATGAGGGTTTAACATAGTTTTAGGAGGGGGAGTACACAGAAAAAGACAAGAACTGAGCGCCACAGATCCAACCTGGTGTATCTGGCAGGTGCAGAGAGAGTGTTGTGCAGCGATGGGGTTTAAGCATCTCCTTTGAAGTCAAGTGTATCATGGCTGCCCACTATAGCCTGCTTCGCACCACCCTCCCCTTGTCAGAGCAAAGAAGTGGGGGATTATGGGGGGGTGGGGGGTGGGGGGTGGGGGGGGGCTTTAGGGACATTTAAAGCAGCATTTCAAGGGAATCAGGCATCAGGCCTGCTTTACAGACTCCCTAGGCCCTGTGACCAGGCCTCTCGTCTCCCTCTTAACTCCAGCCGCACTAATCAATCTCCTCTACTCTCTTCATGGTTGAAAAAGACGGAGAGAGGGAGAGAGACACAGGGAAGCAGGGAGTGAGCAAAAGAAAAAGAGCTGGGAGGACAGAGAGAAGATATAGAAATAGGTGAAAAGTCTGGGATTCGGTTTCGTACATGGAGCACTCGCTCTCTCTCTCCCTCTGTGGTCGCCAAGGGCCCAGCTACTAAATATGCATGTCCCGTGTAGTGGAAGAGCCCAGAGCAATCGCGGTCTCTCATTCTTCCTGCAGTGAAGTTTACTCCAGACCATCCCATGGTGAGCTGGGCTTCTGTGTTAGTGCTGTTTGACGAGTGCATGGGGCCTCCACTTAGAAAGCCGAGAGTCTTGTATAAGCACTGTCAAGAGATCTGCCCGGGGCCCTGCTGGCTGCGGAAAAGGCAAAGCTGGATCTCTGATGTCATTGTCGACTGATAAGGGAGTCATCAGGACAGGCTGCAATGACTTTTAGAGCCGGCTGCATTAAAGGGGAAGTGGCAGTAAAAACAACAACAATTTGGCTTGCCACTGTAATTTTGGAAAGGATGATAGAGCCTTAGGATAGGTGATAAACTTAAACTGGTTGTCCAAAAAAAGAAAAGGTGAGACATGTCCAAATATAAAGAACAGGCTTAGGTTTTAATCAATCCAGACCATAGGGGCCGTCACTTAGAAATCCAAAAAAATTAAAAATACTATGACTTTTGCTGTTGAGAATGATTGTATGTCCTTGATCAGTAGGGTGGAAGTTTTACTAAATGTGTGTGTATCTGCGTGTGTGTTTCTTACATAATTAGCAGCGGTGTCTGTCCCTTCATATCGAAGCACGGCCAGGACAAAGCAGAGATACTCCTGCGGACTGGTCAGGGGCTTGTTGTAGAAGCCGTTGTACCTCTTCTCATCACCCACTGTGAAGGTGGTCGGCAGTGAGGCCAATTTGGCAGCGATGTAAGGCTTGGAGGGATCCAGGTGACGTCTGCGCCTCAGGACAGGGCCTTCACTTGACTTGAGCAACTGTGGAAAACATAGAGAGCAAAGGTTAAGGTCAAGACTGGCTACGAAGAGTCAAAGTGAGTAGGATCCTGACCTCTAATCGGAAAAAATACATTTCTCATTAGTAAAGAGCCTAAATTTACTTCATCATACTGTAACATGGAGGTCAAAGGCTAAATTCTCATCAATGCGACTGTGGGCAAAAAACTAATCTTTGTTGGTTGGGTGTGAAAAAAATCTTAAGTAATTTATGTGCAATAAAGCAACTGTCCAGGTCTGTTTTTTTAACCATGCCTCCAAATAAGAGATAATGATTCCACACAACTAAAATGCCCTTTGCTCAGTGATATAACTTCGCAAACAATGCAGCCAGGC
Source organism: Micropterus salmoides (assembly GCF_014851395.1). Lineage (NCBI taxonomy): Eukaryota > Metazoa > Chordata > Actinopteri > Centrarchiformes > Centrarchidae > Micropterus > Micropterus salmoides. Next base: position 10,467,557 of record NW_024040485.1, on the reverse strand, counting down.
TACGAAGTGAGCAATTAGCGCTTGCTCCAGCACACAATCTCAGCATGACTGCCAGCTTGGTTAATAAATGAGCAGGAGCATACAGCACTGCGGCATTGTGTTTTCAGCAGCATTTTGTTTTCTGTCAGTGATGTCTCATGTGCTGCTCCAGATGTAGCTTTATTAAATCATTATGTCGGAGGGAGGAGACAATGGCCTGCTCAGTGTTTAATGACTCAGGGAGTCCCATCTCTCTCCCGCTCTTGGTCTCTTCTGTTATTTCTTCAGGGAGCTTGAACAATAGCGATTCAAACCAACGAGCCTCGCAGTTTACTTAAAAATGATGCTATTAATATTTAGGCATGTCATTTAGCTTAAAATCTCTTGTGGATAAGGAAGACCTTTATTCAATAGCATAATAAAGCAGTCATAAATCTTTATCCTCGCTTCAGCACCTTATGTAAAACTTTGTTTGGAGTTGCCAAACCCTGACTATAAAGATTCCAAAGTAAAATATGGTGGTACAACAGTAATTTGGAACTACTGTTTTGAAAGTGATATATAAAGGAGGTTTACTTGCTTAACATTTGGATCAACAGTACTCTGTGCACAAACTGTTGGATTCAACAGATGGGTACTGTCTGCAGACCTGGCATCCAATCAGGACATTCCCCACCTGCCCGAGTGAGTCATTGTTTAAAATCTCTCTGCCCTGCCACCCCCCCTGCCTGAGCCCAGAAGGGTAGAGCTAATTAGCTCCAACCACTGACTTCCTACCCAGTTGGAAAGGGATATGCTAACGATTGACCCCTGACCTGGCACATTAGCCAATCAGCAACCGGCTGGCACTCACCTCGTCCAGGTCCATCTCGTCTGGATTCTTCCACCGCCGCGTTGACTGGGACACCGGCACCACCACGATGTAGTACCACCTGCCAAGAGAAATAAAGCCTGTGTTAAGACAGACTTACTGAAGTACATACACGCTGAGATCAAAGTGGGCCAAAGCACATTAATAACACAGTAAAATATTTAGAGAGACACACTTTCACTGTGACACTTGCTGGGCTGAATTCAAAACTTGAGTGGTACACAAGCAGGTCCCACCAAGGTCGAACACCAGCAGATTGGCACTGCATTCTCCAATTAATGGCTAATCACTAAGAACATCTGCCATGTAGTATGGAACAAACACTATCCCAGCGAGAGAAGCCATCGGCTAATAGACTTCCCCATAGGATTCCTTAGGTTAATAGGACCAGCTATGTGACTACTTGTCTGTTTTTTTTTTTTTTTACTGCTATCATTATAAAGACCAAAAACAGAAGGACAAAAAAGACATTAGAAAGACATTTAGGAGTTTAGGGTTAAACTAAGGAGTAAAAAAATGAATGGTGCTTGTGAGTACACAATGTACAAACATCTGTGTCTGTGCTTATTTATGTGCTGGCTCTCACTTGCTGTCTCTCTCGTGTCTTCTCTCAGCTCAAAGTTTTTCCCCCACTGCGGCATTCAACCACTTGTAAAATCAGCTACTGCTGACAGCGAAAGCAGCTGCTTCTCTCCCCTTCTCTCCAGGCATCAATTCTGTGATTCAACAGTCAGTCAAGTCTGGGAGTGGGAGAAGACATGTCTAACAAGACTCCTCACCCCACCTTCTCACCCGCACACACACAACTCAGACTCTCCAGTGCCCAATCACGTGCGCTCTTTGCCTGTCAGTCTGTGCTGGAGCTTGGCCAGCCTTGACAGCCCTGTAATCTTTTTACCAATCAACTCTGTGCACTCCCCCTACTAAGATGTGTGTGTGTGTGTGTGTGTGTGTGTGCGTGTGTGTGTGTGTATGTGTGTGTGTGTGTGTGTTTCTGAAGAAAAGCCTTTACTCTTCAGGGTCAGGCACAATTCTGCTCTTAACAATTTGAGTCAAAAGATAATAAAGCTGGACCTGATGTTAAAAGTCTTGATCAGCTGCTGTGTCATAAAGTTGCCTGAAACTAAAAGTCACAGCTTTAAGTTACAAAATAGGTTTGGTATTGTTCAGATAAAAGTGTGCCACTTATGCTGCTGTTGAAAAGGTTCAGTTTCAAGTTGCAGTTGAATAAGCTTCCGTTATTGACAAGGGACCACAAGCGAGGCCCAAACTGCTCAAATTGCAAGTACAAATTCCTTTTTTCATTTCTTGTCTTCATTTATTTACAGTATTAAGTTAATGAGGTGTTTTTGTAGTGTGTATACATCTCAACTTTGCATAAAATCAAATTGTAAATACTGCCGGATGATTGTCGTTCATCACAGACACCTTCCTGATCGAAAACTTGGTCACTGCAGCAGCCAAGAGTCAAACACAAATGGAGCTACATTAATCCATATGCTAATTCAAGAAAATGGAGCCCACTGGTTCACAACAATCATCATCATAGATTTATGCCCAGAATCAGAGTTGGCCTGTGTGTTCGATCCAGTGTGTCTCAGTACTGACCTGACACGTGTGGTGGTCAGGACTTTGGGCAGGTTTATGGTCATCTTGCCACCCTGAGCCTGATGTGTGCTGGGCTTGGTCTTGATCAGGTCAGGGGCAGTGCGGATGGACACCTGCTGCTGCAGACCCCCAGCAATGTTGCCCCTGCTTGTCAGCACAAAAGAGTAGTCTGTGTCTGGCTGCAGCTGCGTGATCAGCTTCCTCTTCAGGTTTCCCAGCACCTCCACGCTTTGCTGGTTGTATAAGATCTGTGACCACACAAGAGAAAACTTGGAGTTACGGTTTATGTTAACATACATACACAAAATGTATATCCTCTAGACAAACGTTAGAGGGAGTGAGAGGAGAGAGCTCTCACTCCCTCTAACGCACACAGACACACACATGGACAAAAGCACTATGGCCTATCTCGTCTGACACCTCATCTCATGAGCTTATGCGTCGCACTTGCCCATTGGAGCATATCAAATAGCTTTTTTACACTTCAAATTGTCTTTGCTCCATTACCATAGGGTGGGAATTGAAATAATATAATTTTGACAGATTATTACACCTCTTAAATGAGCATGAATTTGGCTTTTCATATTATTCAATGCAAACAGGGAAAGTCACTGCATCACACCTGGGTGAAAGTGTTAACAGCTAATAGTCTTGCACTGCAATAAAATTATGTTGCAAATATAATGCTTGTACAGTACATGTACAGACAAGTACTGCATTTATTATGTTGGTTGAAAATCTGAGATTTTACAATGCCTTATTGCATTCAATGTTATCTAAGTATAATAGCAAAAACATAAAAAAATATTATAGTTTATAAAAGCATTGAAAAGTGATCAATAAGGTAAAGTCTATGTCTATGCAAATTGAGTTCACGGTGACATCTGTCCTTGAGTAAATGGATGTGGATTTTTTTCAGGATTGCTGAAATCCTAGCACTCACCTTGAAAGGCACTTGGGATTTGTAGTTCGGTGGCAAATCCCAGGTGAGGAGGACAGATGTTTTTGTGACAGCTTTGACACCAAAGTTTAGGGTGGGAAAATCTAGGGAGGGAAAATCCTTCGATTAATATCTCAAGTATGACATCTTGGACTCCAGAAATGTGATCTCATAATTATTCAATTTCACACTATTGTAAGGCAAGTAACCCCCTCAGTAAATAATGCCAAAGTATACCGCGATAATAACTTATGACCACACTTGACAAGCCACGGGGGGGAAGCAGTGGGCCTCAGCAATCTCATTCATGCTTGGTTACAGATCACATAAAAACAGCCTTCATCTCCCTAAGCAAGTTCCATTTATTACAATCCGTTCAAAACAAGACATAAGAAATCTCACATTTATAAGATTATAAAATGCATGAGGTACATGCTTTAGATTTGTGTCTAATGGGAGGGAGGATGGGGAGGCATGGTAATGTGACTGCAGCGTGTAATGAGATTAGTACTATAAATCAATAAACACAGTGCTGTACTGAGTGGTAGATGAGAAGATGTGGCACTGATAGAAAAATAACCAGTGTTCAAAAGATAAGCAGGTGATATGGTGTTCACATATGTTTCTGACAAAGTTGTATGTGTATATGTACATGTAATGATTATGTATTCACGATTTTATGTTTTCAAATCAAACACCTCTGGCATGTTTATGTGTAAATGTCAGCCCTGTGTCCTACCATTTGACATGGTCCTGCTCTGAATGCTGGGGCTGAGGGGTCCCCCGCCCTTACTGGTATACGCCTGAACCCGGATGTCATAGGTGGTGTCAGGATTAAGGCCCTGGATTGTCATGTGCGTGTCTGCTGTGCGGTTGGTGGTGTTCTGCTGACTGTTGATGTCCCTGTAAACAACCAGGTAATATGTGATTTTGCCGTTCCTTTCGGCCTGCAGCGGGGGCTCCCAGGTCAGCTGGGTGCTGGACTGGGTCAGTCCCGTGACTTGCAGGTTGAACGGGAAACCGGAGGGCACATCTTCAGGGGTGCTGATCTCCTTTATGTAGGCCTCGCCAATGCCAGCACGGTTACGGGCGCTAAGGCGGAAGACATAAGTTGCGCCTTTGTGCAGCTCAGTGACAGTGTAATGGTCGTCAATCTTTTTCAGCTCGCGTGATGTGTAGGTTTCCTCATCAGTTCGCTTGTACTGCAGCTGGTAGCCCATCAACTCGCCCACCATATCCTTGGGAGGTTGCCACTGGATTAGTGCTGTGTTGCCCATGGTAGTGCTGATCATCATAGTCGGCTTGCCTGGCACTGAAAAAAACAGTGAAGTTGAAAGAAATTAATAAGATGTGTTGTAACTCCTCTAACTGAAACTATTTAAAAAAAACATCAAATTTAAATAATAGTTCATACATTTTGGGAGATAAGCTTATTCCCTTTCTTGCAAAGAGTTAAATGTGTAAATGTATACCGTTCTCATATCTGTCTGTTAAATATAAGGGCAGAGTCAGCAGCCGGTTAGTTAGCTTAGTTTAGCAATAAAAGTCAATAATTATCTCGCAGCTCATTGATTAACAGATATGAGAGTGATAAAGAATGACAAACTTTTACTCTAAAAAGATACAGAGATTTGATACTTAAGAAATGCCCCATATAAAAAATATCCACTGACATCCATCTTTAATGGAGCACACGAGGGTTACATGCCTTAGTCATAGCACTTCAACAGCAGTTATGGTAACTAGTCTAGGCTTACATATATGTAGCATCCCACGTATGCTAACATGACATTACAGTCATGTGGACAATCTTCTAATCATAGCATCTTCTTGAATGAGGGAGACAGAGGTTATCAGTTTAAAGCCTTAAAAAGAATACCACAGTATTCACAGATACACATATCCTATGTTTTACATGACAACCCTGATAAAACCCACTCTGACCTGCTCCAGTCGTGGTGATGACTTTAGCTTTGCTACGAGCGCCGTCTCCCTTGGTGGTGTATGCTGCTACAGTGACAGAGTAGGTGGTTTCAGAGTGCAGTCCCGCAATGATGGCCTCCTGCAAAATTGAAAAATCATGAGGTCAGAGGTTAAAAGGAATCAGTGAGCCTGAGCGAGGCCGCCTCAATGGAGAAAAAAACAACAACACCCCTCTCACACAAGCGCCCATCCCCTCACAAACCACACAGCACCAAAAGAAACCACAATACAATTAAACACCCTTCTTTATCCACTTGTAGTTTTTTGATCAATTTACCTATATCTGGTAACAAAACATTTGAAGCACTTAACAGAGAAACAGACACAAACAGGACCAGGAACTTTTCTTAGTCAAGAAACCCCCAATTGTAAGGCCCGCGCTGAACCCATTAACCAACAAACCAACCATATGAACAAGAACATCACCAGTGTGTCAGTGTTCATGCCTGCTGCATGGATAAGCATGAGATTATACCCAGAGGAGCTTAGGATCATCACTACACTGCAGTCTGTAAAAGCCCACAAACAGTACACTTCAGACTGTGGGACATCATAAAAACTAAAAGATAAAAAAAACCATCAGAATGATGTTAAACATTATTATATTGCTATATTCTTGGTAGTTATTGCCCCTCTGGATTCCCATGTAAGTTGGGTTGAATGAAACAAAAACACAGACACACTAGGGTGGTTGAACAAATCAGTAACTGAACAGACAGCAGAAACACAGCAAACTGAGGTACACATTGTTATTGGTAACCTGCTGCAGTGCTGGCACTCACTTCACCAGACTGCATCAGTCTGAATAAAAACACACCCACACACTCTGGAATTAAACACTCTGAGCTTGAACAAAGCCCATTTGTAAACAGACATAAACACACACACATGTAAATACATATACTCACCAATGTACATATACTGCATAACACACACATTAAAAAAATGCATGCACGTAGAGATACACCATAAATGTGCACATGTGAACACGCACTGATACACGCAGACATGAGCACACACTCAAAACCAAGAACAAATGAACGCCTGCAGCTTGAGCACACATACTGGAGTTGTCTGTTTCTGACTGGGGCCACTGAGAGGACGAATATGCCAATGCCTACAAGCCTTCCTGCCGGATCTCCTCGCAAACCTCTCATACTCTTAGGATGTTATACGGCTTTGCCCTAATGCTGTTTCTCTAACTAATGAAGTTTTAATTACCTAACCATAGAAGAACATTTAACAGCCTATATAAGCCAGCTCTGTTTGACAATGCTTTTTACTGCTCTTCTCTTTAAGGGACACTTGGTGCTCCCATACTAGCCTTTAAGAGAGACGGGGGAGAAAATGCTAAATTACTGTATCATAAAACCATTTTAACTTTATGGAAGAAGTCTCATTACTTTAATCATACAAAATGGCTTTAACAGTCTAAGCAGAGATCCTCCTGCCCCCCTTATTCTGCCAAGGTCAAATTGGGTCTAGGAACACTTTTGAAACTCAGCAGAAAATAGAAAAAGCGAGGCATCAAAGTTTCCTTCAGAGCAAATGCTTAGAGCAGCACCAAAGGGCATTACAGAGATTATCAAGTCGACTAGTTATAGAAACGGATTCTTCTCTATAAGCCTCCCTACACCACTATCCTCACTAGGGAAGAAAATGCCAGGGGAAAATGGGCAGCACAGTTTAAACAAATATATATGCTTCAGACAATTTTTTGCTTTAGCATATTTGATGTGTTTTATTTGTGTTGACTTGCATTAATTATGCAATAATTACATGAAAATATGTTAAATTGCTTCAAAATTCTACTCCCTGTAAACATGCCATGGGTCAACAAGACATGCTGTTTTGCATGCACGCATGTTTTTGCTTCTGACACCTGGCACACAGACTGCTATCGCCTAAAAATGGCTGCTAAAGAAATAATAAAGATGTGTGACCAGATGTCTTCCTCTGACAGTGTCTAGCTCTGTGTCTGTCAGGTGTTAATCAACACATTAAGAGGAGAGGGAGAGGAGGCAACCCTGACTCATGCCATGTGGGTGTAGCTGAAGGAATCTGGCCATGTGTGCTCTGGAAGCAGATTTCTTTTTAACTGGCTGTTATCAAATAAATCAAATGCTCTGCGCGAAAGAAAAAAACATCCAGTAGATGATATATAAACAGATGAATAAAAAAACGCTCTGCGCGTGGTCACTGGATTGATTAACCAGTTTTCTATATTTTCTGTCAGAGAGGAAACAATGAACCAAAAATTGCTCAAATTAATTCTTCAATGCGGTTTCTTAAAAGCTGTAAAGCTTTTTTTAAACATCTTTGCCCTTGTTTGAATGCTGAAAACAATGTTTGTCATTCTGGCAGTTTTCTATTGAATTTCTGACTAAGAACTGTAAGAGGCTCTGCATTTATGCTAGTGCAATATGACGTCTGGGAGGTAATAAGCCAAAACAAAGGGCTGCGTGACAGCCATGGAACAGTGAGCTGCCATCCAGGCAAATGAAAAGTACATGAAAGGCTGGTGGCAATCTAGGAGATGTGTGGAGCTGATAAAAAAAACACAGCTCCTCCCCTCAAATAGACATGCCATCTGAAACAGTAGGTGAGGCAGCAGGTTAGGCAAGCCTGATTAATGTCAGCGTCTCACTGGGATGGTGACACACAGCCTTTGACTGCACTGTACGCTCGATGACAGGGGAAAGCACTGCATGCTCGCTGCAGCAAGTCCCTCAGATCTGAGTGAAGGCCCAGCTGTTACTACTAGGTAAAATGTTGAAATAATAGACTTGTACGCAATCATCAGTGGAAATAATCCTCCTGCTTTGTGGTTGTAGTAGCTTTTAGAGAACATCACACACATATAAATATAAAAACCAGGAATCGTTAGGACACACGTCTCTTGCTGTGGTTATGATGGGGTTATGATCTTTTATGAGGGTTCACACCGAGTGGATTATAGGCACACAGAAATAAACACACACACACACATACACAGGCACACAAAACTCAGTTATCTAAATACACAAGCACACACTGCACCCCCAAACTGCAGAGGGGAGAAGAGCTTGCCCTGCAAGACAACCCAGCAGCACACATGAGGGTTACTCACATGCTCGGTGGACTCCTCAATATTCCACTGATGGGAGAGAAGACACAGGACACAGGGCGGGGAGAGAAATGAGTCAGAGACAACACAACAAGCAGGGAAAAAAAGCTCTTGTCTTTTTTTCGCTCAAAGACAGATGAATGTAGGTGTCAAGAGAGGCATGCAACTGAAAAAAAAAAACACGCGGAGAGACGGTGATGGAAGAGAGGGAGTAAAAAAAAGAAAAGCAATGAAGACAAGTTGAGTGGCATAAAAATAATTGTGTAACCAAGTTGAGCAATGGTTGTGAAATTCATTATTGTTTATGATGCACTGCCTTGTTTCTCATTTGCCTATGAATCTAATAAAAAAAACCTCTCACTTCCTTAATCACAGAACACCTCTATTCAGTATGATAACTATCTCGCTGTGACAATAAAGCATAAACTATGCAGAATCTTTGAAGCATTTCCTCCGTTCTGAAATGGAGGCAGGGCCTTTTATTCATTATATTTCAATATGTTTTCAAAATGTTCTCCTTGCTCGCTGTGCTTGGCCAAGTGATTCCCGGGGGAAGTGAAAGCCCATTTCGTGCCGCGGGGCTCCGTTGGTGCCGAGCGTGAAATCCTATTACCATTGCTGCTATGCTAGCCCTGTGACATCAAACCCCATCGATGCAGAACGCAACGGCTGGTGTTTACCAGAAACTCGCTCCACAGTTCAGCTACTGCAGAGGAGTTCACTCATGGGTGGCCTGGCTGACAAGGGGCAGGAGAGATGACACTGGTGACAATGATGTGGGAAAAAATGAAAAATACAGAACGGTGGGCTGAGGAAGAAAGCTGGGTGACAGTGACAGGCAGCAAGCAATTACATTTCAACATTTAGTTGCATAAAAACAACTTCTGCTGACTGGCAAGCAATGATGCTGGAACATCAGGGGATTAGGGAAGGATGTGAAGGATCTATCAAGAGTTCTAGTTAGTTAAAGGTTTGGATCACCCAAATTACAAAACAATAATACATTTTCTGCTGGTATCAATGCATGCAGATAGTTTAGATTTTATTTGTCCAGACTGGAGTTATCTATGGTTTTGGATTTCCATTGTCCGCCTCCATACGCCCCAAGGTGAATGGAATTTTATTGGTTCTGCTCTTAATATTCAAAACTTCAACACCAATGTATCCTCTCAGTTTATGAAGTTTGCAATAGCAAAAGTGCAGAGCAGACAACCTTAAGGGTCGTCAGAACCATAGCTAAACTTCACCAGATGAGATTTACGAGCTCTTTGCCATTATTACTCCATTGCCATTATGTAGCTGTTATTATAAAATAGAATGCTACATTTGTTATGATTATTTTTGAAAATGACTAAGTAATGTTACCACCAAGGATGTACTGGGACTGTAATTCAGTCTAGGACGTTGAGGCGGAGAGGCCTTTTATTCAAGTGCCCTTTGGGGGCGCACAGAAATATTTTTTGCAGTTATTTTAATACATATTAGTGTTTTTGTTGTATACAGTCAATCAGATTACATTGAAAACCTTTAAGAAACTTCAGGATGACACCTGCCTCTTCAGCTTGTATAAGCAAGGCAGCTCTGCACTGAACAAGACCAGGTCAGGCAAGTCTGAGTCAGTGAGAGTGCTAAAATTCTTAAATATACTACAATACTACAAGGCAGTCCCATAAAATAGAGCAGTGTGTGTATGTGTGTGCATAAAAATCAAATCCCTCATCTTCAGCTCTGAGTAGGTTGACTCTGCTTCTATTGATTGTACAGCTACAGATGCACGAGAAAAACATCAGTAATAAATATGACTAACAATAATCCATGTTCTAATTCTATCTATACATATGATTGCCTACCCAGCCCTGCACGCTGCCCCTGTACCTGTCATTGTTTTGTCTGGTTCCATTGACTGTCTCCTCCTGCTGCTCCTCCTGTTCCTCCTCTCCCTCCTCATGAACATAACTAGGGTCATCATCACCCTGTCTCTCTGCATCACCTTCACTGACTGTAACAGCTAATATACATACAGACATAAAGAGATTCCTTGCTTATATAAGAATGTTGTGTTTGTGTGATATCACATTGCAAACTGTTGTTTATAATGTATATGCTTATGCGTAGATAATTTCAGTGTATAATAAATGCAATAGCCTCCTAATTGTGCACCTGTCTCTCCCTGTACAGAGTCCTGCTTCACCTGCTACAGCAACCTTTCTGCCAAGAAGTCGGTTAATTTGGTGCATTTAGCTGCCTCTTGTGCCAACATTTTTTTCTTCTTAATTTTAATTTTTTCGGCACCACAGCTTTCTTTTTCCTCTTCCTCTCTTTTCGCCACATTTACCATCTCTGTTGTGCTTATCACACAACCCAGCGCTGAGTTCAGCCCTGACAAAACGTTTGGAGATTGAACTCGCCCCAGATGAAAAATAGCCAATAGCCGTTGAGCCAATCAGCAAAAACGAGGATCTGTCCAAGTTGGGAGGGGCCACTTGTATACCCCTTCCTTATTGAAAGTATTGGTTTGGCCCTTTCTGATAGACACACAGGTAGCGGTTGCCTCAGCTGACGGGCCAGCCAGCGCGGTCGCGGATCATAAAGTAAAACATGACCGGCCGTTCGGGAACATTAATATCTTTCCAAATGCAAAATAAGTCAGATTTTCCATGGAATACTAGCAAAGTTGTAAGTTGACTTTTGTGCAGCTGAAAATTTTAAAGAGCAGAGGACCCTGGGAGGCCCTAAACAACAAGCAACTCTCACTTTATCAGAATTTTGTTCTTGTAGAAATAGATTTTAATCTCACTCACAATATTGGCAAGGATATTTTCATCAAATTGTTCAGCCCTTGAGGCAGAATATATCTACTGAGCAAACAAAGCCACATTTATATGTTTTAAATCCCATCTAGATACTAATTGTTCAGGCAATTGACAAAATATGTCTTTATGTAATTTAGGTGAACTACTCCTTTAAGAAGAAGAAGGTGATACAGTAGACACTGCCTTTGAGACAAAATTTGGCAGTGGTGTCTGCCTTCCTGCTACCCAACTTTCCCTTCCTGCAACTCCAGACCTTCACAAACAAGGAGCGTGAGCCTCACATAATGCTGATTCATTGTGCACTGGAGAGACAATGTTCATCACCCTCCATTGGCTGTTGACATATGAAAAGACAAAGGACCCAACTTATTCACCCTCATCCCTGTGCATGGGTCTTCACCACCAACCAGCTAACTCAAGCATGAGCAAGGCCTCTATATGGTCCCGTTGCGACTGGTCGACACACATGGCGCATTAAAAAGTGTTGCCTCGTGCTCCCCTGACGTAGAGGGCCACTTAATAGTACCACTGAAGAACAGCTGCTATTTAACTCCATGAATAACAGTTTGCGACGTGCCTAATTGCTTAATTTGTTTACCATCGACTCCACTCAGTATGTCAACAGAGCAACGAACACATTAAGGTTCGCAAGAGTTCCTATCACATCTTGGGCTTAATCCCTTTCTATCGCAACTGCTTTTGCTTTCTGCTTAAATCCATGGGAGAATTATAAATTATCCCCCATTTATATTTCGAATGCCAACGCAAGCTGAAAACACATCATTGCTGATAAGCGTCGTTTGTGGAAACGGAGCGGTATAATTTGCAGGCGGGTGAATGCAAATGTGATGACATGGGCCGAGATGTGTGGCTATAAAAATGGGAATGAGGGGGGAACGAGTGATGTGGAAGAGAAAGAGCTGTCATGATTGATGGAGTGAAACGGGCTGAGGTGCTTCTTTTCTCCTTTTTTTTTTTGGATTCACATTCAACTCCAATCTGAGGCAGTGAAGGCCGTAGAGGCAGTGAAGCATTGCCTCGCTCGTTCCCACACACTAACGTGCACACACACACCGCAAAAAACGCATGAGTGGTCAAACAAAATGAACCTGGAAAAGTAGTGCTGGATAAAGGCAGACTTGTGCAGGAAGGCAAACTTGTGCAGAAAATGTATAGAAGCACGAACAGTGGCTAATGGCTTCAAACTCAATCACGCCATTTTCAGCAAACTTTTACAGATGGGTATATGTAAATCACAAGCCTAGAGGTTGCTGGTAGTGCACAGTGATGGAGCAGGCTATATGGTGTGGAGTTGCCCACTCAGGTTCAGGCCACTTTCCCAACACAAATATGGTTGGAAAGGGGTCGATAACATCACACTGTTAACATGGCCTCTGGTTTAAATTTAGCAGGGAAATGAGGGCGCTGTGTGGGCTCCTGCTTGAAAAGAAAAGAGGCGCTTAAACCGCCCACGCACAAGCAAGCTCTACTAGCTCTCCTCCCAGCATTTCAGCTAACCCTGAGAGAGGGTGAAGAGGAGAGAAGGAGCCAGAAACAGAGAGACAAAGACAAGGGGAGAGGTGACAGCAATTTTTACAGAATCTGCAAGCCAATCAGTTGACTTAGATTTGCGACTGAAGTGTAAGGTGAGGCTGCGCTATGTAGTGAGAGCCCTGGAAAATCTGGATTTTTCTTTTCCTCCTGGCAGGCTTAGTGTGCATCCAATGCAGGTGAAAGGGTGGATATGGAACTGATTTCACAACACATTAGGCAAATTCTTGAGAGAAGCACTATGGGATGTGCCAAGATAGAAGAAAATTGTTTTTTTCCTTTTATGTATCATCAATTACAGGTGTGCGTTTGAGGGATTTGCATGAGTCTAGGATGAGTCATGAACTCTTCTCAGCCAGCTGGAACGCCTACTACAAGGTTGATATAAGCAGTGAGCATGTTTTCTCATGTTATCTGCGTTGTGTTTTTCCACTTGTTGTTGGGGTACATGAATGGAAAAATGTGTGAGAAAAGGAGTGATTGTTCTAAAACCAGTTGGGTGAACGTGGACAAGGGAGCGTCGGCTGACTGTGTGGTCTTTAATGACGTCTGGGCAGGTCCTTGCAGGTTGGCTACTCAGCACCGTCTTAAAAACAATCCGTTGAGATGACTCAATCAAGGGTAACCAACCTGCACGCAAGGCTCTGGTAATTAGTCAACCGGCTTCTCAGGCAGGAAGGGTGCAAAAGGAGGACACGGGAGAAAAGGAAAAACACAGAAGGGAGGGGAAATTCAGGTTTCTGCCAGGGAGGGGATGGTGAGTTTTGAGAGGTGCCCCAGACACCAAACTGGAACATGAGAGCTATCCTGAGTGCCAAATTGCAGTGTGGCTTTGTGTTTATTGTGTGAACCTGGCACAAATGAGACATGGCGGGGAGTATTGTTTGCACAACAAGTGGGGTCATGTTCAGTTCAGTTTTCATAATGCAAAACAAAGTCACGCTAAACATGTCGACATAAAGAAAACACTTCCAGGAAGACAAGCAGCCACCATGTTTTTCTCTTCTTCCAGACCAAACGATGCTGTCCTGGCTGTCAAGAACTCTGGTACACAGAGTCAGATAACAATGAACTGTCATCAGCAGCTGCCAGAAACTACTGCTGTAAAACAACTGTGAGAATGTGGACTGTGAGAGCTGAGGGTAGATCATTTGGTCAGGTGTAGGGACATGGCCAGGTGATGTCAGCCAGAGCTTATCTTTTATAGTTATTCTCTATCTGGCTAAAATAAATTTAAAATAACTTTTATGTAACTTTCAAATTTGCTATACAGTCCCACGTGAAAGGTTTCACTTGGCTTGACAACCACACACACTAGAAAAACTTATATTTATACAAGCTTCTACTGTAGCACATCTGACACATAATTTGAAGGTGACTTTGATAGTTCTTCCGAAATGATAATACTTAAGACAGCAGGGTGTTTGCCAAAGCAAATGAGGGTTAATAGCTCCACTCAAGGGCACAGCAGTGTGCACATTCTGAGTACTGAACCAGCAACCTGTTGGTCTCCTTTAACACTGCAGCAAAACATCTATCAGCAAACGCCACTCAGAGACACATGTACGGTTGTCGAGATTTTTATGGTATTCCTGCGGCCAGGGATCGCTTACTTGTTCAAATTAGATGTTTTTGTGTGAGGCCATCAAGGGTGCAAGTGAATGCGTGTTCGCGCAAATGTTACTCCCGGCAAACAATCAGAAAGAGGCTCTTAAGCTGGTCTCTTCTCTCCCGGAGAGAGGGATAAAGTGAGAGTGGGTTTTTTGGTTTTAAGATATTCATGAATCGCTGAATCCCTCTTAAGGATTACAATCTCTCATCCATCTCACGGTGTCACAGCTTTGGGCGATTCAGAGCAGTCTGCATTAATGTGTAAAGGGCGGCGTCAGGAAAATAACTCTAATTTATAAACATGATAACAAGGCAGTGCATATGTATTACTGCTAAAACTGCAAAGAGAGGTGCGTTGATTACACTAAGCCCCATCCTGATGTAACACATATAAAATATTTAATAGCTATTACTGTAGAATTAGAATGGATCTTGTTACGACAGCTAATCCAAAGCTGTGGGAGCAGGGTACCAATTTAGAGTCAAATGTCACATGTGGAGAACGATGAAAATAGGGGGGTTGGGGGGAGGGGTAATGAAGTCGACAGAAAGAAAATTCCACGTGTGTCATCTGGTATGGGGGAAATGAAGTGTGAACTCAGAAAAATGGAAAGGAATAGGGCAGCGGTGGAGAATGAAAATAGTGGGAAATGAACACGAGACAACTACAGACATTGAAAGAGAGACAGACGAAGACGGGACAGGAGTGAGACAACATCCAGTACCTGTGCCTCTGGCAAAGCAACGTCCATGATGTTAGGCTGGCCTCGCGGTTCGCCGTTTTCAAGCCGAGAGAAGATGACTTGGTAGCCTCGGATTTGGCCGTGCTGCTTCACCTGCAGTGGTGGCTTCCAGGTGACCCTGATTGCTGTGGAGTTTATTGCCTCAACCTCCAGCTTCCTGGGGGGTGCTCCTGGCACTGGAAACCAGAAAAAAAAGGGGGAGGGTGAGAAGGGGAGGAAAGCAGAATGCCAGAGTAAGACAGAAAGAGAGAAACAGTGTGAGAGAGAGATAGAGGAAAGAGTCAAAATATGCAGAATTAGTGATTTTCTTCAGTTCACTGTGTTTTGTGATGGGGAACCAAAATAAGGACTACTGAGTTTTTTATAGACTTGGGTGCTCTGTAGAAGGAAGTAATACTAGATGCTTGCATCAAAATAATATCAATATATTAGACCTTCTATGCCTACTGTGTTCCCAAAACACCCTATGCGGGACAGCATGTGGTCTAGTAATGTCTGTAACGTCCTTAATTCCGGTAAGAAATTAGCGATGTTGCAGCAAACTTCAAACAAATTAATTATAAATGGCTCTCTCTTAGGGGCAGCCGCTCTCTATCAGACTGCAAACAAAACGAGGAATGAGTGAGAAAAAGAGGCAAGAGTGATAACATGGAGAGGGTGAGTTCTGCTCCACTTCCATTGCTAAAAACAGAAGAAAGAAAAGAAGAAGGCATTTAAACAGTGAATGCAGAGGAAAGTGGTGCAGAGCTGAGGCCCGGGGGTGATGAGCCTTCATGAGCCTAGGTGTAAAGTGTCGAAGCTATAGACAACAAGCTGAAAGGAGGAAAAAAGAGAAGGTGACTCCCCCTACTACCACTATCTGATCAACAAGACACAAAGAAATGCGCAGTAGAAGATGAAGAGAGTAAAGGAAAATAGTAACAACCGGCCCCAAGCAACAGAGATGTGAAGAGTCTGAGAGCACTCTTCTTAAGGGGAGGTGTCAACCTACCATCCTCTTTGGTTCTTATCCTCACTGGGGCACTCTCAGGGCCTGGGCCCACATCAGTGTGTGCCCTCACCCACACCTGATACTCAGTCCACTTCTCCAGGGCCTCCAGCACATAGCTGGTGGCGTCTGCGCCGATATCTGGAACCTCATGCCGCTCTGTGTCCTCCCCAGCCAGTGCCTGGTAGCTGACTGTGTAGCGCACAATGGCGCCGTGGCGGCTAGCGGCGGGCGGTGCCACCCAACTCACCTTGAGACTGGTGGAGCTCAGGCTGACCAGATGTACTTCCTGAGGGGGGGCGGATGGGGCTGCAGGGGAAGGGGGGGGAACAACCACATGAAGGGAGGCACGGATCAAGCAAACAAAAAATAAACAAAAACATAAGGAAAAACTGAAAGCTTTTTGTTCAGTAGTCAATATGAAAACTAAAATGTAATATTCAAAATGAGTTTCACCACCTACAGTATGTATGCAAAATTAAGCTTCAAATGAAACCTTAAATTGTATCATCTGGCACATTTCCCTATAGAGCAAATGTTTGTTTGTTTTTTTCTACTGCACTGCAAATGATTTTTTTAAATGAAAGCCAAAATAGGGACAGGCATTACAAATTAAGCTTGGAATATAAAAACTGCTGTTCACAAATAATTTGTACTCATACTGTAGGTGATAAATTTGATAACGTTTGAATATGACATTTTAATTTATTTTATATTTTTACTGAATACAAAAAGCTTCCCTACTAAACAGGATACTGCCTCCGGACTGAGAGATTGCCTTCAACAACACATTACCAGGCTACTGTTCAAGCTGTGTTTGGCACTACATTTACGCGAGAGGCCACAAAACTACAGGGTGGGCTCAACCGAATATTAAAATGTGCCAAAATTTTAGAAGGAAATGTTTTTATAAAGACATAATTTGTCCCCAACTGCCTTCTCTGCTGCCTCTCGCAGTATGCAGGGGGAGCAATAAACTGGCCATAGATGTGCGAGTGTGTGAACAAGTGCTTGACAGTGTTGACTGGTGTTCGCACATTGATGCAGAAACTCTGGGCTTTATAACAGTGTTTATCAGACCCTGCTCAGGGCTGCAGCTGAGATACACTGGTCTGTCCTGAAGTCATACATGAAGCTAATCAGTAAAGATTATGAACATTCCAGCTATTGTCAACATCTGGTTAATAGCCACCGCTATGGAAAACATTATTGTTATGGTTATCAGATGGAACAAATTCCTAAATATTCCAGGTTTACCACTCAGTGCTGCTCTCTCATTAACCCTATGGATTTTAATGACTAGAATTGAACAGCCGATGTTGTAGGAATATGATTTTAGTCTAAAAACTACTGGCCCAACAGGACATCAACACAGATGTTTTAGTAATGTATAGGCATAAAATATCTACATGCCAGATTCACTTTTATGTGTTTAAATACAAATAGATATGCTATTTGTGTACGAGATTGTAATGGTTGGTAATCTATAGCTTTACCTGCAGTCTGGAAAAATAGACAGCTGCAGTATAAAATATATGTAAACTCTCAAGTCCAGAGAAAAACAAAAAAAATTATATATCAGGAACAAGAACAACACTGAAAACAAACACAATGGCATTCGTACATTACATGCATCTAACTTAATCACAAACTTATTCAACTCTACAAAAAGGCCACTTCAAAAAAGAATGAACCAAACTAAGAACAATAATCGTAATAATAAAAGTCAAAGCAAGTTGTTCTCATAAAGCATGCCCATGGAATTTCTTTTTTAATAAGCAGAGCAATGAACAGTTAGCTCAAATAAGAATGCAATAAACTAATGCCAGAACATGAAACGCCACCTTTTCAAAACATTAGGGCTTAACAGAAGAGATCAAAGTCTCATCAGATGGTCCCTGATCCACAAGACAGTGGACAGAAAACTACAAAGACCTGACAACACCACATGTATTACAAAAAGGGTGTCAGACTAAATCAAGACAACACTGATGATTTGTAGAATATATTGCGATTTTGAGGTCCTGATGAAAAATCTGCCAGATCAAAGTGAAATTGGATGGGGGAGGACAACATCACAGGAAATACATACGCCTCGGAGGCAAACATTAGCAAAACAAAGAGAGGGCTTAAAATAGAGATAAAAATATAGATGAAAAAAATACAGCACCACCTTTCCACCTTTTAAAGCCCAATTCATAATTATTTGACGAGTTTGAGGTATAGATGGAAAATTGGTATTTTGTGTTAATCTGAACCAATCATAATTCAAATATAGACCGGTTTTATATATAATATAGACCTGCTGTCTTTAACATTTATGGTGTAAGCAAAACACTGACAGCATCACCATACCATTACTTACATCTACGTGTTTTGAACCTTGAACTAAGGACTTTCAATCGTCTTAACTTAACTTTTACAATTTCCCGCTCTGTTTTCGGTAAAGTATTATACAACTTCATACCGCTGTGTTTGTCCATATATACAGCAAACAAATATGAATACATCTCAGTTATGTTCATTGCTCTGAATCTTAACAGAAATTATTCCAAACATTTAAATGCTATACAAGAAAATGTCACACTTTCCCACTGCCTATTTGCCTCAGAACCTTACCAAGGCTTCCGCTGATTTCATGCACACCATCCTCCCACCATCCTCCAAATGCTCATCACCACTTGTGATCTCAATCGACAGTTATGTAACTCTGTAGTTGTCAGAGGTGTTAGCGCTTCAATTAATTTGTCTCTTGTAATGGGGGAGATATCCATACTTTCTGCCCAGTCTATAGTATTCTTTTCTATTTTAATGTTCCAGCCACAGTGATCCTGTTACTGACTGGACAGAAATTTTAATTCATTTCTGTTCATCTGATGTTGTTTTGGCATTTCTTTGAGACATCTGAAAAGTTTTATTTTAAATTTTCCAATACAATTTCAGTATTTTAAAAAAAAAGCTTTTAAAGGCTAGTGGCTTGGGATTGGAAGTGACAGCTGCAGAATATCTAGCTAATCCTTAGAATTAGTATCGGGTCTTTTCATTCATATCATAAACCCAGATATGGTTCAAATTGCAAAGGTACAATTATTCATGTGAACCTTTTGTTTTTAATAAAATGGAGTTCTGTACAAAATGTGGGCAAAGCACAAATCCACTGCACATAAGCCTGTTTGGTGAGATGGTACAAGCATGGTGCTACCACTGCAAAAAAATCAGCAGTCCACTGGCAGAGAGTGACATTTTGAGTGCTGGCACTAAAAAAGCACATAATGATATCAGGCAAACTAACACAGCACAGCTCACAAATGTAGGGAAACACACATTAAACGTACCTTTGACACTGAACACAGGGCCTGTCCTCAGATAGATGGACAGGAGGGTTAGTGTTGGTGACAGAGGGGAGGTGGTGGGCGTGTGAGGCTGACCGGGATGGCAGCACTGTCAGCATTTTATGTTGTGCTGAAATTGACTTGACATTCAAGTTGCCAATGTTGTCTGATTTAAGCTCTATGAAACTCGACTCTGTCCTACCTAAACTTGCTGCAGCCAGCTGTGGGTGACTGTTACTCTACAAAATCATTGGTTAGTGGACAAAAAGAGATAAGAAAGATGAGAGAGACAACGCAAGGGAGAAAAATTATGGACTTACTGGACTGAGCGGTGCGAGCCTCGATGGCCTGGGTGTAGACGCCTAAACCCATTTCAGAACGGGCTGCCAGCGAGAAACGGTATAAAGTGTCAGGCTTTAGATTATTCACAGCATAGGAGCCCACTGGGTCGAAGGTCACATGTATCTGGAGGGTTTCAAATTAAGCAGAAAGATGCAAGGGAATTAAAATTACAGATGCGTATGTTTTTTCAAGTGTTGAGCTAAATGGGTATAGTTTGTTGTATTGGACATGGAGGAATTAATCTTCAACTGAGGTCCTAAAGCCTAGACTGCTGCCTCTTCTTCCTACATTCACAAGTAGAGAATACGGCTAAATTTGAGTGCAACTTGTTCCAAAAACACATTGTCCTCCAGTTTACAACTGGTTCAGTGGTCCAGCAGGGTTGAACAAAGGGCCGTAACACAGAGAGACAGAACAGAACAATTTTGCAGTCATTTACTATAATAAATCTTTCTCATCAGCAGGGGAGTTGACTGCATTACTATAATAACATTGCTTCAGCCCCTGCTTCCCATTCAGAGAAATTGCATCATAAAGAGCAAGATTCATTTGTCTGCAATCTCACAGCAGAATATGAGAAAATATAAGTGAAATAGATATTTAGACAGACAGCTAGCTAGATAAAAAGCTAGCTGGATAGACAGACAGATAGGTAGCTAGTAGGAGAGAAAACCAGGTCATAAATTAATTATAACTTCACGCTGTAGTCTAACCTTGATGTCTGAACCGGCCTCCCAGTATTGCAGCTCATACTTAGTGATGGGGTCCTGCACGGGCCACAGCCAAGTTAGCATGATGCTACTGTCCAGCTCGGCTTCAGCCTCAAAGCTGGATGGCTGAGCAGGGACTGGGTACAGAGGGAGAGAAGACACAGGTTGAAGAATAACAGGAACAAAAAGAGCACATTACAAAAGCTAAATGTTCTCCACAGTGTCAGCAGCAATAACCACCTCCTCAAAACTGAGTGTATGGGAAGGCATTTGCATGGCAAAGAAAAACTAATTCACAACACACAACATTGGCCAAATAAAATACAGGACATTCAGCTAACTATATCTGCCTAACCTAAGCTGTTATCTTGTCTAACATTACATGTAAATATAATAAGAGGAGTTTGCACAACTGACACGGAAAAAATGAAAATTGAACATGTGCATATGAACATTATACACACATTAAACAGCACACAGATCCACACACAGTAGTTGGTTGCTCACCTCCCTGCTGGGTTTTGACTTGCAGGATGTCAGAAGGTGGCCCGTCACCTACAGATGTGAAGCCCAGCACCCTGAGGCTGTAGGTGATATCAGGAGTCAGGCTTGAGATGGTAGTCAGACTGCTGTCGTCGGTGTTGTGTTTCTGCCAGGCGCTGAGCGGAGCCGTCATGTCAGAGCTGTAGTAGACCCGGTAGCCCCTGATTTGCCCATTGGGTTCCTCGGGAGGTTCCCACTGGACTAGCATTGTGCTTGCACTCAGCATCCGGGCTTGGACGTGCAGAGGTGGCGAGGAGGGGGCCTGTTCACCTGTGCGCGTCTCCACAGGGTCGCTAGGCGGCCCTCGGCCAATGTTGTTGACAGCCATGACGCGAAACTCATACTCCGAGTAGGGGCTAAGTCCACCAATGCTGTAACGGGTAGTTGCCACACCTTCCACTTCCTGGAAGCCATTGTCTGAGGACTTGGCTTTGTACTGAATCATGTAGTAGGAGACAGGCTCTGGGTTTCCAGAGTCCCAGGTGAGTGTCACACTGGTAGCTGTGGTCTCAGTCACAATGAGGGAGGTGGGGGGCTTTGGCAAGGCTGAAGGGAGAATCGGGGTTTTAGCCTTGATATCAACAATGGACTTTTAGGATTTTAATTTGAGGAAAATTGAAACTGACACATTTGATACCCTGATTCTCAAAATGTAGGCACAATAATATAACAATACAGCTAAAATCAGCTCTTGAGGAGAAAAGATATGACCGGTTGTGTAATTCTCCATTCTGTAACTCATAGCACTGAAATGATTGCTTCATAAGCTAATCCTTGCAGAGCTGTCAGCAGCCATTATCCCCAAATGAATAGAACAGCTAGACTGAAATCCCAATTTTGTGTTTTATATCCGGCCTGGTCATTACTGACAATACAAGAAAATTGCAAGAGTGGTTCCCATTGTGAGTGTATGACAAATACAAACAAAACAGAGGGTCTTCATTTTATGGCTTCCTTGAAGTAGGGGGGTCTGTATTGCTGTGGCCCCTCTAAATGACTGTGTATCGATCAGTTGAGTGGAAAGTGGGATCAATATAGATGACAACTGATAAGAGAGGCTGCAATGGGTAGACAACACACAGCTACATACACACAGGAGGGTAGAGCCACATTTACGCAAATACCTTGCTTATTGACAAAGGGACTACAAATAGTAATAGTCTTTAATTTTTACCTCTCAGTATTTACAAAAACCACAATGATGGGCAGTGAAAATGATGTTAAGTTCAGAATTTCATTATCACAATACAAATCTGTTGACTCAAATCAACCGCAACAGAGTTCAAATCAACCGCAAAAGAGTTCACATTGTTACGGCAACATCCTCACACATAGATACATAGAAGTCTGAACTGGTCAGAACAACAGCTCTCACCTTTGACAGTGACTTGAGCGGTGGCTTCTATCATGCCCAGAGAGGAGATGGCCACGCAGGTGTAGTTGGCCGACTCACGGATGTTGGTGACCTCCAGCACATTGCGTCCCATTGGCATCTCTTCCTCCTTGGTCAGCTCTACCAGGCCCATCGTCCACTTGACGTAGGGCATCGGCGAGCCCACTGCCACACATGTCAGGTTAACGCTGCCACCTGGCATCACCTCTTGGTTGGTGGGTGGAATGGAGAATCTGGGTGGGACTCTTCGCACTAGGATGAAGAGGAGCAGGAGAAAACAGTAAATAGGTAGGATATGTAAGGTGAATATGATGATTTTTTTGTGATTTCATGAATTGTCGTGCCCCATACAACACCACAAGGCTAAAAGCTAACTCAAACAGCTAACTAAAAGCTAACACAATGGAGGGCTGATCGCTTTTGCCCGAATGTGCAGGCGAGTACAATGGGAATAAAAGGACTGTCACAAAATGGCTCTGGAAATTCTCAAGAAAACTTCGAGGGGGTGTTTTATCCTCTTTCTTACAAAAGAGAATATAATCAAAAAATTGCCCAGTTTTGCTGGAGACTATGTCTGGCCCTCTTTTGTCAGAGTGTCAAATGGTAGCGAGAGTTGCATCATTGAGGGACCCTGGGGTGATGGCATTGTTTGATTTCTCCTCCCGCTCCCTCTCTGGCTCCTTCTGCTCAGCCTGTCTTTCTCACTCTCTTTCTCACTCTCTTTGTGCAGTTCTGATATGCAGATTGGCTGACATTAAAAAGGGGTTCCCATGGAGACAAGAAGGACCCGTTGACGTCGCCAGGGACAAGGCAAACACCGATGCAGAGGCTCTATGCAATACTGAAAAGCTGGCCCAGAATAAACAGGCAGCAAGAATTTACATATGACTTGTTTTCTATCTAAATAAAGATACATAATAACTGCCTGCATCTTTTTTTTTTCTGGTAACTTTTGGGCAACAACAACAAACTTATCCGATTGACACGGTAAAGAAACCCTAACTTAACAGTGCTATGTAAACATCCATCAGTGTCAGACCTGTTAAATTTATTATATGCTGAATATAATATATACTGAATGTATGAAGGAGGAGCTCTGACGTCTTTAACCTTGATTATGGAGAAAGCCAACTCAAGCCAAACATTTAGCTCCCAAGTGAGTCATATGTATTCATAACACTATGGCATGAGACCATCCCTGTAGAATTTATGCTTCTTGTTTCCCCTAATGCACTACAACATCTCTGTGTCTCTTTGGAAAAAAAAAGTCCTTGACTGTAATTGCTCTTTTGCACCAGTCTCCATGAAAATGGATTTTCAAATGTGAGTCTCCCTCCACCTTCCCTTTGCCCCCACCCCTCCCTCCCCGATCTAATTTGAACCAGAACGTTGTTATAGCCATGCTTGTTATTCCCCTCATTATGTGGTGAAATGGAAAAAATACACAAAAGCACCTTTTGAGATTCCAGTCAGGAAAAAGCTGGTTCTCTGGACCACACTATAATAAGGGGGCCTGGTTCGCGCTCATCTGAATTTTCCCAAAATAATTGAGGTGCTATATATAGACCTGCTGCTGTTTTTTTAATCAATACAATCATACGGGCTTAAACTACTTTGCTCGATATCTCATAAAAATATTAATATCCCATGTCTGAGCCACAAAACACATATAATCATCATTTGAGTTTGTTTTCACACAATTTACAAGATAAAGCAAAAGTTTCCAGTTCTTTTTATAAGAACCAACCTTTTCAGAGAGTGTGCCAAACTAAAAAACTGCATCTAACACATGTCACAGGATTGAGGTCAGCAAATGCTTAGGACAGGGTAATGATGACCGTTTAATATTAATAATAATGTAAAGTTTACAAAATGAATGGACGATAACTTGAGTAAGTTAACATTAAAAGGAAGGTTCCATGCAGGGCAAAAGTGAAACACAGTCCAGAGAGATTAACATCAACCATGACATCAGATTTCTGAGGTTCACAGGTATTTGGCTGATTTTTACTTAAATGCAAAGACTGGACAGGGCAAGTAGCATTACCAGCCTGGGAACAGGACAGGGATGATATTCTCAAGCAAAGCATGCACAGGAGCTGAGGATAGATATGGGATGGGATCACAAGCCTGAGTACACTGGGAGACGAAGATAAAGGAGGAACTTGGTCCAATTTTCTCATAAATGACTGAACATCTGATTTCCAGTATGACTAATGCACCGCAGACTTTCTTTTGAGTATTTTGATTAAATTGCGTTAGTATTCCACTAATGTTGGTGGCCACCTGTGTCTTACACAGTGTTACAACTGTAACATTCAACAGTGCAGCTATTTTTCACAACATATGCTCATGAAAAAAAGAAACCTGAGAGAATCGGCTCTAATGTAAAACCATTAAGCTCAAAGTATCTGTTATTCTTTCATGATTCCATAGACTAAACAGTGCTAAGAGCAGTCAGTCAATGGGGCCCGTGTATATTGAACACTTAATGTTGTGAATAATTCATGCCGTGCGGTTAAGTTTGGAGAGGTGCTGTGGAACAAAATGACTAGAGGGCAGGTAATTGTTATCGATTCCCCCGAAGCCTCTCTCCTGTTGAGAGCGGCTTGGAGAGACGGGCTCCGGGACTCTATCAAAACCACAAAATAAGCCCTGTCTCCACTCTGCCTGCCTGCTTGCTGGATACCTATAAATTTAACTGCCTTGACAAAGTGCCCAAGGATAGCAGAACCTGTTCAGTCAATCAATATCTGAGCAAACTGGCACGGAGTCAGCAGGCTCCCATGCTTCCTGGCAGCAGCACTGGGCAACCATGATGGCTGATCATCCATCCTGTCAGCACTCTGCCAGCTCATTCTTAAATATTCTATAGGTCAGCTCTTTGCACAGCAGTGTTTTGCAGGTGGTACAAGTGAAGAGATTATTCCCAAAACATTAGCTCTCTCTTGGACAGAGTCAATGTCATCATTCATTAACTCTAAAACAAAAGTATGTAAATGTGTGGACCAAGGACCATATCCCATGATATTAACTACTTGCTTACATTTGTTTAATTTTTTAAGAATTTAGTAAAAGTAAAGGTGACTTCTCACAAGTGTATCATTTTTTTCAAAACTCTTGAAACACTCCATAATACTTTTCCCCCTTCAAGTCCTCCTGCTGCAACATCACATGAAGGCAAGGGGGAATGTCTGTCTTCTCAACATATGCCTATCACATCCTTCAGTATTTGGGTACAGGACGCCCATGGCGGTAAAACAGACATAATCCTCTGAGAACGGCTTTGTCAGTTCTGATACCCATGTCCCTCAGTGGGAGAGCAAGGGTGTTGCTGCCTAAATACCCGACAAATCCGGTTGCTACCTGAATACCAGAGTAATCCATCACACACCTCTGATGGGCCTACAGAGGCGGATGGAAAGTCTGAGGGTGGAAGGAGCTATAGCTTTTGGTGGATGTGGTTGACAGTAAGGATATGGGTGTAGTTGGGAAGAATGCATGGCTACAAAACACAACAGAGATCTTATAAAGACTTCAGCAAACTGCACAGGGACTCTTTGTGTGTTTTGGCAAGGCTTATCAAAACACAGTTTGGGGGAGTGGCATTGGAGGCATGCAAGAACTATTCAAGGATTCATGCAAACAAGTAGGCAAAACAACACAAGTACACTATGATGGATTAGGCACAGCTATTATTAATATTTTTGTTTTTCAGGGAAGGGATCTAGGTGTCTCTTTCAGAGGGGCTAGAAAAGATGTTGGACCTCACTTAAAGTCTGCATCAAATTGAGGGGAGGGGATTAAAAGTGAAAATGACCAACCTTCACGCAGATCTTTTTGTGGATGAAGTGATTTGGTGGAGGTGAGCAATGGAATGAAAAGATACAAAGTGGAGAGGAAAACAGCACAGTGAAACAGAACAGTGTTTCCATAGACAGAGTGGAGGTTAGTGACATGGCACAGATAGGCAAAGTTATGCATTCATACAGTACGTGGGAGGGGAACTCACTTTTACAAACGATATAAGTATTGGCAGTATTATTCTTTTTCATTGCCATCTTAATTCATTATTAAATTACATGGTCTAAATCTATAATATCAAATAAACTCAAATACATTAGAATTTTTTTTTATATTTCAGAAGTAAAATCTATTTGAGAATTAACATTAACAATCGACTGATGGGGCATGTCTGATATCAATATCCATATGGATAATTCTGGCCTCAAATAACAAGTAAAACTGACCATCCACTTAAGTGCCAGGTATTGGAATTTTTATGCCTCACCCTACCGATGCATGAAGGCATTTTATTCTCAATAAAACTAACCCAGCCCTCCAAGAGCAATCTTTTTCTTCATCAAACTGGCCTGAATTCATCATTTATTGATCATTTTGTAAGTTTCCCTCCCTGACACACAGACACACACACATAGAACAGCATGAAGACATTCTGGTGAAAGAAAAGCCCAGCTATAGCACTTTATCCTCTGTGACATATTGACGTGTCACATGGATATATGAAGGAGTGCCAGCAGACAGAAGCTGACATCCCTCCTCTGTTGTGGGATAAGCACTTGACAAATGAGCGTTCATGCACAATCACAGGACGCTTGTGATTCTGCCCACGTTGATGGAGTCCTCCTTTAGAGGAGGGTCACCAAAAGTGAACCCACAGCAAACAAAGCGCGCACGCACCTGCACACCTACAAACACGCACACACTCCTAATGGATGAAAAGTGGAAGGACATAAATAGATACGCAGACAGGAAGGGTAAAACAGCCCCCCCTCCTTTAGTCTCAACCTCCCGCCCCCTCCCACAAAGAAATATGAGGACATCATTCTTTGGTGGCTCTAAAATGTCAAGACAAGGGTAGTGACGGTGGTGCTAGCAGCAGTTTGTGTACCTGCAAACAGGAATTGGATCAGGTTGGAACGTTGAGTGAAAAAAAAAAACACATTTGCAGACACAAAAACAACAACTCATAACAAGCACATTTATTACAAGTCTGACAGTGCTGTATGTGTTTGTACAGTATGTGGTGTTATAAGGGTGTTGATGGAGAATAATACCACAATTCTTTCTCCCATTATAATCTTTTCATATCTTCAAGAAGTGTTAACTTAATTGACATTTCAATGCTACAAATGACTGTTCTACCCAGGGAGGATGAAACTGTTAAATGGTGGTGAATTTAATCAAGTAAAAGATTCTTATAAATTACTGAAAATTGAAAAGCAGAATATTGAAAGAAAGCTTCAGCCACATTTGTACAGCCTGCTGCTACACATCAACACTGTAACATTTTACAGTTGTCAAATGACCTGTTTGCTTCCAAAGCTTGTTATGTTTACAGGTTTGAGAGCAGACAATGTAAGCCCCTAAATCTCCCCTCTGGTGTCTCACAATAAAGAAAAAACATACAACAACAGGAAGGGAAGAGAGGCATGTCAAAGGCCACTTGTCTTTGAGTCCCTCATGTTTGAAACCCAATCAAGCAGCTCAGTGATAGCACAGCCCCAGGTCTTGTCTCCTCATTCTTGCAGCAGTAACAAAGACGAAGTGAAAACATGGCTAGAGCCTTTGTTCTCCATTCCAGACTAGTACACTGTTAAAAGGTTACGGTTGGTTTGATTTCTATCTCTCCACCGGTGTGGTGAGGCTGGCAGAAAAGTTGATGTCGGGGCCAACGGGTTGACAGCTACCTGGGTGGTGTTACAGACTAGCTGGGCCTGAGGGCCCTGCTGGCGCCATGCCACACAACAACTGTAATTACCTCTGAGGGGAAAAAAGCCTGCGTTTGCACCTGTGACAGACATGCCCTGATTAATAGACGAGACTTCCATCCCTTTCTCGCCTTTGCTGTTTGGCTGACTACCTCCCCCTGTCAAGATTTAAGATCTAAACCTTCTGGAGCCCACAGTGTTTAATCTGTAAATTTAATGCCGCTGTGGTCCTTGAGGATGATTTTACCTCTGGTTCCTCTGATCCAGGAGGAGGTTCTGTCTGTTGGAAAAAATATTTTTCTTGGATCCTTTTCTACAAGAAAAATACTGATGCTAAAGAGTAGTAGCGCACATCTCGGCGAGAGGAAAATTTGTTTAAATATAGTACTCTTAATTCAATTTTACATTTTCTAAGCAGTGGTTTGTAATTTTCTGTCTGGGTTAGACAATGAAATCGCTCATCCATAAAATAGCTTGTATAATACACTGCTGTATATGCTTTTAACAAAATTATGAAGTAATAGCTTAGTGTGTTTCTTTCTTACCCTGTCATTCCCTCCCTCCTCCACCCACACTAACAACTGGAGCAGCTATTCAGTTTCATGTACATTAGACATGGTGGTGTTATCCACAGGGGCTGACCTAGACTACTCTCTCCTCTATACCAGCTTTTTCCAGGATGGGTACAATGCTGCCCTTGCCCTGCATTAGTCGGCTCACGGAGACATGACAACAAAAACAAACCCTGAAACTCCAGACACCTCCATGCCTTTAGGAGCTCTGGGTTGTGCGGGAGGGAATAATGGATCCTTTCGATAGAGTCAAAATAAAAAAAAAGAAAGAAAGGAGAACCTGGCATGGCTTTCAATGCCAGCGGAGGAAACTGTTTCAATGCAGCTGTTTTCACAGAGGCCGCACCTGGTCGAGTTCACAGCCAAACAGGAGGTTGAGGTTAGTTCAGCTCATTGGTATGGGAGGAATGGCACGGCAAGGATAATAGTGGGGGAATTGGTTGAGTTGAGAAAAAGAGTGAGAAATGGAGGTCTAAATGTGGACATAAACTGTGGAAATTACACAACAATCAAAGGTCCTGCAAGTGTTTTCCACAGGTGAAGAGGGAAAGAGCTATGCAGGAATTACTCCATGCACAAATAAGTATTATAAAGGGGTAGTCTGTCCCCTTGTGTGAGTGTGAGGAAGATGTCAATCAAACACAGCCAGCACACTTCCACACAATCCTGAGACAAGCTCTTTTCTGGAATCACCTGTTTGGATGTACCATTGAGGGTACAGAGTCTTTAAATGGAGAAAGAGATACAAAGATGAATGACCACCAGGGAGTGAACATTCACAATGTAAAAAACAAGAACTTTTACAGGGTTGCATTATTGTTTATGGATTGCAAATGCTTGACACAACAGAGATGATAGATTGATTCAAAAATTGAGAGAGACATTTGACTTTACCTCGTACGTAGAGATTGGCAGGAGCGGAGTAACGGGTCCCAGCACTGTTCATGGCAACACATTCATATTTCCCTTGGTCGGACTCCTCACTGTTCTCAATTTGCAGAGCTCCTGTGTAGAGGATTAACAAATTTAGTTGTCTTGACAGTTGTGGAATATGAAATGTAACTTGGCATGAAACCACAGCAGATATCTGTACAGTGACTCGCTAGAGAGCCTGTAGTCAACTAGTCTAACCCAGTTCATGTGTAATTAAGTGTCTCAGACATGGACGCAGTTTTGTGATGAAAAGGCTTACGGCAACATAAGCATTTAGCTGATTTGGCAAGTTTAATGAAAATGGTAACAGAATATTTGCCTAGTCGTGTTAAGGCAAAAAGAAAGACCATGACTAAGGGTCACTTAATCATCTGAATAACATGTCACAACCATCCAAGTCTGACTAGGCCTTCTGCTTATGAACATAATTGACAAACCAAGTGTTTGTCAAGGAGGGGTATCTATCTCAGCCAGATATTATGATGAAGCTCAGCTGTAGTGCAGAATAATCACAAAAAAAGAAATGATCAAACCACTGATTAATACAGATAAAATTAAAGACATTATTTACAGCTGTGGGCCTCAAGAGAAATTCTACTCTGATTAAGTATTAGAGCTGAGAATAAATATTTTTTATATATATTATTGTCAGATATCCTAGATGTTGTAATACAATTAAAATGCTACCATATTTAACCAAAATAAGAGGGTAAACATAACTGATGAGTGTGCTGTTCCTCTAAATCATTATTTGCCTGATGCCCTATGATTTTGCTGCAAAGCAACTGCTAATGCAGGTATCTTTTCTTCAATCTTTCCTGAGCATTTAGCAGTGAGGTCATAATTGTGTTCTTTTATCACCAACTATTTGACCATGTCTCACAAACCCTCAAGGGAGACACTCCTCAGCCAGATGGCTTAGATTAGTATTCACAATCCCAAGTAGCTGTAGTCATCAGACAGAAGGCTAACATTGTTTCTAACAAAGCATGAAAGCCCAGGAGACCTGTCTTAGTGTGGTTATTTTGACACTCCATGTCCATTACCATCATATAATCATTGCTACTGAATTGCAAATGTCTGACAGATGAGGAGTTGTAATATGACTAATTTAAAAAAATAAACCATGAATAGCAATCTTACCTGTAGCCAACAATAAAAAAATACATATTTAAAAACCATAACCACTTTTCTCAGCAGTACATATGTATGTCACAGGTGAGTGATAACAGTTATCACATCTCCAAAACGGCATGGTACTAGCATGAAAAGCAGCCAGCCACCATGCAGTTTGAAAAATGACAAAAATACTCAGCATAAGATGATGTCAGGATACATTTTTTTCACATCATGCAGTGAGAGATGAATGCAACAAACAGGTTCACCACCAACCAAGGGGGACTCGAGTCAAGACGAGACCAAAAATAAGAAGTGAAGAAGGGCGGGGCAGTGTCATGTGATAATACCACCTCAGATCTCACAACAACAAATCTCTCCAAGGTGTTTGCTCTGCACGCTGAGCTCATCGCTGTCTGATTCAGCACTGACATGCACCTGCATACTAATGCCGGTGTCACCAATCTGTCAATCTGCCCGCTCTCCCATGGGAGAAAACAGTGCGAGTACTACAGGAAGGCAGAAGGTTACTGCTATGGCAGTTGTCAGAGCACATACTAAACCCCTTCAAATACTCCCAACTACTCAAACACTGGTGGATCTTCTACAAGGTCATTTTACTGTTTCCCAGCGCAGAAATTAAACAGGGTACAGAAGCTGCCATAAAGCTGCTTTAACGCCTAAACTTCTAATTGAATATGGGCTGTATTAAGAGCCATGGACACACAGACAGTAAGACAGACAGCTGTTAGCTCTAAATATATTTAGCATGCCCCAGACAACCACTATTTACCTAACTGTTGTTGAACGGAAATCATGCTTTTACTCAGGGGAAAAGCAGATGATTACCATAAAAAAATGGATTGCAGATTCCACCTTAACAT
Organism: Micropterus salmoides; assembly: GCF_014851395.1. NCBI lineage: Eukaryota > Metazoa > Chordata > Actinopteri > Centrarchiformes > Centrarchidae > Micropterus > Micropterus salmoides. The sequence goes on along the minus strand of NW_024040485.1, from coordinate 10,435,807 downwards.
TCTCGACTAGGCATCCTGTTCCCATGCTGTGAGGCAATGCTGCATAGGCTGTGTACAAATGCAGCCATTTTAGTTTACATTAAGGATGCATAGAGCGGGTAGGCAGATCATCTTGTGATGACGGTGGCCTTTAGTTTAAAATGCACATCCTCACCCATTTTCCCTGAAAAGCCAGATGAGAGGACGAAGCCGAAAATATTTTGTTTCTGTGTGAATGTGTGTGTGTTTGTTAATAAATGTAGCTCGTGTCTTACAGTTTAGGAGGAGCCTTGAAAAAAAATAATTTACAAAGATGGAACACCTTGGACTTGCTTTCGCATTTCCATTCTCCTGACATCAGGGTTGGTGATCATTTGTTTGTGAAGGAGCAGACAGGAGACAGAACGTGTTGGGAAGAGACAAAGTGGAAGAGGGCATTAACAGCGTGGATGAACTTGGTGACGTGGCGTTAAGGGGATGCAGTACAGGGGTCTGATGTGGATGTGAGGGGAATGGTGTGGATGTGTATTTTCCAACACACTTTATCATCCTTACCTCTAATTGGTGTACCACCTATGTGGGAGTAATTTCGATGCAAACAGGGTTGAGAGATAGTTAGTAATCCACTTACAACAGTGGGAGAGAAAAACATGGCTTCTGACAGGCCACATGTAAAAAGAAGGAGAAAAAAACTGATACAGAGTAGAAGCCACTTAAATACAATGAGACAAAGTTCAGAGTACTTAATCAATGCTATGAAGCAAGTAAACATTTTGGACGTTACGTGCAAACATTTTGAACTCTAATGCTGCTACTTTTGTACTGGCAGACAACAGCTACAGCCACATTTGTCCTTGCTTCATAGCAACATTAAAAGAGTATGCCATTTAAGCAGATTCATTTAAGCTTTCTAATTTAAGATGACCCCCACTCTTTATACAGACTGAATTTGTGTAGAAAGCAGTTAGTAAAATGGGTAAGAGAAATGAATGAAAGTCATAATAGAGGGATGCACTGCAAAAAATATTCATATCAGAGGTATTAAACTGAAGTTAGTATCTCTAAAGAGTGAATGATTTGGATGGTATGAAAAGATAGACCAAATGTGCACGTGAGCTCACTAAAAATTGAGCAAGTGTGATGCAATAAGAGGAACTGGGTCTGCCTTTTCTGTTAAACTGTGGCAGCAAATTAATGGGCTTTTTTTCTGGCTTCGCAAACTTGGCCTCATTTCAGGTCATATGCAGTAATGTAAATCCTGATACGGCAGCAGATGTCAAAAAAAAAGGGTGGTGCATAAAAAGAATTGTTAGTGGGCATTCCATATCAGCACATTTTCAGGCACTCTCACTATATGCAAGAAAGAAAACCAATTAAAAGTTTATTGCTGGAAGTAAAAAAAATCAGTTTTAGGCACAGTTTTATCCTTGTTATAAAAACATTATCAAACAATTAAGTAGTTGTGTTAGTATCTAATTTGTGAGAAATCTATATCTAATTTGGGTTCTGCTTGTCCTAGTAATATTGCAAGAACACGGACAGTCCAAGTGAACATGCTCCAGTGACCTGTATTCAGCTTCTACTGGGCAGCTTTAGCACCAGGCTTATTAGAAGCTCTCATCTTTAATCTTTGGGGCCTCAGATCTGTAGCCTGGCCTGACACTCTCTAACAAGGTAGATTTAGTAAGGAGTGACAAGACTGAACCTGGTCAGAAGTCACTAATCGTTCCACCTTGTACCTTTTCAATCTGATCCAGGTCAGGCATACACTGCTTATTTATCAAGTGGACTGTTACTGTGATCAAAGAGCACCTCACTGAATTTGTTTTTTTTGTTGCAAGGTTGAATCCTAGCTAATGCATCATCGTCTAGCCTCATTGTCACCCAGCTGCATGTTTAAGGGGGGATTAAGGATTATTTATTATGGTGAAAAAATTGCTTTCTGTACTTTGGAAGGTTAAAAGCTCATGCATCACTGTCAAAGATTGTAGGGACACGGGAACAACTTCATTCCAACTTCTGTGTTACTTTCTAAGCAGCTGCAGCTGTTGTGAGGAACAAAATTCTGTACTAATCAAGGTGACAAACTCTGAATACAACTTTCATGTCCTTCGTGTTGAAAGAGAATACATGAAGTCATACATGACAACAAAGGCCTTTTGTGTTTTCATATCATGCTCATGTCTAGCATGTCTCGCATCTGTTGGTATTTGATGGCATCTTGCCCTGCAAACTGCCTTTGCAATATTTACATTATCCTTATTTCATATACAGATTACCACCTTTAAGAAATTAAATCACATCACATTGTACTAGAAATTAAATCAGATCAAATCTAATTGTACCTGAACGAAGCTGTTTAATGCGCCCATTGCTGTTGCTGATGTCCACAGGAAGCATGTCCTTGAACCAGGAGATCTCTGGGTCTGGGTTTCCGCTGGCGGCACACAGCATGGTGGCAGTTCTGGTCCTTTCAACCACCTTCAGCTGGGGACCCATATCGATGGTGGGGAAGCCATGGGGGATCTGGTTCTCTGAAAATGTGCAAAGGAAGATTTTTACTATATACGCATACACACACTAAGTAAGAAATTGATTTCCCTCCCCGATGACAATTAGCCTTTCTGGCTAACTTTCATATTTTCAGAAATGTTATTAACATGCAATGTCCCTGTCAAATAAAGTAATAAACTAACCAAAAACAAAACATAAGAAAAAACAACAAGAGGAAAAACGTGTTCAAAAACATTCTGACAGAGCAGGCTCTCAATTGCTGTGAGAGGCGCTGAGTATATCAGAGCTGTTGAGCGGGCAAGGACAGAGAAGTGGATGAAAAAGAGCAAATACACTTCAGGTGCTACAGGTCAAACAGTAATCAGAACACACACACACGCATGCGCGCACAAATGAGTGTAAGAGACTGTATGAATATATACTGGGGAACAGTTGATCTGGTATGATTTGGATTTCAAATTAAGTAGATCCTGCCTGTGATTGATTATCATAGCAGGCTTATTACCCAGCACGGGGAGTCTCAGGTTTAGACAGAGGAAGGATAGTTGCAATCTGCCTTTGGGCACCCATGCATAAATGAGCCGCCTTAGGCTTAGCAAGCCAAACAAACCTATTTGAATAATCCAACTCATCATAATGAATGCAACAGCATATCAATGACAACACACAAAGTATAATCCTTAAAACAGAATTTAGGGATTCTAAGGTGAAAGGTTGTTGTTTTCTCAAATATATACTGTAGCGAGATTCATCCTCTGCATTTAACCCATCCCTGAAGGGAGCAGTGGGCAGCCAATGTACAGCGCCTGGGGACCAACTCCAGATTGAAATGCAGTGTCTGGTCAAATGGCACTGACAGGAGAACCTACCTAACATGTTTTTGATGCTGGGGGAAAACGGAGAACCTGCAAGAAACCCACACATACACGGGGAGAACATGCAAACTCCACACAGAAAGGCCTGGACGACAGGGGTTCAAACCCGGGACCTGTTTGCTGTGAGGCCACAGTGCTATCCACTAGGCCACCGTACTGCCCAATGCAGAGGATGAATCTCGCTACATGTGTGTGTATGTGACAAATAAAATAAGTACCTTTTATATACTGACATCATATCATAAGACTATCCAAATATAAACAACAAATAGTCCAAGGCTATCTCAGGCTCATATTTGCCATATGGGATTTCAAAAATTATCAGGAAGAGGTCCATCACAGCATAAAGTATCTACCATTGACATTTAACACTTACAAAATGTGTTTCTATTGTGGAAAAGTTACAGTCTAGTCATGAGTGTAAACAGCTACTTGTCTATATTTTTTTAGCTTGAAATTGACAGTCACCACTCAGCACCCACTCCTGTGCTGCCTCACTCTGTAATGACAAGTTGTGTCATTGTGTACCATCAGCCAGGTGTTTTCAACCATACAAAGGTAAGCAAGCTAGGAGGCAATTATTTACCTCTTAGTTCTCTCTGATATTCAGACTAAACAATATAATATCCCACTATGTTGAGGACATTTGATGGTGGCAAAACAGTAACATTATTATCTTAAAAAACAAATTATTTACGTGCTTTGTAATGGTTTTGCATTCCACATTTGGTCTCTTTTAATGAAATATAAAGTTGCATTGGTACTGACTATAATGATGGCCCCACTCAAAATATTAGTGCATATCGACTTTCTTACGCTTGCATTTATAACGAGGACCTATGTTTTGATTTCATTCTGATTGCCTCTAAGATTACATCACCAAGAAAGCTGTCTAACTTAAGAGTGGGATGAAAGGACGAGAAGAGAGAAGGGACGCAATGAATAGCATTTTCTCAATTCCCTGCCCTCACTTGGCTTGTCTGAGTCAAAATCCATATGTAAACTTATATGGCTGGAGCATGAATAGATGCATGGCTGTTGTACTTTGTTCTGTTCCCCAGCAGAGCAGTTGTTCCTCATTTCACCCTTGTGTTTGGCCTGTGGCCCGGATCGTCTCATATTCAGATGTAGTTGACAGATCTCTGCATGGCCTCTTATCTTTGTGGCGAGGCTTACTTCCTGTCTACCGATATAGGATTTGTTTTCAGACATCCCAACTGAAATCATGATACCTCTACAAAACAGACAACTACAGCACAATGAAATAATACTGCACAATTTGTCATTGTATGAATAATGGTAACAGTAGCTCCCTATGCTCCTCTGTGGTTCGCTCTCTCTAACCTTCAAAGTGAAAGAGAAGGGAAAAGGTAGGAAATGTTTTTTAAATGCTTAGTGGCCAAGGATGAGCAAAACAATAGATTTCTCTGCTATTCTCCTTTTAAGGTACGATGTGGGGAATCCATTAAATTATACTTAACCTAGAGGGAGCTGAACTCAAGTCTCACCTACTTGCAGTTCACTTAGAACATATTTATAATGGCCACAGATCACCTGAGAGTAGGTCCCTTTGTGGCTGCTGACATGGACCCAATTTTCTCATGTATGCATTCACCGGGGTTTGAGGCACAGTTGGTTTGGGTTCAGGTGGTTGTGTTCAGGGACAGTAGGCTGTGTTTGGGGACCACACACTAGAACTAATTAAATGTTATGCATTTCTATGCAGCGATGGAGCAACACTATTCCATAATCTGGATTTTATATACAATTTTTTTATATACATATATTTAACCAGTTAATTTTAGTTAAACTATCTGTTTTATTTCTCAGGAGTAATCTTTATACTACTAAAATGTTAAAAAAATTAGCCATATCTTGGCACACTTTATGCCAGTCAAATGATGAAAATGAAGAACAAGAACAAAATCATGTGAATATAGATTTCAGAGGTACATTTAAGTCTAAATACCAGTCTTCTGCTGATTCCCAATGTTCGTACAAGACAACAACAACACATGGTAAGGTCCCACACATCACTCCATCTCTCAGCCATAAAATGGTGTAGCTTCCCTCTAGGTCTAGTATAAAGTAACTATATGGTAGAAACCAATTGATTCAATGAGGCATGATACTGTCCTGGCAATCACGCCTAGCCCGTTACCCTAGGGGTTGTACAGAAGAGCACCGCGAAGTCTGTTATACCATATTGTTATATTATATGTTGAGGTGAATAGTTCCATTTCCTTCAAGATTTACCTGCAGCAGTCACTGGGTTTGTGACATACAGTTGTCCACAGAAAGAAGTGTCTAGCCTTACCAGGGGGAACAGGCTATTTATGCTATAGGTCGTTGTGGATCTATGCCTTTAATTGAGGAAACTGGAATATTAGCATGGGGTACTTTCCACCAAACCCTCTTGTATTGCTGCCTATATAATATTTATGATTAAGATTATTGGCAAATGTTCCTGGGCTGTGAAAAATGCTAACCACTGGTAAAACAGTGTGAAAGACCCCAAAGGAGTTATTACACGAGTCAGTGGCTCTGTCATATCAGGAAGCACAAACAGAGAATATTTTAAAAAGGCAAATAGCTGCTGCAAAGCTTATACGTGAATCTATCCCTACTTCTGCTTAATGTTTGTATTAAATGCGAATTGTTATTACCACTGGCGGAACGTTTTTTTTTCACTGTATGTCTGATTAGTGGAGAGTGCACTGTGGCTTCACTTGCAGTGTCAATTCTAACATGGGAAATTGCTGAATGGAAGGCCGTTTGTACAGTAAATGTTATACATATGTAGGAGGCAGAGCCTTTTTCAGCTTCATGTATTATTTCCATACTGTGTACTGTTGTATGTGAGCAGGAAATACCCAAGGTTAGTTATTCTTAGGGTAGCGTAGCCAGGAATAAATACAGAAAAGCAGTTGTTTTTCTTCAGCTAACAAAATGGATTTTATTGGTATATTAAAAAAAAAAGTTTATCGGCCAATTTAACTGTTTTCGTAAAAGCCTGAAGGTCAAAGAAACTTCACAAGGCCTGTTCAAAGCTTGATGTTACATGCAAAGATAATAAATGTCTGTAATGTAAAGATTTGAACTGGATTTGTTTTTAGTTTTTCCCCTTAAGAGAAAGGCTAAAGCTTCACTTAGTTTGCTGCTTTTCCAACTGTATGTCCCAATATGCCATGGTGTTCTCTGCAGATGGCTGACTGGAGATGATTGAGTCTTTGACATGCAGGCCCCTCACATTTTAACACCCTGCCTGAGGAGTCTAGGCTTGCAGAATCACTGTGATTTGTCTCTTAAAAATCCATTCTTCTATGTGCTTACACAATGTCAAATTGTTTGATATTTCTTTAATCCCGAATAACTTTTATAGAGATAATTAAGCTGGTTAACCTTAAAACATCCATAAGGAACAAATTAATTATTTTAATTTGGTTGTATGTAATGTAAAAATGCTCAGTATGAAAAGATAAAATTTCTTGGATAGTTGAAAAACCACTCAGCCCACATCTAACATAGCTTTCTAAAGTTGTCTATGTCCTTGGCTTTTGGTAAAAAAAGAATAATTTAAAGTTCTCTCTTTACACATACTTATCAAAGATCTTGTCGAGCTGATGGTAACATTTGAACTCTGTCTGTCTATTCCTACTACTGCAACTCCTGCGGCTGGCCTTGTCTGCCAACTTGTCATCCCGGGAAGACAAAGACATGCCTTTGTTCAGTCCTCTTTAACTTCAAGGGAAAAGAAAGGGGATGGGGAAATTTGGGGAGAATCCAATGAAATAGTGCAGGCAATGCAGGTTGATGATTGTCAAGATAGAGGGCCTTTTTAATAAAAAAGCCTTCTTGTGAGTGTAATTCATCAAAAAATGCTCCGCTTGTCTGTCTAGTTCAGGCAGAAAAATACGGGTAAGGGCGAAAATCCTGCAATATTGTCACGTAGGTGCTCCATTACTAAGATGAACAGTGGTGAAACAAAAAATGAAACAGTGTTATGTGTGACACTTGTAACTAACAAACTGGTAAACACTGAAAAAGGGTGGTGCATAAAATTTTTTTAACAATCTCAAATGATGCATGCTGCATGCAAACTGTAGTACTGCTTTCATTTGAAAACCAATTCTGTGAGACAGTTTTTTTTACAACTCAAAGTAGTAGAAACACCCTGGATTTGCAAATGAGTAAGGCCATAGGCCATGCCAGAAAGGTGTCAGACATAAAGATAGGTGCGCATGAACTGGTTCCTCCATGACGTGAAAAACAAGGCCCATTGTTCTCTTAACAGCCGTTTATCACGCACAGTGTCATACTGCTATATGAGAAGCTTAGCAGATGAACTTGGTGGTAACAGTGGTTATAGCAGTATGTTAGAAAAGAGAGGGGAGAAGGAGAAGACCTAATGAGATTTTGTGGCTGTACTACTCGATTAGGAAAGCAGTGGGGGCCTTGACTATACACAAAAAACATTGGGAAACATTGGCAAGATCATTTGTAAAGACAAGAGGCTAATATGGTAATTAGTGAAATTAAGAAAACCTGATACAGTAATCATAAAATATTGTGTCAAGGAGGCGTGCCTCTGCTGTAACAGCTGAAGGCTGGTGAGGTAAGATTTAGATGAGAGAAGTGAGAGGAAAATAGTAAAAAGGAGAGGGGAAAGGAGGAGAAGAGGAGGGGGCAGGGGAGGGGTGCATGCCAACCTCCTGCCAGCTCCAATTACCAGTGTGAGCGGAGCGTGGCAGCTAGGGCGATGGGTCTAATCAGAGCCCTGCTGAAAGAGACCCGTCCCTGTCCTCCTGTCCCACTGGGAGGCTGCTGGAGCTCAATCCCACACTAACGTCAGCCAGCGTTTTTCCCCCTCAACCCAAACACACTCATCTCAATGGGGGAAAACACTCCAGACACCCCAGTTCCCTCATAACAGGGGAGCCCTGACACAGTGGCACAAGATACAATAGCTCCTGCCTCATTTCCATTTCAGTATGACCTAGTATTTCCTTCCTTCTTATACTCAAGTGCAGATAGAGGTGAATCACGTGCTGCTATGAGTGTTTAAAGTTAGAGTTACAACAGAGTAAGGCCCCTTCAGAGAGAACATGAAACATATATCTAGGAATATTTATGAGAAAACATTGCTACAACATGAACAGGAGTTGTGTGCATGCTTGCAAGCTGCCCACAACATCTTGCTTCATTCTATATCAATAGGTTAATCCAATTCAGCATCAATGTGCCATCAAAAATGAAGGCGATAGAGTGAGCCTTTCTTAAATTCTTTAGCTTATACACCTGAGCTGATCTCATTTCAAGCAAGAAATAAAAGGCCTTATGATCTCCATGTGTGCTTGTTGCCGAGTGATGGATGAGAACAATTAAAGGGGATGTCTCCTTTGACAGTGCAAACCAAAGGACCTCAGTGGCAGCAACACAGCCACTTCCCTCATGAAATATTACTGCTCTAAAATCTACCACTTTAAACATACATCAGGGCACTGTCTTTATACTGTAGGTAAAAAAAAAGGTTTATGCGCTTCTAGACAATATACAGGCCATTTTGGTATTTCATTTGCCTGTGTCTGTGTGTTAAGATGTGTAGCGCTGAGCTCTTAATTGATGGCTAAATGTTTGAAAGATCTTTCAATCTACAGTATTTTGTTAGATATGAAAACTACAAAGTCTCAGTGTTTCCTATGTTGAACCACTTTTAATTATTCTGCTTTCTGTTAGTCCAACCTGTGTGGGGAAACTAAATATAGTGCAACGAGTGTTGTCTACGTCTCAGCTGGTCTTGAGTCAGTCTGGCACTGAAAAGCAGACAAGCTGTCTGCAGAAACAAAGCGCACGGCCTGCGGCTGTTTCTAGCCAAGAACATCGTCAAGACAGACATTTGCATCTGCCTGAGACAAGGAAGTGTGTGAAAGGTGTCAGCGGCAGCAGGAGGTGCAAACAGAAAAGCTAACATGAGTTCAACTGAAAGAGCTCTATGAATAGTTAGATAGCTGATGTTGTGTAAAACATTCAGCAAGGTTTCTTGGAAAATGTTTAACTGCAAAGGATTTATGAGTAATGGCACAGTGGTGCAGTGGTTAGCACTATCGCTTCATAGCAAGACGTTTCTGGGTTTAAACCTCCTGTGTAGTTACATGCCTGTGTGGGTTTCCTCTGGTTTTCTCCCACAGTCCAAAGACAGACAGGTTAACTGGTGACTCTAAATGTCAGCTGGGATCAGCTCCATACTCCAAAGACCCTCAAGGGTAGCCAGTGGCTAAAAATCTGGGGGCAACAGCATTTCCACTTATGTAACTATACATTGTTACAGCTGCTTATTAATATTTCAGTCAACTTTCACCTTGCATGTGTTTGATAGGTATGGTAGCACTTGCAGGTGTTTTTCCCCCCTGAAACCTTGTGACATTCAGATCGCAACTAATAGGCCTCAAAGAAAGGCAGACAGACCCGACTGGTATTCATGTAACTGCCTCAGCTCTTTTGACTTGCAAAACATCGCAGGGCAAGGAGTTTTCTCACATGTTCTGCCATGAAGGGCATGTGAGCAGGACCCTCCTGCTCTTCAGAGAATTACTATTTGGCAGATCTCTCACTGCAGAGGTCTCCTCAGCAGGGATGACGTGGCACACCCCAACATCAAAGACCCGGAGAGGGGGCCATTGATGTAATACTGTTGTAATGACAAATGAAAATGGTGAAAATCTCCATGGAAATGGAGGCATATGTACAATGAAATCTGCATTGAAATAAGTCTGAACATCTTGTCAAACCTGTCTGGCACGTTGTCCCTGGTGTTACGGCGGTTGCTATGGAGATAGTAGTGTATCAAACAAACAGTGCTCAGAACATATGAACTTCTGCACGCCCAGTCACACTTGCACGCAACGGACCATCACAAAAACACAGTCATAACAATAACACTGTTAATGCTGTATTTGATACACCGTGCTACATGCTAGCGGCCGTATCGCTGCGCTGTTATTCTGCTGTTTATCTAAGTGTACTTGGAGTAAAAAAACTGTAATGCATGCCATGACCTTTGAAATAATACACTTTTTTGTCTGGCTGAGCAGAACATTTGGCCTTACTTCCTCGCCTACAGGCAGATAATCAATAACAGTCATCTAATTCCCCACCACCTCCTTCCTTTCCTTCCTTCCCTTACTCTTTTATCATTTCCCTTTCTTCACTTTCCTATTTATCTCTACTTCTCCCTTTTTCTCCTATCTGATATCATACTTCCACTGTCGTCAGTATGATCTACGGCCCTGCCAGATGCCCTGTGCCTGTTATTTATGAAGCAGCTCACCGGTTAGTACATAACCATGGCCTCTGACCATTACTGCAACCCAAGGGTGGTCTTCTGAATTCACATGGTTATGCTGACAGAGTCACCTTGTGGGACAAGCACTGCTGCACAGAATCACATCCTCCATTAACTACGCTATATGAGTAGCACAGCTGTAGGCTTTCATTTTGAGATTACAGCTCTACTTCTTGCCTTGTGGTCCTACCAACAGGAGGAGGAGACCCTTGAGATTATAGTATTATGGAGTACACGGTTTGTGGTTTACTACTCATTTTAATGTAACTGCCTCTAAGATGGAAAAACCTGAGGGCTCATGGTAAATTTCTGTGGTAATAGGATGTGGCTAATAAGACAGGCTATTCCTCCAGGTGTCTCGGGAAAAAAGAACAAGGACAGAACCAAAAATCAGGAAGCGTGACAGTTAATGAAATTGGCCTACAAAAGGAAGCAGAGCGGCGTTTTGCAAATAAATGAATTAATTGATCCTCTCCATAACTCAAATTAATCATCGGCAGAGCTTTATTGTGACATGTTTAGTGTAATTACGGCAGATAGGGATGGCTTTTATGAGTTCTGAGAAAGGCAGTGGATGTAGTGGAATGTGGCAGGTTCTGTTAATTAAATCCTCACTGACTGGGCTCTTGTGACAGCCTTTACTTATTCTCTCTGTCAGAGATAATGAATAATATACAGAGTCTGTGAGTCAATCTTGACTGCCTTAACTTTGTAGTGGTTTGCATAAGTGATGGGTGTTGAAAAACATCACATTGTGGCATAACCTACAGTATTATATGCTCACCTCGAAAAAAGCAAATGCAATAATTTTATCAATGCTGATCAACGCCATGACCTTTGACAACAAATTGCTCAATGGCTGGTATGATTATGTTGTTATAGTGAATTAGCTTGCAGCTGTGAATGTTTTTAGTCGTGATTAGATCCATATGATCACACTTACAGTAGAGCCAAATCTGATTCTACTACCTATAACAACACCAAAAGTACCACTGACCATTTTTATGTACATTTTCTGTAGTGATTACAGAAAAAGTGGTTAGAACCTCACCACAGGAGAAAGACCTGCTATCCCCAACAGTCACAGTCCATAATTGGTCCTTCCTTACAAATAATAAAAGTAAGCGCTCCTAACTATTTGGTGTGAATGTACCCTAACGTTGTGAGTGGTAAGCGGAGCAGACCTGAATCTGAGCCTGCTTGCTCCGTCAACCTTCGCCTGCAAAACAAGTTAAAAATATTGATGCAGATGTAATGCATGCAAAATCAACAGTGCCTTTGACAGCTGTAAGCAGACCGATCAACTACAACCTTGAAAAACACAGCTTAGCAGCTTAGAGAAAATGGAACTATGCCTCTTAAACATGAGAAAAATGTCAAGCTTAAGGCCGAGCTATAAGGCTGATAGTGAGTCAAGCCGTTCTCCCCTGCCTTCTATGGCCCAGTGGGTAAGCCAAGAGGGCTTGGTGTGTAAATGTGTGTGGAAAAGGGGTCAGGGTGAAAGGACTCCCATTAGCCAGCTCATTGAGTGTAGGTATTAGAACCCCCCCTGACATGTAGCAGGCCTATCCATCCATAGCCAGTCAGGGCCTGGGGAGCCGTTGACTCACTGGCCTACAGAGCTTTAATGTGGACCTTGCTCTTAACCTGCAGGGATACAGGCCCAGGGCCTCATTATTAACAAATGAAAGGAATGTCAGATTTTTAATTTCTTTTGCCCTGGCACAGTGTTTTGTTTTAACTGTTTTCATACAGAAATATTAATGTAATATGATGAATAAAATGCAATATAATACAAGTCTGGCAATAGTTATAATATATCACGTTGAGATTGTACCAATTATGTGTTACCTTGCTCATTTTTGAGGGAGTGTGTGAAATAAATGAGGGAGGGTAAAACATTAGAAACACTTTTGAAAATGAATGCAATTCAACACAACACCGCCAACAACTGTGGCCTAAAAATGGCCATAGAGGTAAATCACTTTGCACGGCTTTCATATAAGATTGTTAATTGTTTTCAGTTGTACAGGGATTTCTATTTTTCTGGTGTGTGGTCTGTGATAGTGTGTTGTCAAATCATTGTTTTTGCATGACTCAGAGACAGACAAACGCAGGCAGCTTTCACCGCCTGATCGACATCAAAACGTTTGGATGAAATCATCCCCATTCAACCAACCTATACAACGTGTAGGTTAATAATATGAAGTAAACCTGGAAAATCAAAAGTCATTTTACTTTTAGGTCTACACAATGTTAATAAACCACACGTAACTCAAAGACAAAAGTAGTGCCTCTATAGCAAGATCAGGTTTAACACAGTTTGTTTCTCTGAAAAAACTCATCTCTTATATTGAGGTCTGTGCATTTTCAAATATAAATTCTGCTTGTACCATCTGTTTAGCAAATTCTATTAGTCATTTAAGCCCAGAAGAGCAGAAGAACAATTTATATTGTTATGGTTTTCCTGTGTCATGGAGAGGAAATTAAATGTAACAGACCTCTTTATTAACAACTGGTGAATTAGAAAAATGCAGATTGGGGCAGGTTGACCCTTGGCTGAGCATAAAACACTTTTAACTAAAGTAAGCAGAACAGCATGAAGAAGTGAACAAATTGATTTGATTCAAAATTACACTGTAGATGTCTGCAGGGCTCAGACTGCTCAGGTGTAAGTAAGGGTTTGACTTGCATTTGACCCTTCAAATATCAATTTGATTCAGGCGCACATTTGTGAGTGACAGTTTCACCCTGTGTGTTTATATTCAGTGAGACGGCTTATAGTCTGGAAAAATAATACTGGATCACATTTAGACGCCTGACTCTCTCTCCCTGTTGGCCTCTTGTCTGGTTTAGAGTAAAACACAACACTACAATAAAAAACACCTGGGCTCAAATAATCAGGAGCAAGTGCATACAAATTTAGGGAATAACACAAAATGAGTCAATTCCAGGCAAAAAGGCAAAAAACAAGACCCCTTACCTTGCATAACAATCTAATGGGGAAAGCAGTATGTCACTACTACACGCATGGTGAAACACTATTGATAATCACATCGGTCACGCTCTCACAAACAAGTCTCCGGTTAAATCTGTAATTGAATAATGAAAGCCTGTTGCAGCTGTTTGTGGCAGATATTTAATAGCAGATGTCAATTCACGGATATCCCTGTCTGTTCCTGACAACATGCAGATATTATTATTAACGGATGTGCATGTCTTGTCACATCTCCAATACCTTCTGAAGCCCAGAGACAACATCCAGACGGTGAATTCAATATGTCCTGACAATCAACGGTGGTCATAACTTCAAGTTTAAACACTGTCAGGCTACAGCTCCACTCTCAATAAATGTATGACAGCAGCCAGAAGCAACAATGATTAACTGTACAATCTATGTGGTATGGACTGTGGACACATTAATACCTATGCAATATTATGCAATCCAGTACAAGAGCGCTGCAATATGTACTACCACTGGGGAGCTAATAAAGATAAAGAAGAGGTGATGATTCAACTTGTGAAATTTGTTATGGCTGTAGTTTGTGGTGTTGCGTTGGATAACATGAGATGTTCTTATTTTTCCCCCACTGTGATCTTCAAACATAAGCAGTATTTGTTGCAGGACTGTTACTCTACATGTTTTACTATTATTGTGTCCACCTTGTGCAGAAAAAAAATTAACTAGACATTATTTGTCGATGCTTTGCAAGAGGAATGGTTTTAATGCCTTCCCCCAAACGACTGGAGTTGACATCAGCATCATCAATATATCACATGATACTTGAGGGAAGAATTTCATCTACATTTATTTTGTCATTTTCTTTTTCCTACTTCTTGTGCTTAGAATTTGAGCAAATGTTTCTTTGTTGTCTTTGGAAGAAAGTGGAAGGCTCTGACACGTTAAGACCTTTGAAAAACCTCTGCCCCACTTAAAATAAGATGAACACGTCCCAGCATTAGCCTTTCCTTAACACTTTTCAGGATGTGGAATTTTTCCCAAAGTGGTTGAAGTTATGGGATAAATTAGAGAAATATAAATCCGCTCTTGAGTCATTAGGACAGGCTGCAGATGTGTTTTGAGGTTTTAATACCAAATTACATGCTTTCAACCATTTAGAAAGTGGTGGGAAGCAGCCAAAGCTGAAATGATCAAGTGACTTTAATAGGACTGGTCTAATTCACCACCTGTGCTAAGAAAAACAAAAAGACTTCAATGCAGGAATCCCCATACAATTAAAGGTTTGACTCTTTCGATTCTTCCATATTCTATCAACAACTTTTTATGTAATTATTGTTATTTATACTCATTGACCCTTCTTTCTCTCTTTCTTTCTCTCTTTTCCTCCTCTCTCTCCCTCCCCTGAGGCCACAGACATGATCAGTACTGATGGCGCAGACATACCAGACATCACAGTCTTTACAGAATCACTTACTTGCCAAAAGCACGGAGCAATTGATGGAATGACAGATGATAAAATGTTGCCTCAAAGCAAGAATGACTCCATCCAGATGCCCAAATATAATATGAAAAATCATATATAAAATATAATATCATCATCAAATAAATGTCACAGGGCAGATCAATTAACCAAAGTCTGTTTGACTAGTAAGTGAAAAATCCAAGTTGTATGTGAATCGTATGGCATTCATTCTACATTTTTTAAGATAACCTTTAAAAGGATATATATTCTTTTGGAAATCTGCTTCCCATTTGATTCTCCTTTGTTATGATAATTCATTGATTACATACAGAAAGACTAGAGCAGAGAGTCACAGACAACAAGCTAGTAGGTATTCTTAAAGAGATGGGTCTGGCTCAAGGACACTTCAGCAAGGTGGCTGCTGCTGGTTAAAGCCATAAGCATAGAACAAATGCTTGAACAAATGCTTGATTGGTTGAAGAGAGAAGAATATCCGGCAGCATCAGTGCTGGGCCAAGGTTGAAAACAGGTGTGTCTTTGTGGCCTTTTTAATTCCCTGTGCATTTTGGTTTGGTAATTGGGTAATAACTACAATATAGGTGCTACAGCCCTGACCAAACCTAAAAAACAATCTGTTCCTCTTACAATGCCCGAGTCCTTGGAAGTAAGGATGTGAGGATGCAGATTGGGTGGCCAGGAGGGTGATTCCACCCTGCCATATTGTGTGAGTCCTTGGGAGAAGCATGCATAGACAGATGCAGTTTGTATCTGTCAGGCTGGATATGATCTACGATGCTGGGCCTCCAGCCAGCAGATGGTGGGAGAAATTAAATCTGTGACACAGACCGTCACAATGGAGTGTGTGTTTATGTGAGGAATGTTGTCCTTGAATTGTTTTTTGTGTGTGCATGTTGTGACAGCCCTGCCTTATAACGGAAGCTAAACCTGTTCTAATTAAAGGGAACCCAGACCTTCACACCCTGCATCATTTTCATCAATAACCTACAGTATGTGATGTTAAACACGAACTGGCCACTCACTTCCTTCAGCAACATGAGGGAACAGCTATTAAAACAGCAGCATGTACATTACAGACACCCACAACCATTCAAAAAGAGAATCAGAGAGTGAAAAAGTAATGTGGGGGAATAGCAGTTACACAACAGACCTTATTTTGGTCATTGTGGATGATTTGAATAGCACGAAGGAAAGGAGAGGATTAAGTTGTCGGAGGAGCGGGGCTCTGTATTAAATCATTCCGATATAGCTTCTGTATGTATTTATCTTGCCTGGGAAGAAGCGCAATGCGATTTCTATGCTGTTTATCCAGTCAGGTTTGTTGTCCGCACTTGCCTGGCTCCTGAGATATTTATTACTGGCATTGTGTTGCAATAATTTTTTGCCTGCACCAGGGACTATAATGCACGCCAGGCAAATAAAGGCCTTCTCTTACTTGTGAGACCATAATTTGTTTACTGCCACCAAACACAGGACCACTACAGTCACAGTAACTCTGTATTTTCAAATGTGTGCCCAAAACTGATGTGTTTTTAACACTGTTGTATAATTCTGTCCTCTTTTCCAATCAAGAAATCACAGAGGGATAAAATGGATGAAAATGGACATGTCAAACGTCAAACTTTGGAGTGATACAACCACTTGCCTTATCACGCCAAAGTTTGATGTTTGACGTGTTTTCACCAACCAAGGGACTATTTTTTCTCCACTAGAGAAGTTTTGAATCCTCGCATATCTCTCACTTGACCTTTCCAAAAAGTACATTTTGTTCTCGACATTACATGTTCAGAATCAAGTTGCCAGGGAACTTCAAAAAAGGTCTGCAGCTGGTCTGAAGGAGTACATTTCTAATTCACGCTCTGACAGCACAGGATTCCAGTAATGATGGTGCTTTTGATCTGGTACCATTAGATAACATTCCTCCTTTCTAGAGACAGGTCTGCCGTCTCCCAAGGGACAAGAGAATGTTCACCAGCACAGCAGAAAAGTCACAGAATATACCTGCTCATATATACCTATCTTCTTGAGTCACAGGGAGCTCTGCAGATTTCAGTTTGACATTTTTTTATGTTTGTTTTAGTTTTCTATAAAAATACAGTGGGTGAGTGCAAGCACATAGTGTTAAGATTTGATAGGATATTTGATTCACAACCACAATCACTTTGGCTGGAGTAAAGGTTCAGCTTGTTTTAGAAATGCAGAAGTAATGCAGAACAAACAGTATTGTGAGCCATTTCATTCTCACGCCACAAAAGGAAATAAAAACAGAATTAATGTTTGTACAGTGTTTTTTTCTTCGATATGTAATCTCCAATTTGATGTTAGAATTAAATGTCCATACGATGATTTGTTTTTAATAGGAAGGTCTGCATTATTATTTCTAAGTCACAAGGCTTGGTCACTGTAGGCCTTTCCCAGGACTTGTGAATGTTGCAATTCCCTGGTTGCTGTGAGAAGGCAATTAAAACCATGTACCTTTTCATCAGAATTTGGCTTTGGTTTTGGAGAATACCGGTCAGCTTCCAAGTTGTAGAAAAAAAAACAAAAAACAGTCACTCTATTTGTTCCACCATACCGCCTCATCAGTTTTATCATCACCCTTAGTTCATGACATGGTTTTGACACCACCTTAGTCATTTCTTCATCTGATTCATTGCATCTTACATTTTACATGCTCATCAAATGTTAACAGCGATGAAAATATGAAATATTGCCTTGACACGGAGAAGTGGCAGCACACTGCATTTAAGACTGATGTTGTGAGCTGAGATGTCTTTTCTGGCCGGCAGTAGTTTATTTTCATACATCACCGAGACAAGCACCATTTACCTGAACATTTACTGAAGCAGTTCAATTCAAGAGGGGCGCTCAAGGTCAAAACATTGGCATCGTTACCCAAGTAATGAGTCATTGTTCCCACTGGTCATCTCTCTATACTACCCTGCAACGTCATACCACCACCACACTGTCCACTATATTTACACAGAGATACAGAGATAAAAGAGTAGATAAGAGAAAGGGAAGTGAAAGAATGACGGCAACAATATTTCTCAATCACACTTCCCCCTCTGGTATCAGCATCGTCTGCATCATTATTTATCCATACAGGTCAGACCTGCACACAGCTCACTGACTCTCACTCTCTCTTACACACACACACACGCGCGGTCTAGGCGAGGACTGATTTGAAAAGTAATTTTGCGTGTAGACCATTATTAAAAAAATCGCAGTAAGAAAAAGATGAATATAGCGGAGGCTCCTCAGATTTTACTTAGGACACTGTGACAACTATAAAGAAACAACTCTGTTCTTTTCATTCTCATGCTGGATGTGTGTGTGTGTGTGTGTGTGTGTCTGTGTGTGTGTGTGTGAGAGACAGAGAGAGAAAGACACACACACACAATGAGAAGTGGCATAGCTGACTTTGGGCCTGTATGTAAGTCTCAGTGGTGTGACCTCTCGGGCGGGGGCGTGAGAACTGCCACGAACAAAGAGCAGGGCTGTTACAGCGTGACAGAATTACAGAGTGACTCGAGACTCATGACTGCAAAAGTGCTAAAGCCCGACTCGGCTTTGGAGTGAAAACATGCCTTCGCAAAGCTCCACAGGTGGGCGGCAGGCTAAACTATCCAGTCACAACCACAACTCCGATCTCCCCAACCTGCTCAGGTTAAGAAAAAAACAGGACTATTGGTCAACACCAGATATAACGACGTTTGTTGACACACCTCCAAGAAGAGGTTCAGTATGACATGTGTATCAATTTCTATACAGCCTGAATTTTTATGCAAAGTTGGATAACATCATTATTTGACAGCTTTTGTCTAAGTCACATTGGATCAGAAAATAAAGTAATTGCCAGTAAAGTCAACTTAAAATATAAATAAGTGTAAAGAATCATTGCATAAATCACTATTTTGACACTTGCATTTCTATGCAAAAAGGAAATCCCTTTAAAGGGAATTGTTGATGTCCCCTGGTGTTACATAAAAAGTTGGCAGTACTGACACAAAATGAATGTGGACCTATTAAATTAGGCCACAAATCACAAGCAAGTAATCCAGACAGTAATTCATTTTTGCACCTTGGTATTTTCCTCCATACACTACAGCCTTCCTTTCTGCACACTGAAAGCACGTGTAAAGCCGCACAGATATGACCATGGCCATAATCCATATTTTGCAGGATTGGTATAACAAAATAAAGAGCCAGTATATAAAATAATCATAATTAATGCTCGACCTTCCTTTGCTCTGTTAAAAGCTATAATCCAGATCGACTTAGTGGTATAATGACTTCACCACTCTCACTGCCTCTCTGGATGGGAGTGCTCAATGTATTATGACAACTTTATGTAGATGGAAAGTCACATGAACTTTAAGTCATGCAGGGAGTGTGTGACTTTTCTTTTGGAATGCAAAAACAGGACGTTTTTGTAACCTTTATTTATTCCGGGAAGGCTGACTGAGACATGACATTGTTTTTAAGCAAGGCTCAGCTTAATTTCCCTTTACACATTCACACCCAGAACAGCTTCAGTCCTTTTTTAATGGTCACTGAGCAGCGTTACTGGTTGTGTGCCTTGCTCAAGGGCACCACAATGTAGGTTACAGAAACTCAGCAGGTCTCTAAGTCACTTTCTCCAGATTTTATCAATTGACTGAAAACAAGCAACATTTGATGACGTGACACCTTCTTCTCAAACCTTGAGGCTACCACTGCCCCATTAAGGAGGAGGATCATTAGTCTCCGTCTGTTTGGTGTTGCCCCAGTGTTTTCTTGTGTAGTGCTGCTGATATGAACTTGATGTATCGCTTGGCTAAGAACAATAGTCTAAAAATAGAGCCAAGCTGACAACATGAGTGTGTGCGTGTTTGTACTAATGTGTTTGCGTCAGTGAATATGCATGAATGTGTGTATGGTTGTACGTTTGTGTGCATGTCTGCATGTATCAACAAGGCTTGTCCAGCGCATCCTCAGGGTTCTGGGCGAGCAGAGAGAAGGAGTTATTTTGATTAAATATGATGTGTCGTTGTGTTCTCTACCAGTCTGTGTGATTGTACTTGCGAGTCTTCTTGCAAAAAACAAAAGAAACAAAAACAAATGCTGACAGACTAGTTGAAAGGTTATCGCAACAAATGGACCACTTATTTAAGAAGTAGATTCCCTTATAACATTCAAAGATTTTCCTTAGTTTGCAATTTGATTTATGCTAATAAATCAAATCAGTAAGTCAAATAGGTTGAATTAAATATAATGTAAACATAATGTATACAGTATATGTGTAACGGATGAATATCATTACAACAATTACAATTATTAACATTTAGAGTGAAATCTGTATGAAGAAATATGAACAATAACGGGTAGAAACACTCAAAAACAATTTCAGAGCAACAAGCCCGTACAGTATATCAGTTTATACATTTATCATTACCAGTTTTGGCAGAAATTGCTTACTTTCAGCAAAAACAAAACCTCTTGGCAACGTCCTATTACTGTCCTAGTTTGGAAATAAATATCTGTCTCTTTCACCTTGCTAAATGTGCAATGAAGTTGCTTCACCAGCCACTTGTTTACTTTGGCTGTCTGCCATTTCACTCTGGACATGTAGCGTAAAACTGGCTTGCTTGAGCTTGTAGGCTGATCATCTGTCCATAGTTGTTGTTTTTTGTTTTTTTTATCAACCTACGCTGTTTTGGTTTGTCAGACCCAAACAATGAGCTTAAACTGGCTCACCTCTGCTTAGAGGTGCAGACTCAGGTGTTGATTTTGGGTAGTTTAATACTATCATAAAGAATATTTCTTAATGCAGCTTTACATAGGTGTATTTTATGAAAAAGAAATAGTCGGCATTGTAAAAGTGTAACTGTTCAATTCATTGTGACTTTAACAATTTTATAATAATTGTACTTTCCCATGTGGTCAAAGGTCTGGTTCCCATCCCATGCTGAAAATGTATGCAGTGAATGTGTACTAGTAACGCATATAGATAAAAGCATCCATCATATAGCATGTGTCTGATACTTGACTCTGGGGTTGGCAGCTATAACACTAAGCACAGGATCACAGAGAGAAGACGACTTCATGCAAAGTACGTCTACTGGTGAGAACAGTTGCTCACTGTTGAGTAAGACTGTCCGCCTTTCTATTCTACTAACAGAGGGTATCCGTGCTCGGTGTCCTATTTTGTCCCCCCCCACCCCCCCATCACTAACACTGTGATTAATCTCATCTCATTTATGTGCACGTCATGTCATGTTAGTGCTGTTTGTTTGTGCAGGCAAAAGCATTCCTCACAATACAGTGCAAAGGAAGGGTAGAAAGAAAACCTTTCTTTACGCAGAAGAAAAGTCCCTTCGGGAAGATTACGCAAGCCCAGACAATGATATCATCAAATCAGGACAGAAAAAAAGGAAGGGTGGGTGTAAGAAAGATGGGATTGAAACGGGATGGTAAGGCTATATTGAATGAGAGGGGATCTGCTTTAATGCCACTGTAATGGCTGTGGACGGCCTTAATCCTCCCGCCGGCTAGCTCTGGAGCTTTTTTCTTGAAAGTTTCTAATGAAATCAACTCACGTGTTGACCAGCACCCAAATGACAAAATTACAATCATCTAAGGTAGACATTTGTGCTCACAGCTCAGTGATATGGAAGGCTGAGCAGGAAGAGGTGAAGAATAAATCACATGCATCAACTTTATGGGCCAGAAGGGGAAAGGAGGTCCATGGAGGTCAAACTTGCCCTGTTATTGAGCATCACAGTAGCCCTACATGTGGAAAAACTAAATCTGTTTATATGTCTATCTGATCTTAAAGTCTGAAAAAGCAAGGAAACACTGCCTTTCAAACATTTATTTAAGGACCATATTTTAGCGATTAGTCATCTTTCACTATGAGGCTTCTGATGAGGCAATTTATAATTATTTAAATTGATTATGGGATTGATTTGCTGTCATATAAAAATTTGAATGATCCACTGTGAGAGGATGACAAAGTAAATATAGCATTATAGCCAATAAATAGCAAATATTTCTTAACAATATAACTGGATTCCAAGTCGTACATGAATTGAAGAACTGTATTCTATCCTATTTAAAAGTGCATTCCTTCCAGTATTTTTCACCTTGTGGAGTTTACATTAAGATAGCTCCTCCATGACACTGCGAATACCAGGAATCCTCAGTTAGCAAATGTTTATGTATGAGTTATGAAGGCAAACACCCATATTTGCTTTTGGATATACTGGAATAAAAGCTTCAAAAACCAGCAGCAGCAGGAAAAGGAGGAGGAGTTGAAGAAAAGAGTGAGAGTGAGAGTGAAAGCAAGATGGAGAAAGAAGCCAAGCGAGAAAGGAACACTTATCTTACCTTCAAGCACTGTAAGCTTGGCACTGGTGTTGATCTCGCCAGCACTGTTGGTGGCTGTGCATTCGTAAATGGCTTCGTCTCTGTGTGTGCGCAGTGGCTGGATCCGTAGTACGGAGCCCGAGCCGTCATCAAACTCAATCACCTAGGAGAGCCAGAGCAAAGCAAAGGGCAAGAATGTTATTTCTTGTCATTTCTCTTTTCCAAGGATGTCACTTCATTGACACAAATAACATTCAATTAGACTTGCAAATTACAGTTTTCTTGATGTTTGTGTTTCTGATCTAAGAGAAGAAAAAATGTTTTTGCTAGTTTTTGCAGCTTTACCAGTTTCGCAAAAGCCTATTTTCAAAATTACGCTTTTCAGAAGTAGGTTGTTCTCGCTAAAAAATGGCCTAAAAATTTCCTAAAAATTTCCTTAAATACAAGTGAGAATGACCATGGTGTTCAGAGTTATTGATTTTATGAAATCATATCCAAGAACACTGAGATGGACAACAGAACCACAACCAACAGTACCTACCACGTCTACATTATGTTACAGAGGAAAGACTGGTCACAAACAGTGCGAGTTCCCACCTAAGGCACTTCCTTCTGTTCATATGGGTTCAAAAGAGGGAGGGAAAATACATCAAGTAATACATCAAGGGGATGTACAGCCAGAGATGGTGGAGCTGAGG
Source organism: Micropterus salmoides (assembly GCF_014851395.1). NCBI lineage: Eukaryota > Metazoa > Chordata > Actinopteri > Centrarchiformes > Centrarchidae > Micropterus > Micropterus salmoides. The sequence continues at coordinate 10,412,607 of NW_024040485.1, read as the reverse complement.
AAGTGGAAGGATGAGCGTGTGAAAAGACAGAAGGAGATGAAGAGGACTGTGTAAATCAACATGGAAGGAGATTAAAGAGATGGGAAGCCTGTCTGGTCTGGTGTGGAGAAGAGAAGAGTTAGTGTGATGCTCAATAACAGGGCAATTGATTGTGTGCTTTGTGTGAATGCTGTGAGTGTGCACGCATTTGTGGATGTTTCTGTGTTAATGAGACAGGGTTCTAAAACCTACGCCTGTAATGTTGTCATGTTTGACAATGTTTGTCACGTGTGTTGTGTTGCTTGTCTTCACGCTCACCTCAAAGCGCTGGGAGCTGACTTTTTTGCCTTTCTTCATCCAGGTGATTCTGGGTTTGGGCTCCCCGGATGCTTGGCACACAAACGACGCAACTCCGCCCGATATGCCTGTCTGGTCCTCAGGGGATTTGACGAAACTTGGCAAGCCTGAGAGAGACAGAGCAGAGGAGGCAGAGGGAGATGGAAAGTGATAAAAAGAGGGTGGGAAACAGTCAGGGACAAGGCAAGAGGGAGAGAAGCAAGGAAGGGGAGCAGAAAGGAGGTGGAGAGGTAAGGGTAATGTTAGTGCCTTTTGCCAGTCAGATCGGCATGTAAAACTGTTGTCTATGGGTATCACTTTCTCCACACAAAAGCAATGAGAAAACCCACACAGGCATTGTTGTTGCGCACACCTGCAGCTCAGTCATTGGAGAAACATCCATTCGTCTTTGTATGCCTGCCTGTCACTGGATCATGTTGAATTTCTCACCTCTGCTTTGACACGCCATATGAAACAGTACAAAGTTTGTCGCTCATGGACAATGAAGTTGCAGTTCCATCTAGTGAACATGAGGGATTGCATTATGCCCAACAGGTAGAATGAGATAAACTAATAAACTCATACTCTTACACAAAAGAATGTGCTACATTGGAAGTTTATCGGGTTATTTAGCATTTTGGGTTTAGGAGGCAGCTCTTGTTGTGATTCTGTAACATCTTTGTGACTTCTTAGATAAGGTGTGTTTACAACAGTCCAGTGGACTGCCATGGAGAACATCTATAAACGTGGCTCCCCTATTTGCCTTCAGGGTGTTTTTACCGAGCACCACACCCAACATCTTTATGCGCAGGACAATGGAGTGTGTGTTTCAGCGACAGCCTGTCTAAGTTGACACAATGCCACAATGAGTGCACCTTAGCTCCATGCTATAGCCGCCATGTTTTATGCTTTATTTACTGCCTCAGACGTGCATAATACAAGTCTGGCTTAAACAAAATGACACAATGTCCTTATTACCAGCTCCGTCAGCTTGTGTTTCATCTCCAGAGTCATTAAAGAGGGAGGTGGGGAACACCTAAACCGCAGTGATGACGAGCAGACCGCCCCATGGAGACACGCACAAAGGGGTGAATCATCACGCTGTATACACAGAGGAGATGCCAGCCTTCCTTTGCTGAGCACACGCTGGGGAAAACCACCATTCTTTTCTTTTTTTATGTGTTCTAATATAACATTGTTGGGAGAAGGTGGGATGGAGGGGTCAATATCTAGTTAGCATAACATTGTACCTCTTTCTGATAAGGATAGGGCATTTAGTGAGTACAGGTACAGGTCTACCTGTTATATCATCAACCTCTGCCCCCACTTGGCAAGAGTGAGAGAGAGAGAGAGAGAGAGAGAGAGAGAGATGGTGCTGTCAGCTCTTTCTTGGGGACATCTCTGCATAGGAGCCATCTTCAAGCAATACAGCAGTATACAATTAAATATATACTGTATGCAAGCAGTGTCAATCAAGTGTCAAATTAGCAAAAAAGATTAAAGCTAACATTGTCTTTTATTTCAAAAGCTATCATAATAACCTACCAATGACAAACAAATACACAGAAATTTACACTACACTGATAGGCTGAAGTGTACTGTGGTGCAGTGTAGTGTGTGAGTAGGCAGTGTAGTGTGCTTGGCGATACACAGTAATCCAACACATCCATCCAACCGTGACCTGTGACCCCTCCATAGTACCTAAACCCACCTGACATTTGAATGATATTTCCGTCCTGGTTCTCCCACGGACAAGATTGACACTGCAGCTGCACAGCAATAAATCCTTTTCTATAGGGATGTGACTGTGACACACATGCAGGCAGCAGCAGAAGAGCGGTGCTAATGATTCAAACCTGATAAGCTCTTAAGAGTATATGCCTGAGCACGCATCTGTGTGCGAGGGTGGGGAGTTGGAATCCTCAAGACCTGATTATCGCCATTCTGACTTTTAAGAGTTCCTGCTAACATCTGTCTGTAGCAGTTCCGTTTAAGTTGACGTGAGGGCTTTTCACTTTGTTACTAAGATGGAGGATCAGGCAGCATTAAAGAGTTCTGGGAACATGCTTCAAAATTAAAGGATGTAAGCTCATGTTTTGCCACACACATTTAAGTGAGGAAGCACTGGATCTTAGAAATCATAAGGATTTTTGGGGATAAGTGGAAGAAAAGGGTAAACTGGCCCTCACGGAGCTTTTCCCATATTAATCCTCTTAAATCAAGCTTCCGCTGAATTCCGATAGTTAACCTGTGACTCATAAGCGAAATTATGGCAACTTCTGAGATGTCCATCGTTAATCCAGATCTCACCAAGCATTCAATCACAAAATCTGGACAGGGTTAATAGTGGTCCAAACACAATCCAACGAAAGGCCGGAAGCATTTATTTCTGGATTAAGACAGAATTCCTCCATCACTGTGCCACTGCTGGTGGTTGAGGATATCACACTATTGGGTTTGTCAGTTCTTTTCTTAGAGAGACAAAATCCAGGCTCGACCCTTTTTTTCTCTGCCTGTGTCCCATTTTCCTGGCTGTCAGGCAGTTGTCACATGAAAACAATGGCAGGGATGAGGTGGAAAACACATAAGCCTACCTATGCAAATCCTTCACTCAGCCAGTGACTGCAAGCTTTGAGCTGTACTTTTTCTAGGCTTTGATACATCACATTCAGGACTTCTATCTTGACACACAAGGCGTTGACGCGCACACTCTTCTCGCTGGCAATGTTCAGAAAAGTGCTGCCGCAACTTTCAGGCTCAGTATTGGTTGCAAGGTGCCACAATTTCAGGGTTGAGTTTATCGACTCATATTAACCACATTTAGTTTACTCCCATTAACCAGATTAAGGCATTGCTGAAATTAGTGACACTATTTGTTTAAACCTAACCTACACACATTTGTTGTTATTAGAGCAAAACTGCTTTCATGTTACAACTCCTGAATGTAATAAATTAGTTAATCAACGCAAAAAAAACTCACTTTTCCTACTCTTCTTTTGTGGATCTAATAAGGTGTTTAGTGTGTGCTACCACACATCCTGACAGACAACTTGATTATCAAACAAATTATAGGGTTATTAGGGAAATAAATGCTCAAATGTTCAAAAACAATGCAAAGTGCTACCTTCTCTAATCTAGCAGTAGGTATAGTAGTAATTCATAGGATTTAGCATTAATGGTGTAGTGTGTACACAAACCAGGTGTACTCTCACTTAAAATCCCAACAATGCATATTTTTGCCCTATTGGCTTAAATTTGAGGGCAGGCAGGCTATCAACAAATCTGCATAGATCCCTGGTTCAGACAGCACCGAGGGAGCCTAGAGGCTACTGATTTCTCTGTGTAGAGGGGATTAAAGAGCTTCTCTCTGTTAACCTAATGCCTGCAGCAGTATTTGTGGGGTCCGAGGTCATTAGAGAGATGAAAGGTATGGGGGTTCCCAAAAAACAGTTTTGCTATAGGTGTTTTTTTTTCACAAGACAGATCTCAAGGTGTTGGGACGGGTGATCAGAAACAGATGACATTGTCCAGTAAGCAGTAAACTATTTTGTCAACATTTGTCTAATGAAAAAAATTAATGAATATAGTTCATAATGTAGGACAAGAACAGAGATAAGCTTTTAAGAGACTTTAAAATGTAAAGTGATTTATTGAAACCTTTATTTAGTCATTCTTAGTATTTCACTGTTCTCACTCAAAGCAGTGTTAGTGTATGATGTTTCCTATGCAGCTATACAGTTATTTCTTTTTTCCTCGTAAGGGGCCTCAAAGCAAGGCTTGTAATAAATGCAGAGACAGCAGGGAAAGCTGTGTAAATGGCACTTGTGTGGCTAACAATTAGTGTATTCCCAAGCCTGCCAGAGTGCCCAATGAGAGCTACTCTGTGGTGTAGAGTATCAGGGATCGATACACACGCGGCAGAGAGAAAACCATTAATTCGTATTAATAATGGATTAGCAAGTTATCATTTTCATGAGGCAACACTTAGCGGAAATTTGTCTGATGGCATCAGCACTGGTTGTTTTAATGGAACACTTCCATTAAGGCCTTTTCGGGCCATTAGCAAGCAACTTGTTTGCAATTAATTCCATATAAAGCTGCCTCCCTGCAAGTTATTTACCCCGATAAAGTCAACTGCACTTCAGGCTGTTTGTTTAAACCAATAAACATCATGTTTACTATCTGCACTTCTGTTTTATAGCTGAACACCAAAAAGTATTGTTTTATTCCCCCCCCCCCCCAAATGACACATGTGTATAGCATAAATTCGAAGTTATGTGAAGGGGCCGTGGGACAAAATAATATAAAACAGGGTTTCCCATAATCATCTCCCCTGTGTTGAAGTATTTCAGGTCAACATGAGTCAGTCATGTTTTTTTTAATCTATCAATTCGGTCAGATTATTTCACAGTTCACATTAAGAGATAGCAATGCAATGGTCATTGTGCAATGCACAGTACAGCAGTCCACCAGCTTCTCCCTTTGTTCTCGCTGTGTCAGTAACACCATATGGCTCCCTTCACTGTGAACTAGCTAAACATATACAGAGTAAGGTGAGTGAGACAGTGTGAATATTTCTTAGCACAAGTCATTTGGCCTTTAACTTTTTGTGACACACCGTTTCAGTGTCTTGTACTGTCACCTCACAGATCAAGGCTTCAAACCCCACTTGGACCTATACGTGTGGCGTTTGCTTATTTCTCCACGTTTGAACAGGTATTCTGCTGCATGGTCTAGTGTTGCTCCCAATCACTGACAGTCAGTTCACACTGCATTCACTCGTGATAACACGAAAACCTTTTTTTCTTGTTTGTGAATTATAGTGTCTATAGATCATCACTGAGATACTTTAGACAAAATGTCTAAACCTACCTATAGTATAGAAAAGAAAGTGAAAAAGAAAAGCATCAAATTCTCAATACCCTCGTGGACCACGGGCTTTCAATAGGGCCTTCCAGCTAGCCAGTGAATTATTCAAGACAGCAGAGAAGAACAAGAACTCTAAGTGCAATTACCCTTCCCTCCTCTCTTCCCAGTGTGAGCAACATTAATGTAATGGCTTTCATCTTCTCAAGACGATTACGAATGAGGGGACGTATCTCTCAAGCTTGCGCTCTCTCTCTCTCTCCCTTCTTGTCTGTCAGTCAATATATGACATTTGAAAAAAAAAACACAATGTGCTTTGGTGACAAATGCGTGGAGTGGGCGGTTAAAAACACCTGTTTCAAAAACATGCAAGGATAAATGCTTCATTGTGTACTTTTTGATTGTGAGGACGTGGGTGTTCCTGGTATCACACCATTGGCAGTCTGAGGTTTTATATTACCTGTGGTATTTAAACGAGTGCCCAATCTAAATCTAGTCAAAGACGACTCAACACCTGTTTTTTTTTTTTCTTCAACCCACCTGATTCCTTAAGGGGGGATTTAACAGATATTAGATAAAGGCAGACATTGCAATATGATTCCTTTGTTATAGATTTTTAAACTATACTATATGTTTCCCATCTTAATACTAACACCCATAATTTTGTGCTGGCTGGAGACTTACCATATCATCATCAGAAAACAACAGATGCATAATCTGCCACACGACTTGGACAATGCAAATGAAAAATATTTTAAAATGCAAAATCACTCCCCGTCTCCAATGAACAGGCTCTTTATGACTTGTGTGGCCCTAACCAGAGACAATTTAGAGGAGACATGCCACTCAATCACATCCTCAATACAACTCTATGGGGAAAGCCCGTAACGGTAAAGATGGCGGTTATCCTGCTCCTCCCGCTAGAAAGCCAATCGTCAGCCGAAGCAGGAAACACAAGCCTGTGTTACTTCTACAGCGTGGAAGGGGTGACGCATGTGTAGTAGAAGTATAATGGTTGGGAAAAAAGTTGTCAAACTTTTTCAGCGATTTTTTTTCAGATTTTAATGCTGATTCTATTCATGTAGTTTTTATGTCCCGGTGACCTGTATAAGTGCAGTTCTGGCTCTTTCCCCATAAATTTAGATAGGAGCCTGGTGTTGTTCGTCCGAAATAGCTGCCTGGAGGCGTTGCCAAGATGGCGGACGAGTGGCATGACTTGCCTAAAAGGACTTTGCCCTAACATACAAGACAGGCCTGCTAATGTGGCACAGCTCGTCTGCATAAACCTGGCGCTACATCACCTCCGATGTTCATTTACTTCACTTGATGAAATGTTCTCATTTGCACTGTCATGAAACTAAGTGTTTTTCCATTCTGACACTCTGAAGGGCGACTGGCTGCTGCATTTGAAGGCATGTGTGGGTGGGTAAGTGTCAACCTGGGGACACTCGCATGCAAAACAAAATACAAAGAGGGAAAAGTACATTTTGAATGCAGTTTGAATATATAATAAATTATATAGCGTGCCAGCTTTGTAATGTAAATTTAAACTACTCTGTAAAGTTGCTGTGGGAATATGAAAGGAGATTTGGGCAACTGATGGAGAGCTTTGTTAATGCTGCTGGGTAAAGTACGATGGTCACCTTGGCTTGGACGCTGACATTTATATACTAGTGTGGGGAAAATGTTAAGTGTGTTAAGTGATCTCAAGAGGGGGTAGGTTGGGGGCTCTGCTGCTATGATGGCTCTTAGCTTTTTTAGAGATCCCACGTTGGGGTTAGCTGATCATCCATCACTACGCACCCCCTTGCGACCCCACTAACCTCATTAATTTGCCTTCCCAAGATTAGCTTTCCCTCAGAGACCACAAAAAGCCCCTACCATTGTTCTCATCTTTTCACCCACATGGCCCGGAGGTCTTAGGTAATTCAACTCTCCACTAGCCAAAAATGTGGGATAAATTAAATTATGTTACTGTAGGCACTTGGAACAACAAAGAAATTCTGGCTTTACAGGCGCAAACAGGCTCTTTGTTGCTTCCCTTATGATTTAGCATTTTTGAAAAGCTACAGTGACCATTTTCCCATGAAATAGTTCCCACTTGGGATTCAACCATGTGTTATGCTGCTCCATGTCCACAAGCTATTTGGGTTGAGTTAAATGCTTTTAAAAGCACCTTAGAGGATGCTCCAAAAGTAAACAGTACACAGGTGTGTGGCAATGTGCCTATAAAATACTTGATTTTGTCCTACTTAATGCCAGCTAACTTGAATTTCCCTAATCTAAACTGTCTAACTGATGATCAGGATGTGACAAAGCAGCTGTATGGGTATAATTCAATTCTTATACTAACCACATAATATCTTTCAAAGCAAATTATATCCACATCAACTCTTACTGGATTTTTTCAATTGTAAGTATCCTTAGATTAAGTGAGAAAGTAATAAAGAACAGCGAGGAATTTAAGCGTCTTCTGTCAACAAAGCCATCTCTATGAACACAAAATTAAAATGTCTTTCTCCATCTGCCCTTTTCTGAAAGGACACTGGCGGTTCTTGTCGTCCTGTGGCATTGCCAAATCCGGGACACAGCAGAGGGTTTGGGTGACTGCCTCTGGCCTTGCTATTGAGCTCCCTAATTAAACTATTAATCTCACATCATTAACCTCCGATGACACTTTCCTCCCTCCATTCTGACATTGCTGCACTGGCTTATAACAACAACTTCCCACTGAATCCCCCAAACCTTTAAACTGCGTTTCCCACAATTTATCTTGCTGATGTTTTTCTCACATATATTGTTTTTTTCCACACTTCTTTCTCAGAGCACGTTTTCTATTGTTTAGTTCTCTTCCTCCACCGCAGTGTGCCTGTCTGTATGATGAGTGTGGACCACAGCTGTGTGCTAACTGCATTACTCTCAAAGTGGCTCTCCAAGGTGGATATGGTTACTTTTAATTAAAAAAGAATCAATTTCTATCCCTGTCAGTTTTTGAACTGGGTGACCATATGGACACTTAAAAATACAATCCAATTTCCAGCTATCCAGCCCCCACTCTGGCCACCCCCCCTCCAAATCACTTTGGCACTTCCATCACATCAGAGCTCTAGAAATTGCCAAATCAATCTACAGACCTTGTTTTATTGGTTAATTTTTCTAAGCACTTTTTTGTTCTGTTCACTCAAAATTCTGGTATGGTACGCTATCTTACAAGCTATTCAGGGATATTTCAAGAGTACATGTATATTTAGCATAGAAGCACAATGGGAAAGCTCTCAGTGGTCTGGTCATTGAATAAAAGAAACACAATGGCAAAGAAATTATCAATAAAACTAACAATCTACAATTAATCTCTTGGTGTCACATATGGGAACACGAATAAGTCACTAAAAGGTTGTGTCATGGCATAGTGGTTTGATAAAAGTTAGTTAAACTTATTAAGTTACTTATAGTGATGTTGTAATCTTCCTGCCACTGGGAAAAGGCCTCGGTGGTCTTGCCGCACCTCACGTGAAAAGTCACCCAAGATTATACCATGAGTGGCTTGATAGGAGAAACATACATCAAAAGCTTATTAAAGCCAATGAAATAACTCACAGTGACAGCACTACAAAAGATAACCATTACATTTAAGTGCTGGGTATGTGTGACTTTGTGGCTGACCTTGGGGCCAGTGGCCTATTGTGTACAAGGAGGCTGCATAGAGAACTGGCTGATTAGGTTGAGCTCCCCGGGGATCGATGGGACGTCTGCGATCAGCACTCAGAGTAATCACACTGTATTGTGTGCCTAGTCAATGACGATATAAGATGCATGATGTCACAGGGCTATAACACTAATATTGCTGGGGGAGGATTTCATGTACTTATTTGTGCTTCTAAATCATGATGAATTGTACCATCTTAATTATTGCGCCGAACAAACTGTATGACAATGTCAAAAAAGTAGCTAAACCAGCAACAATGCATTGTAAATGTCCTATGCAAGAAGAAGGCCTAACACTACCTGTGGTTGCTTTGCTTACTGAACTTTTTCCTGGGGGACACAAGGACACCAGACCAAACACACGTAATCAGAAACTTGCCAGGCACCCTACCTATAATATCTGTCTGGTGTCTGCCCTGTAATATAGAAAATCTAAACCAGAACTATCAGGTTCCCATAACTAGTTCCATACAAATTACAGGCATCAAATGTACACAACCCTGCCATTAGTGGTAGGTGTTATTTTTGCCCTCCCCCCAACTGTCTTATTTTAATAATATGCCTGTTTGCTTTACAGTCTGAGTAACAGCAGGTCTACCCCTTTTTCCATGTGTGCTTACATAAAACTACAACCATAGGTTAACCTCGGACCAGAGCCAGGTTTTTCTAAAAGTTGTCTTTTTTTCAAATTCCATCTTTTCTCAATTTCTTATTCATATCAGGGTTTGGGTGTATCTTCAGTAAAAATGCTCGCGCCAGCTTGACCACAGTAGAGTATCTTTGTCTGTTAATTAAAAAGCTTGGCTCTGTGTTTTTATCCGTAAATAATACGATTAACAAACTTGGAGACCAGGGCAATCTTGCTCTCCTGGAGCCAGAAATGCAGTGAGCAAAAAGGATAGATTTACAAAAGTAAAAATACTGTAGAACATTGTCTGCATTAAAGGGATATTTCACCTACAGAAAAAGATGGTATTTTCATAACACTAGGCTGTCTATGTAGCAGAAAGATGCAAATATTTTTGAAACTGGTGCTACATGACCAGGGAAAACAGAAAAAAGGGGCTGTGATATTCCCTTTTGCTCAAAAGATAGAAAACCTACAACAACCAGAATGCCCTGGACCCGTCGCCTTCCAAGGCCACCCCCACTCCCAAACTTCCATAACTCCTAAAAACTGCCCATCAGAGCTACTAATGTTGGGCTAAACTCTTACGGCGCCACTAGGTAGCAAACGGGGCATTGCCATTATTCATAGATACTGCACAGAAAAAGACAAGTTAGCTAGTTGGGTCTAGCTTTGTGCTAATCTTTAAATACCTCTGTATTGATGGGGACAAATGGACATAAAATTCAACCATGACAAAATATTTAATGACATTTGCCACCCTGCTTATTTACTTAATATTCACCTTTGCCTGTAGCTATCTGCACAATATAGATTAAAAGCAGGACAATAACCCCACAGGTTCATAATCAAGGCCACATCCACACTCTGGGCCACACTAGGCATCTGACAGACTCAGCACATTTAAATAATATCTTGGCAACTTCAATCCCCCTGACATAAACTTTTTTTCTTGATGATCTCTAAAACGCACATACAATTGAATACATTTGGTTTATCGCCTTGGCGGCAATTAAATACTGGCATAGATGAGCACAGGTACACAAGATAACATGGTGCACAACCAATAAATAATTTAATGGCATTGCAGACCGTTGTCAAAAAGAGTCCTATGCCAATTATTCATAAAACTCTCTTAAAGTTATTTAATTTCCTTCAAAAAATTTATCAACAGCAATTCTAAATCAACAATTCTTAAGAGATTGTTAGTAGTCAGCATTTTATATCAAGATGCAATGGGGGGATTAGACCTCTTGTAATAAATTGCACTGCTTCCGATTGCATAGGAAAAGCAGCATGGACTAGAGTCAAGCATTACTACTTCAGCTGAGGTCTGATTTGGTCCAATCACATTACAGTCTTGCCAGACCACAAGCAAAAAGACAGGAGTGCAAAACTTTTTTGCAAGGTCACTTTCACATTGATGCTGTGCAAAACTATACACACCGCAAGAGTCACAGATGATAACACAGTGCTGAGAGAGACAAGGCAAAGGGTACAGAAAAACCAATCCTGCTGGACCCATGTATGAAAGGACAGGGCAGTTGGCGTGGTCGAGTGGGGGAATGGGAGGGGTTAGGGTATAATTGAATTACAGTGACCCTATGACAGCACTATAGGTGAGGTCATGTGTTGAATTAATTCTGTCCCTGACCCCGTCTTCGGCAGGGCAGTGCCTCTTGGCTGCCCTCGAGACCCAGAAGCGCAGCAATGATGACACATCTTTCTGAGCGTCTTTTTCCAGCCAAAAGCGTCATTCAGATTGAGAGCCGAGCACAGACACCGATGGAGTACTGCGTGCACTGTACGCTTATTTTTAGTGCAAATGCGAAAGCTCTCTATACTGTGTGACAGGCATAAGATGAGATGCTATTTCTGTTTGCTGCAATCTACCAAAGACACCAAATGTAAATGGAATCTATATTCCATTAAAATGCAGCTCTACACAGCACAGAATGAAAGCTTGTTCTCCATGAATGTCCACACTATCAATTCATGTGAAACAATGCAGTGGGTTAAATTCAACTTTAGATAATAAAGTCAGTCCCTTGGAACAAAACGGTGCATTTGTTCAACTGATCACGAGATAAGGTAATTATACACCTGAAATTATCCTCAAAGAACTTTGAACTTTTGCATTGTGTGGACATTTCACCATATGTGTAGCAATATGTGTCAAAATACATGAAGCTTAATGTATTATCAGATGGTACTGGAAGCAAGGCAGGACTTCACAGATGAATGAGGTTACTTACTGTCTGCCACAGAGGAGAACACCACGCAGCTCAGCAGAAGCAGGAACAACGCCCCTCTAGGCAGGAGGGGCACTGCCAGGTGAATATTAGGCACCATGTTCCAAGTTGGCACTGCTCCCTCCTCAGTCCCCTGCTAGACACGTCCCACTCTACAGGATCAAAGACTAACACCTGGGAGAGCAAACACATGCAGAACAGGAGTACAGAAACATTAGTATTCAAACTCACTATATATTTGCATATATTTGAATGAGTTAAATAACTGTAAAGCAGAAATATCAAATGCAAGTCGCAGAGCAGAACCAAAGGAGACGGAAATTTTGTATACTTGTAAGAAAACAACAGCACACAACACTGGAGATCTTTGGTTGCGATCAACAAGGCACCCAATACCCACAACAAAATCCTGCTTGGGGCAGAGGAAAATACAAGTGAAGCGAATGGAACACGCAAACTACATCAGCAGAAGAGTTAGGAAACAAATGCAGTACAGTGCTACAGAGAAATCATGGGAAGAAATAAGAGAGGAGGTCAGGATGCAGGATTAAGCTCCTCAGCTATCCTCTCACAATGGGGATCAGTTAAAACACCAGAGGACCTCCTAAACAGTATTCCCTAAGGACCAACGCCCACTTAATGATACCCTTTAAGAAATTGAAACTGTGTCTTCCAGATGGGTTCAAATCACACACAGTGCCATGATCTCATAATATGACAAAATGTATGCATACATACCCCAAGTGGGCCATGGCTGGTCAACAAAGCAGCAGCAGGTGTACCACAAATTAATCATAATTAACTGAGCTATAAAACACAAAACGTTGCTCTATCGTCTTAAGTAATGGGCGGAGACACAAAAACAAAGGCTGTCCCTCAGTTCAAACTGCACAAGCACTGATTCTTTGTCTTTTTAGGAATTAGATTTAGTGTAGGAAATGACTAAGCCAACTGATAAGATTTAGATATATGACCTTAAGTTTGTTATAGCCTGCAGTTTCAATGTCTAATGCTATTATAAACAAAGCAACCGTGTATTCCCATAAATTGAGCTATCTAAATTTCTTATCCCTACACACTTGCCCATGGCCATATGTGATGAGTAATCATAACGCTGTAAAGCAGACCACAATATGGTAAGGATAGATATCTCTCTTTAAATTAAAGAATTATCTCCAGAGTACTTCAGAAAAGAAAACAACTAAAATGAGAAAAGTTTTAAAAGTTTTAAAATAAGCCTACTACTTTTGTCTTCAAGGACTCGCTGACAATGATTCTGTACAAAGCTTTTACAAGAGTCCTATTGAAACTGAATTGAAAACTTTCTCTGCTCATCTGTTCAGCCTCACGGCTGAGTTTATAGCGGCAACTGAACAATACTGATTGTTGATATTTGTGAAAAGAGAAAGAGAGGCGCTCACAATGTGGAATATCTTGAGGCTTGCTGGGTGGCCGGTCAGCTTTAGTCTATGCAGTTCAGCCAAATAAGTTAGTGTCAGGAACACAATGCCTCCAGTACCTTGTGGAAAAAAACTTTCCATTCTTAAGCCTGTGGAGGTGTTGAGCTGCCCATTACTCATGTGGCTATTTCAATACACCTCTTTGACCACGTTCTGCTAAGCAGAAGTCTTAGCAAAGCAACATTTCAAGACATTCATTTTCTTCATCTGAGCTCTGATTTAACCTCTTTCGACAAGCCACTTGGCAAAGGAAAAGACAGGCGCGGTTGAGAAAAATTATGTGAAGGAATGCTCTGTGTGAGTTGCAGCGCCGGTGCCTCACCTGGGCACAGTTGCAGACAGGTATCATTGGCTTCATCACTATTTGTCACCTACTGGAATGTGCCTCTAGTCTTTCATGTCTACTAAACCAATTTACTTGTATCTAAGGAATTTCCAAACACTGTGTGCTGCCAACATCATCTATGGTCAGTGAAAGTTGAAGCTGTAATCGTATCAAGTTGTATTATATTCTTCCCTGCAGGTAGGTTTTTGAAAAATATCCACAAGTGCAGCTAAAATAATTTAAAACGTCTGGAAAAAAAGATTCCCCTTGCGTCTTTACCTTTAATGGTAATGAGAAGGCAGCTCATTGTTGGTGTGTTAAGCGGTCTGAAAAAGATACACCGCTCAGGGTGCCAAAGAATTGGATCACACCCTTACTCTCACAATGAAAGACATTTAGGCCCCATTTTTATTTCAAGTAAATACCCCAAGTTCACTTTGCAAAATGAGTGTAACTCACATGAAGTTTGTTGGCTGACAAATTTGTTTTGACACTCATTTTTATGTACGCCAGTGTTGCGTTGGTTCATGTCGGTGGGTTGAGGGAGTGAGTGAAGCTGATAGAGTTGGCTACTCGCCGTGCTCCAAACCCTTGGCGGTGGAGGGATATCTTTTACAGCAGATGCCAGAGAGAGGCAGATGCTTTTCATCTTCAATGAGACAAATTCCTAGAGCGAGGTTTATTCTTTATTTATATAGCTACTTATTTATCCCGGTGCAGCTTGGTGCCTCCCAGCTGCACACAAATACTATGGGACAACACTTGCCACTATGTGGTATTTGTGTTGTAGCAGTAGCACTACTGAGAGAAGGACAGGGCAACAACATGGAAGTGGTGCAGTGTGATCCAAAATCTGAGCAAGTGGCTCAGCACACAGGGAGACATTGTTTTGCAGCTATGTGGGAGAGCGAGAGAAAAACAGTAAGAACATGTAAGGGTGGATGTCTGCCCTTGTGAGATAGTATGTGAATCCTTCTGTCTTGGTAATGATTTAATTCTGAAGCCTGGTTAGTGTGTGAAAGTAAGAGAGGAAAGTGTGTATTAAAGAGAAAGAGATAGCGCTGCATAATGATGGCTAATATCCAGATTATTTCACCAGAAATTGAGATCCTAATAATCACAATAAATAGGCAGGATGAATTAAGGAGCTAAATTGTTTTTCAACTAGAGTAGATTATATAAAACCAGTATGCCACAACATAAAGCCTACCAAAGTTCTACATATCTGTGATAAAATAGTGGCATTGTAGAAAAAAAATTTAGACTGAATTGAATTACCCCTCAAGTCTAACATTGCCTTCTTGTTAAAGCAAAGTAGGGATTTCTGTCACAATCTCACTTACTTCCAAGGTGCATGAAGAAGAAAAAAAAGTCTTAAGAGGTCAAAAACTCCAGCAACATCTGTAGTAACAAGAACTACTTCTATTGCCTTTTTGTTAGCCATTTCCTGAGCTTTGACTTTGTCCTAACTCACTAGTGACTATCTGAGGCTGCCTCAGCCAGAATGGATACAGTTGGCACAATTACAATAGTTGACGGAATCAAAAAATAATAGGCGAGACAAAGTCAAAGATTTGTTTGTTCCGTCCACCTCATTATCACTTATCACACTGACACCTACTGAAGAAACAAAGGAAATGCTGTGTTCACTCAATCGAAGCTTTAAGCCTCCTAGGCTGCTTAGCTAATGTTTAGGAACATGCATTCATTAGAGGCCAAAACGTTTTTGAATCACTCAACAAAAATTGAGATATAGGTGGTGATTCAGAGGACTGCAATCAGACTAAACACAATTTATGATGCAGCACTGGCTCTTGTGTCCAATTTGTCAAGATCATGTATAGGGCTGTCGCAATAACCGCAAAATTGAAATACTGTGCTATTGGTCAAGCCTACCGTGGAGGATGGTAAGCACCGCAACAACCGCAATGTTCATACTTCATATTAAATTAAATTAAATTCATAAATGAGTGCTTCAAAAGTTCCACAACTGTAACAAGCTCTGTAACGGTAAGTTACAGACATCTGTAGGACAGATCGCCATGGGCTTCAAACTTAGAAGTGTTGGCGTGTTTTGTGTTGTTTTACTGTTTATTTTAAAGGTTAGCTAACTTGGTGTTAGCTAATGTGGGTAGCAGGCTCAGCGATGTTGTCATACTGAGGGACAGTGGAGAGAAACTGTGAATGGTAAGCCTCATTTGAAGCTCACTAACTAACGAGCGAGCGTAGTGTGTTGGATGCCTGCAGCTGTTTTTCATGTTTCTTTCGGTGGAAATTTAGTTATAACGTTACTACAGCGCAGTGGTTAGTTGTGGACAGCCTATTATAACGTTATGCTAAATGGCACCAATACTTTATTGATGAAAAATGCGATAATACCGCATACTGCGCTGTTGAGCCCCAACATATTGCTGCGGTGGAAATCATCAGGGCATCACCTTTTTAAAGTCCATATACATATATATTTATATATAGTTTATTACAGGCAGACAACTAAGAGGTTTAGTGAAGTAATTAACTAGGAACAAAGTGATGTGAGCATCTCAAATGGTAAACCATGCAGGACAAAAGAGCTATTGAGTGGGTTCAATGGGGAGCGGAATATAATAAAAAAAATACACACCTATCCTGTTTGCTTGTTTGCCACCCACATCAAGCGCCTGTCATTTAAGTTATAAGCCCCAGTGTGTGTGCGTGTGTGTGGCGAGGGAGTGGCCACCCATAAAGAATTGGTAGTCCACAAACAGACAATGCAAGGGACAGCTGCACAGAGAGCATGCAGAGGCTGAGTAAACACTACTATTACACTAACTACAGGTAGCATCTCTGCACTCCATCGTTTCCATCCGTCCTACTCGTGTTCTCTCTCTTTCTCCATCTCTGTTTAATGGGTCATCCTCAGCACAGGGAGGTGGGACAGCTGAGATATATGGCTAGCAGTGTGGGGAGCTAATCATGGCCGTCTCTGGAGGTGATAAACCCAGACCGGAGAGGTTTGTGTTGGCGCAGCCAGTAACGGCTCCATAAACACAGTTACAAGCTGAATTTCGACAGCAGTGTTTTGGCCCCTGATTAGTTTTCCATGCCCTAGAAGGCTCACCCTCACACGTCTATGCTCCTTTTTTTGCCTCAGGAGTGAACACACACCAGAAGACCCCAGGGGAATTGCTGCAAGCCGACGAGCACCGTATTATAAAATGAAAGTGTAAAGTAACAAAATTAGGTTTTCCCTCCAACTCTGAAAGCCTTGCTGTATCCACAGATTTGATGGTGTGTGTCTTTTTTACAGGGCTGCGACAAGGTCCTGCATTGAAAATCACATAACAAAGTGTAATGTCCTGTGACCTATCAAGTTTTACAGCGCTTTTGTTTACAAGCTGATTCCACAGAGTTAATTGTTAACGCTTTACTGCCGAGCAGAAGATTGAGAGACTGAAAGAAACCTTTAACAGACAAATGCACTTCCTTTAGTTGAGCAATAGAAAGTACTGCACTGACTACGCTGACCTACAATGAAAGCACTCACATGAGTGAAGTGTCTGGCTGTGTGGATGACTCAAAGAAATCATTCAGGTAGTTGATTTAAGACACTTCAATAATTACGTATAATAATACTACAGCCTTGTGAAATTAATGCAGACGTTTACAACATATGACACAGTCTCTATGACGCACTGTGATGTAATCTGTGACGCGAGAGGGTTGGACTTAATGCACCAGGTTCATGATAATGTCCTGAAACAGGCACTAACTTGCCTCTCAACAGAATGCAAAGACCATCACACTCTGGCTTCGCCCATATGATACAATGTCAACTGGCATTTAGTCTGGTTGAGTGAACATTTAACAAAAGTCAGGCACAAAACAAGGCATAAATTGCCACTGAAGTGGGGATTTACAATCACCTCTGGGGGGCTACCAATCTTTTCAGTTGCAAATCAATCTGGGAATGAAAGGTGATATGTATTACACTGATATGTATTACACAGAGTAGAAGAGACATACCAGAGTGCCACTTCCATTTGAATTTATTGGAGAGTGATTATTGGCGTTGTCGAGCTGCAGAGCAAGGAGAAAATGGCTTGCACTACAAAGTGCTGGGCAAAGGGCCTGCAATAAATCAAAAAGCAGGCTCAATGTAAAACAGACATTCATCAAATAAAAGCAAGGCTGTGTATAAATGGACCAATCGAGTGGATGAAACAGCTTTCTATAAAGTAGCACCAACCTTAAGAGTTATACTTACAGAATACAAACGAATTGAAATGTAATATTCATAGTACCATCAAATGAAATTTAAAAACTCACAGACAAGTCTCACAGTTGGAAACATTTTCTTTAATTTTTTTATATCACTATTTTATTATAAAGGCTTTTGTATGTTTTATTGTTTATATTTCATCTCCTTTGTTGACATCCCAACATCTGGATCATCATCATCATCATCATCATCATCATCATGCGTATGAACATTATTATGATTATAATTCTGCTTACAAATGTTTATCTTTCTCTTATTGAAATGTTCTTTCCTTTTTATTTTGGTTGAATGTGAGGCAACATTTTTTTGAAAAGCAGTATATAAATAAAAAAATCTTATTATTTAGGCCAACCTGTAATTCCTCAAAGCTAGGGCCTAAATAAAACTAACGGAAAATGATTTTTAAAAAAAGCTTTGTATTCAATACAGGCTCTCTAAAAATATACACAGCCAATAGCCTTGCCCTAGTTCAAAGACTGAAAAAAAGTTTTAATATTTTTGATTGTTTACATTTTAGAGTGTTCTAGAAATGAATTACTGCATAATTAAGAATAATTTTGTGCTATGGCCAAACATTAAATTAGCAATATAAACTGAGACCCATTCTCAACAGCAGATGTGCATATATATCAAAAGGAAATTCACACTGTCAAGCAAGAAAGATGGGCTAAGATGTCACCACTTGACAGTTTGCTTTTGGACAGATGGTGCCATAAAATGACTAGGCAGGCAGCACAGAAGGCATGATACCCCCCCTCCCCACACACACACACACCATGCTGAGGACTTCAACTGCCCCTCACTTCCCACCCCCTGGGCAGAAAGCCTTGTCTGCGCCAGTAAAAGACAAACAGAGTGAAGGCATGTGAGCAGAAAGACTGGCAAATACAGAGCTCCATAGATCAATAGCTGGCCAAACAGAGGCAGTTGTTCAGCTCAGCTCAATCCACGGATATATCGTGGATGGATTTTTAGCGACCAGAAAGAGCAGAAGTATTAGAAAAATGAAGCACTATAGAACTATGGTAAAACATGTAATACAATACAAACTGAAAACACACTGTATAACTAGGTTATTCTCTGTAGTTTTGCTCAAAAAGGAAGGGAACCTTCCTTTTCTCTTCAGGTTTAAGTGTATTTATTTTCTACAGGTGGCAATGAGACGTGGATACTGGACCCCAACTTTGTAAGAAAGCATAGGCGGGGGCCTTTGAGGGCTTCATACTATTCAGCAGGTGTCTCTACTGTTCTAAATCAATTACCTCTAGACAGTCAGTGCTTAGGGTAGGGGAGTATTGTAAATCAGCTTGGTGTCAGGCCAGATTAGTGACTGTAACCGGCGGGGAGTGAAGCTCTTTGGCCAGCAGGGGCCAAAGGCCTACATGGGAACCAAGCTGTGGCCTAGTGCTCAGTGACAGAGCAGCAACTCTGGTAATTGTTTCCCACAATACTTTGTACTAACTTTGGGCTACATGATGATACTATGAAACTGGCAGAGAAATCGCTATACCCACCCTTCATAACTTTAATATGTCTAGTCATAGGAGAAAATGTAAATCAATGAGCAGAAATTATTTAATTCAATATTGGATTTTCAGGGGGGGGGTTCCATCAATGTGTTCAAATACCTTGATTTGCCTGGTATTTAATTCAATGGATTAGCATCAACATCCAGATTCCTATCTGGTTGTTTAATCAAGTTTATCTATATTGCGCACCCTGACTTTGTACACACATGTTTACAGTTTTGTTTACAGCATATGTCATACTAGCAAAATTCTAATTGGCTATGGAAGGATTACTCAGACTGCTACCATTGGTTATTGGTACATGGGCAATCACTCGCTGGGTGGATAGTCTGTGCTTGTCCAACTGCAAGCACGAAAACAGCCCTTATCTCACTACATCTTTTTATGCAAACCAAATTCTGAGGAACTGTTATGTCCACAACAGTATTCCCATACAACATACAACCACTAAACACAGAGGTGAGAACAGCAATTGTAACCTACAATCACATTTTGAAACAAAAAGATTATTGTTATGCTATACTGGATGGTTTGGGGCTTGTTGGTCTTCAGTCAAAGCTGAAACGTGCAGATGAAAATGTATTGACACAATGGTTTTATTATTTTACCTTATAACAGAGCATGTAAAAGACACGGGGAAAACCAACCCTCTGAGGTGCAAGGTACAGAAGAACAAAACCAATGTTGACACAGGGAAGGGTTACACGAACTCAAGCATAAGGTTCTGTTTATAAAGGAGGACCCCTTAATGAGAAATGTGTTTGGAGGATTCTAAAAGGCACACAACATATGCTATTCTGAGACCCACCTTGAAACAAAAAACTGTGTTACACAAAGAAAAACCAAGACTCCTGGTCTACCTGAAACAGTTACGACCTAACATATTTGACTTGGTTAGCTGCCATTGCAAATGTGGAAAAAAAGAGGATCCCCAAGCCTAAACCAACTTTCCTGCCTTCTATTCCAGAAGGCTATCCTCTCAGCCCCTGTCTAACTAGCAAAAAGAGGCAGATTCGAATAAGCCGTTCCGTCTTTCTGTCAGTCTGTTTCTCTCCATCCCCTTATTTCCCCTCCTCTTCCTCTTCCTCTCTCACTCTCTCTCTCTCTCTCTCTCCCTGGCCAGGTCTCCTTCTGTGTCTCTTTCTCTCTGTCTGAGCCATGAGCCAGTCTGTTGGAGCAGATGGAACCATATATCCCCATAGCTCTCTGGAGGCCTGGGGATTTAAAATGTAAAAGAGATGCGTGCAGAATAGGCTGGGGCCAGTCGATAAAGGGCAAGAGAAGCAGAGACTCTGAGCTTAGAAGACCATGTTCAAGTAACATGTATAGTTCTAAAAACTATGCTCGCATTGTATATGTTATAGAGCAATAAACTACAAAGATGTAGACTCTAAACTCCACTAAATTGGCATATCTGTACTTATTGAGTGTCTAATCCAATATTTAGTCCTACATGATATGAGCAGAGCAGGATACTTTATTTCTATTGGCAACAGAGGCAGTTCCCTAAATTGTTCTTGTTCTGTAGATAAAAAATTAATCGTCAAAGTTAATCGTACTAAGTCCTTTATCAAGCAAATATTGAAAAAATGTGCTGGTTCCATCTAAAAAATAAAAAATAAAAATGTAAACTACAGCACAAACAGTTATTTAATTTACTGTCAATGGACAGAAACCTGTAACAATTTCAGTCGACTAATCATTTGAGTCAATTATTAATAAAATATGCTATACATTCTCAGTTTCTCCTTCTCAAAAAATCACCATACATTGAATATATGTGGGGTTTGGACTGTTGGTCAAACTGAACAGGACTTTTTAAGACAACCCATTGGCTCTGGGAAATTGAGAGGCACATATTGCTCTATTTTCTTACATTTTATATACTAATAAAAAACACAATCACTAATTAACATAAATGATAGGCAACAAAGTCCCGTTCAAAATTGTATAAACCAACTGAATGCTAATAGTAACCAGCCATAAGAAAAAATAAACAGAACATAATTAGGATGTTACTTCTGACGCTTTCTCTTTAAGTTAACTTGGATGTCAGACCTGCCAACCTCCATACCTCACCTCAGGCCACCTTTCAGGTAATGAGAAGATATCTGGACACTGTATCTGTCGTCTGGGAGAAGATTCTGCTTCGTCCTCTATCTCTGGATGTCAGCTTGACAGACAGGAAGAGTGAAGAACAACAGACAGACGAGGTCGTGAGCAGTACAATCGATTGCCAGCTGACTAGCAAGGTCCATTATACTGACAGGCCGGAGCCACAACACGACGACCTGCACTCCACCACTCACCTCATTACTACCTATGAATCTCTCACTGGGACCAATCTCTCTTGCGCTCTCCGCCTCTGGCTCTCCCTCGCTTCCTCTCTACAGTACATCTCCCATGACAAATCTGATGGACGTGTTTTAAAAGAAGCAAAAGCCACACCTAAGCCCCTGCACTTAGCTTTATGCACTAGGCAAGCAATGGATACAGAACCAAGACGATGTGGGGTAATACACTTTTCCTCATAGCTATGTTCTTGAGAAAAATACAGCCTAAATGTACTTTTAAGCCTGTGAAATCTTTAAGAAATTTCAACTGTCTGGGATTGAAAACCTCTGCCATATTAAACATTTCTCCCACAATCACCCTGTGTTTCAGCTATACTATCTTCTCTCGTCTTCCCTTTTTCCCCCCACCATTCCTCTAGTTGTTCTGAAATCCTTAGTCCTTGGAAGACTTATATAGACTCTTGCCCCTACTCCCCTACAGCTGCAGATAGGATTTACCTGCAGCTGAGACATCCTCCAGACTATCAATTACCACCAGTGTAGAGTCACTCTTCTGCAGCTTGACTAACAAGACAAACACACACAAAACATACACACAGTGCGCACACACACACACACACACACACACACACACACAGATCTCATGGGCACATCCAGTTAGAGAAATTCTGAGATGACTGTGAGTCAAAGGATTTTACTGACTAATCAAATAGTTCTGTGAAAATCCACTCTAGACAAGAGCACGAATACATCCAATCAAGCAATCTGGTATTTAGATGAAGTGTTCTATAAAGATGAGCAGAAATTATAAGTGGAGATGCCAAAGATGCCGTCTTCAGAAAATAAACCAGTACCATTTATGAACACTTAAAAATTAGGTCACTTCAGGAATTACAATCACATGTTGAAAAATTAATTAAGAACTCTAAATAACAGCTAGTGCTATGAATAAAACTTTTGACCCACCAATATCCTTATGTTGCTCAAGGATGTATGGATAAAAGTGCAGTGCTTACATTTGCAAATAATTACAAAGTGAAAAAAAAAAACACATTAAAAAAGCACATACACGCTAAACTTGGGAGCCCTCACTGCAGCCTACTTGTATAGCTGTGACGTTTGGTCTGCGATGTGCTGTAAACACAGATCTCACCAAATTCTTCCTGACATGTCATCTCACTCCCTGACAACGATTAGACTGAACACCAGACCGTTCCACATCCAGAAAGACAAGCAGGGACAGGACCTGTCACTCACCCCACCAGATCCAACCTGACGCCTGAAGTTCCTCTGTCAGGTCAACAAATGAAAAGCCATCACAACCAATGTTGTAGTCATCAAGCTGACTCCATTCCATAGACTGGTTAAATGCTATCTTGCCAGGACTTGTTAAACTTGGTTGAGCACGTTTGGGCTGAAGGCGCCAGCTTTGATTCCTAGGGTTAGTGCTTTGTTGATGTACCGTCACAGGAGGTGAACAACCATCCAGGAAACAGAGATCATGATGGGGCCACTGGCCAACACTCCCTAGTAAAACTCTATAGCCTACACTCTAACAATGCATGGTCACATAGCCAGTCCATACAAGCCAGTGTGAGCCTGTGAAGAAAGATCTGAGGAAGTAAATTCCTTTTAAGTGAGCGAATGAGTCTAGCCACAGCAGTAGCGCAGAGATCATTAGGATAACATATTTGGGTCAAAAAGCTAATGAATGCGCATTAACAATGTATGGAATGACTGTATGAAAACTCACAGTACAGACAAGACATGTGCAGCTCACTATTAAACCATTAAAACCACAAGCAAAAGCATTCTGCCTTATCTACCTAAATTTAGATCACATTACCAACTAGCTTAAAAGCATTTCGGTAGATTAAATGTTCATCTTGGCACTTAAATTGAGTTGAGCATGAGACTCAAAGGGGCTTTCCTATGAACAATAAACAGGGAACTGGTTATCCCTCTACTTCCCCTTTCCCGGACCAGTCTTCTTGTCTGACTTTCAGCCTAGGCAGCCAAGTCTCCCATGTTTACTAATGTAGAAGCAACCCCTTTATCAGGGAAGAGATTTGTACGGAAGAGGCAGGGGATTAGCCATCAAATTACCAGGCAGACAGCATCCCTGCTCCAGGGTTGTGAAGCAGTAATCTCTGAGGCTGAAGGGGGAGATCCAGATAAAGGTTTGGGATTGGTGCTGTGGAACTCCAAACTCCAAACTGTGCATAAGCAAAATATGAAAGAGTGTTTCAGGGGAGCTTTTTTCTTCCCCTTTTTTTGTGGTAACTACTTTTATAGGACCAGATCACATTATATAGTTTATCCCATGTTATTGGGCTATGTGGTATCATTACATAGCCCAACATACCCACTGTGCAATGCTTTTGATAGGTGAAAGCTCTAAAACAGGAATGCTGTAGCTAGGCAGGGCTAGTGGAATTAGATTTCAGTTGCCTTGCCCGTGGTTCTTGCATTGTCACCCCTCTGCCCTCCCTTAAACAAGCAGTGCTCTCCTCAGAGAATACCCCCTGGATGCAGGAATGTTTCATCAACGCCTCAGCCCTCAGCATCCTTAGAGGGCCACAGTGGGCCCACAGCGCTGCACAGGCAGGCTATAAATAAGTCAGGCATTGTAATGAAACCAAATGAATCTCCATCCATCTTCCCAAAACAAGCCAGGGACCTCAGAGATCTACAGGAAGAAGAGTCATTGCCTGTGTTTAAGGACAAACCACAAGATGAACAAAAGCCAAATGTTATACTGATGCTGAATACGTCCCACTGTAAAATATACAACACACGTGCCATTCCCTCCGAAGCCAGTATGAGTATGTCCAAGTCTGTATGTAGGTAACCAAGACTTATTATTCCATTCTATGATAAGTCCTGCTTGCTTCTATTTAAGATCAGCAACAGAGGACTGTTGAAAAAGAAATGATGACTTTGGAGGAAGTGACAGGGGAGCTGATAAAGTAATCAAGTAGAATGTCGAGTCTAAGCAGAGTATTTTCAGAAATTGGGAGCCTGAGCAAACAAGGGTGGAGGCAGAGGGCTAAATCAGCCACATGACTATACTCCCAAAACCAAACTTCAAATAAATCAAGCATACATTCAGTTTTATTTGCTTTACTGCAGTATAGCATCACAGTTATCCCTTCATACTCAAGAGCAAGGTAAAACTGCGACTATTAATTCTCTTCAATGGCAGTCCGCAAGCAACCAATCAGACCTTGTCTCATTGCATAAAAAATTATATTAGATATAAGATATTAACAGTGCATCATACAGTAATTCAGTGTTGTGACATCAAGGAAATGAATGGTACCAAGCAAGAGAGCAACAACAGTGATCCCTGGTCTTCTAATTTTTAGAAAGTAGCTTAATGCATTGCAGAATTTATGTTTGCCATGGCCACGGTCTTCAACTTGCATTGCTACACATTTAACATACAAAAACGCTTTGGCACTGTCATACAAACAGAGTACAAAAAAAATGCTGCTGCCCCTGAAAATGGGGGCTGTTTCCATCATTGTGGAGGTGTAATGGGATGATGTGGAATTGAAATGAGTTTTGTGCAAGGAGGGAAATGTCCTCCCTGACAAAGCAGATTTGTGTTCCCTTTGAGAAACCCATGGCTGTAATGCACAGAGCTAAGGTTTAAATGAAAGGTGCAAGGCTATGAGCACAAAACAGGCCTCTGATAGCTAGCTATAACTGGGAATAAAATGTAGATAGATACATTTAAGATGCAGAATGGAATATATTATGTAAAGAAAAGGACTGGTGGTATGGAAAGAGCTGAATATGAACATATCCTGAGCACTATGACCCACTTTTTTCAATTCACTTTAAAGAGACATAGGGCTAAAGCTACACTGCAACAGATGCAGTTGGCATTTACAAGACAGTTTCTATTCATAACAAAAATAGCATCGCTTTCTCTAAAATAACCCCGTCTGCTTATTTGTACATGATCTTATGTCTGAACCTTAACGTGTTTAGCAAGCCTGTGTAGATGTCAAAGCATAAACATAGACCTAGTTCAATCAAATAAGCTCTCTGCTTGGGGGCAGCTGAGGAAAAGTGTTCTTGTCAAAACACTGGTGATTTTAGTGCTAAAGACGCCCTTTTTTAAAAACCTTCTCCTCAGCACCTGTCACAATGAATGAGCGCATGTCTGCAAGAAAGAAGTGTCACAACTGAGACCAAAAAGTGACTATCAGCACAGCTAACACATCACACAGGCGGTGGCCGCTGATTGACATCGCACATTACGCAGGACGTATCTGGCACACTCACCCCTAGCTACATAAACATGTTACTTAGTACAGAACAGAGGATTGACAATTGGGCCTTGTCATCATAAAACAACTACTCACGACCCTGTCACCATCAGGCAACAATTCCTGACATAAAAACAAATGAGAAACTTCTCTTTGCTGGCATTCTTAAGTCTGAGACCTAATCATAAACAAGTCTACACTTCAGCTACAGCAGCAAAGCTTTGAACTTTAATAACCCAACAAAAGCAAGTAGGTTTTCTGTCTATTTACAGTATGCGTCATAGACAAATGTCTGGCTCCACTGACATTATCGCCTTCACAGACATTGATCTGTGATGGTAAGCAACCTCTTTCATGTCCCAACTGAGACTAGAGTGATTAAGCAGATCCATCATGCGTTAACAGGCCATTACACATCACCCAACTCAACGATGATGAGAAATCAAGTTCTATGGAAAAATCCATATGCTCAGCCCATAATTACTTTTGAGGAATCCGATGGGGAGAGAGATTGAGTGATTGACTTGTTCCACACAGAGTAATTTATTCAAACGGGAAGACTTCAGCCAAGGCAGTCATTTAAGTGAAGGATATGTTGTATGTTTGGTCAGGGAATCTAATAAGGAGCACAAATGGCCCATAGTTATTTCCTCAGGTCACTTCCCAGACATCACTTAATGTTTCTCTGGAACATTACTGGTGACAAGGTGACTGAAGCACAGTCATAAAGGTGGAATTTAGGATAAGTGGCCTGTATGGTGGAGGTGAAGGAGGACGACCTAAAGGTCATTCTGTGTGGACAGGGATTGGCTGTGTTTATACAAATGACTGTGGCTGACGGGTTTTTTGTCTTGTTTGTTTACGCTCCTGAGCAGCTGAACAGACATTTTAACCTGTGTCCATCTTGAGTTTTGCCTAAAGGTCAGTTTTTAATCAAGTGGGTAAGTTGTACAGTAAGGGTTTTACTTCCAAATCATTAACTTAAAAATAAAAATATAACCAATAAATAAATACTAAACAAGCACAGCTTTGGTACAACTAAGAAAGGAAAATACAGGTTCCATTGCAGTGAGACAGACACGTGGGGAAGTCTAGTGGTTTCAAAGCGAGACACACATAGTGTCAATACTATGTTCGTTGAAAGCTTAAGACAGCTTTGATGGAAAAGAAGCAAGTCGTAAAAAGGATATTTTTCTCATTGACAGCAGCTCCTTATATTAAGAAACAAATATTGTGCAACAACTGCCACATTTATTGTGACCAAGAACAAGATAAACTCAGTCCAAAAGTTTCTCCTACAAGCATATAAAAGTTTTATGTTGTAATAAAAAAAGAAACCAAAGATTTAAGACACCATTACAGCTGAAAGGGACATTTAGAACTGGTTACTCTTTGTTGTAATTAAGGTACAAACAGTTTTCAAGTGTCTGTCTTCAGTCGAGTCTTCACAAAAAGTTAATTCAACTTAGATATAGCTGATAATCACAGAGAAAAACACTTCGGGAAACATGTATTACAGGTTCTACTTTGTTGAAAGCCAGGCCCAAACATTTTTCAAAAATCATAATAAAATTACTTCCAAAAGTTCTCCTTTACAGTTATCTGGGATTTCAAAGCCTTTCAGCGTCTCCTTCTAACTCGAATTCTTGTCGTTGAAACTTTACCCTCCAGATTGCCCAGGGAGATAAAGACAACTGGAAAAACAGGTTGTTTGGCCTCAGTGTAGGCCTAATGCAGTAGAGCTGCAGGGTGCCTCACCTTAGCAGCGGTAGCTAGGGGACATTCTATGGCCCTTCTATTCAAAGTCCTCTGAATACGGAGGGGAGGGCTCGCACCAGACAGGGCAATTTGCCAGAGAGCCAGCCAATAGAGCTAAGCCAAGACGAGGTTAAACTATTGTTTTGGCTTAACAAGCAAGAGTGAGCAAGGACAAAAGAAAAGGGAACAAAAGAATGGTAAGAAAATACCTGACCATTGAGGTGTAACGCATCAACTTATTTTGTTACTTTTATTATAAGAGGCAAGTTGTGAAAGGTTCACCCCGAGATGAAAAATAACACATCCTGAAACAGGGATATGTAGACAAATGAAGTTCTAAGTTTGGGACAGCCCAGCCAGTTTCAAAAAATGCACCTGTGCTGCTGTATCTGCATTTAACAATTAATAACTTTTGTGTCCTTCACTTTTTTTTACACTTACCCATGCATGTCAATTAGGTCCACTAAAAGAATGAATTCCTTTTATTCCTTATTCCATAGAGAGAGAGAGAGAGAGAGTATCCAAATCCTATAAAAGAAAATCCAGCAGTACCCACGAAAGATTATCCCTGAACGATGCCTTAGGAAAAAAAGTTTGTGAGAAAAAGCTCTCTCCGGTTCCTGCTCAGTTATTCCATTCACAGCGTTTCATTAAACCAGAGAAACTGTCTTTTGGCACTCCAGCAATATGTTTCCAGCTGTGGCTATGGAGCAATGTGGCTTAGGGGGAGATCCTTCTGAGGCAGAGCTGGTTCACACACTGAGCGGGTGTTCAGGGACTGCCTGGGACAAGCCAAACCCACCATGTGATGTCACTGGTGTCGGATTTCAGTGTTTATAGGGAGGAGGCTGCGGGGCCTTACCTTTTTGAACCTTGACCAATGAGGGAGAATTCTGTAGTGCACCTGCATGTAGAAAAACAGGGTGGTGGTACGAGTACACGTGTTGTTACGTATGCAGCTTAGAGACTCCATTATGTCTTAACTATCGACCTATTGAACTATTAATTATGTGAGGTCATTCAGGCTTCAACTTTTTTTAGTCAGATTCAGGCTTCCCCTGAATCTGACTAAAAAGGCAGAGTATCTGAACAAATCTACTTCTGAATGGACCTCATGCATGTATTTCAAAATCAATTTGCTATGTCATTATAGCTGAATCTAAGGGGTTAACAAAGTGTGACCTTGAAACATACTAGCATTCCCACGGGACTGTGCCAACATAATTTCCAGTAACATATTTTGTGGATAATGAACCTGTTTCATAAATAATTTGGCCCTCTCTCTCTCTTGCTTAGAAAAAAAAAGAGGAAAGAAATTATGCTAAATCCCCATTCTTAAATCAGCAAGGCGTTGAGTTTACACACACACAACTCCCAAACACACTGGTCTCACTCCCTCCGGTCAAACTCTTCTAGCCATGGAGCTAATCATCCACAACAGATGTTCAGAAATGTTCAGTTGGATTTATGACAGAGCTCAGAGGAACAGCCAAGTCAGCCTCTGGTGCTCTTTTTCTCTTCTGTCCTACAAGGACAAGGGATTGCGCTGAGAGAGGATGTCAGCACAACCATTCTCTTCCGCAAAAATTCCCTCGCTCTCTGAGATTCACCATCCGAGACGACAGCGCCTTAATAGATCACAGAGCCTCGGGACCTTGGGGAGAGGTTTGCTCATTTATCCCAATAATACTGTGTGGACTGTAACTTGACTCATCCAGCAATGCTTCAACAATGTTTTGCCCTCGATGTAATGATGTTTTTTTTAATATATGTATCAGTAGCATTGCTGACGCTGCAAGCCATGACCTAGTCCGTGACAAATCATTTCATTTGAAGCCACATATAATACCATGTTATATTAATAATTAAATTATACATTACCGCTTTATCATAATATGTTAGTAATTTCTGAAAGGGAAAGTAAACTTTAAGAATTGCCACACTGTTAGCTACTGTAATACCTATTCATCTAAACATGGAAGCAGTAACATAGCAATAGATATTCAGTGTGAGGTTCTAAAAAGCACATATGCCGGTTTCCACTAAGAACAACAATGGTGAATGTCTTCTAGGCTTAAACTCTGCTGAAGGAAATGGCAAACTGCAATGTGTTCTACATTTCTCTTTGTTGTTAACAATGGGAGACAGTCTGATTTTACTGGAGGCTGCAGATCTGTGCATACAACAGACTTTTCAACAAGACAAAGAATTGTTTTATCTTTAACTTTCCTTCTACTTTAGAACAAATAGGATGTGGGCCATCTGATTAAAAAGTAATTCAATTTGTACAGCCATATATTTTAAATATATTTACATATAAATATATTCTAGCTGTATGTGCTGCAATAATAGTACTAATAAACAAAGTGATGTCAAGGATGCACCATGGACAAAAAACTTTCTGCAAAAAGAAGACCAACCAATCTGGACATCTTATTTTTTTTTACAAGTCGGAGGGAACCTTCTGGAGAATAATTATTACGCCCACACACCCCTGAGGAGAGGAGAAAAAGTATTTTTGTAGGTGTAAAGTCTCTGTGGTAGAAGTAAAAATGATTGGCTGGTGGTCTTAACAGCAGTGATGTAGTGTGTCAGTTGCACAACATGAGCCATCTCTTCTATGGTGTAATCTCATCTCGGCGCAATGTAAAGCTCAAAACACAGATGGGCTCTAGCATTAACCCCCTATGCAAGATTAAAACTGTTGCCTCAAGTGAGTTTTTGTAGCTCAGGCGGTTTTATGTCTTATCTTTTGCCCCACCCCCAAGAGCTTGAATAGAGTTGGAACACCCCCTACCAAGTCTGACAATTTATAACATTGTGACAACCACCCATCCCCCACTCATTTCATTAGACTGAAAAAAAGGCTGACAACCTCTTCAATCTGAAGGAGCCAGCCTGACTTAAGCCAGGCTGCCAACAGTGCCAACTTAATAGATTCTAGTGAAAGATTGATTTTTGTGAGATCAATTTTTATTTCTGGATTTTCAGGCTTATTTTTGTGAGTGTTCCGAGTACAACATCTGTGATGCAGCTGCAGGGTTATCTGCAGGTGAAGAACACCTGCATCGAACCAGACACCTCAGCTCCTCTGTGGTAGCTACAGTCACCATCTGATGGGAAAAGGCACTGCTTGCTGTAGGATGGGATGAATCACATTGGCCCTAGGCTTGATCAATACAAGTCTGCACCACCTAACAAGTCTGCCAAAACATTTTAACAAGGTTCAGCTTTGAGGTAAGAAAATAAGATTCTTGGTCTAGGGTCAGAAAAGCACACACTGACTGAATAAATGATGTGTATCATTACAAGTATATACTCTATTTACTGCATTTTTAAAGACTGCAGTCTACAATCATCTAAAACCACATCTCAACATATTAGTATCTATCATATAACCTTTTTTTTAATCCTGTAAATGTCATCCAAATAAATGTGCTTTATATTCCCATTCAGAGGGGTCACTGATAAACCCAATTCTGGCTGCATGCCAGTGAAAAAAATGCTGACCTGTGTCGTAAACACTGAGCTGTGAAAGTCAGTGTGCTGCTGCTGATGGGCTCTTAAGATTAGCACTATGTCATCATGTCCAAAAGCACAGCTGGGCAACACCTGTTAGCTTAAAATTCCCAGCCCAATTCATAATTTACTGAGGCTTGGCTACTGCCACTAGTCTGTTTGGTAGCTAATTTTCCTCCAGATTGCAATCGTGGTGCTATCTATATCACATACATGGTTCATAGTATAACCTACAAACATAGGTTAACCGTACTTGCAAATAATCAACAGAACATTTAACCTCAGCCTGTGATCTAGGGCAAGATATGTTATAGGGATAGCTTAAGCTACACAAGTAGCATGTGAAAGATATACATTTAATTATACCTATCTGTATGTAATTGTCTTTACGCAAGCCACCAAATTATATTTATCATCTATCAGTTAAGAGAATAAAAGAGCAGCCTTTGAACAGATTAGATAGTTATGCGCAAAATGGTTATTTTTCCCATGCAAAGTAATGTATCTCTGAGCCACACAAAAATGAATGAAAATGTCAAACATTGTGTGAGCATCATTCTTCTGCTCAACACCAAGGGCACACTTTTGGCCCTGAAATTTTCCCAGGACTGTCTGCAGATAACACTGGCTCTAGTGCTGAGAGAGAGGGGGTGCACATGGCGACAGGAGGTGTGGAAAAGACAAGGACAGTGGGAAACAGTGTGCATAAAAACAAAGATAAGACTGGCTTCACAATGCTGACCTTCAGTGAGTGCCTGTGTGCCTTTGTGTGTAGAGCATGTGAATTTGTACATGTGTGTGCATGTGCATGTTTGTCTGTATATGGGTGGTTGTTCTTGCACGCCTATATTGACATGTTAGTTACAGACTGAATGAGAGGACAGTAAAAAAGAAATAAGTCTAAGACAAGAGGGGTAGAATTGACAGAGGAAGGCACCTATTTTCCTGCTACCCGTTGAATATCAAAAACAACGAGCGCTCTCCATTACACTCTGCTGCTGACAACTGGCGGGGCATGCTCTCTAAGGGGAACAGCAGATCGTGCCACCGAATGCCTGAGACAAATCATTTTTATCTGGGACCCTGGCGGGTATTGACAAACCGGGGGTGCATTTAGATAGCCCAATTAAAATGGGGAAATGAAGCGACATTGAGGCACTTTACAGCACTGTGCCCCCTCTCCACCCTCTGGCCCCCAGTGCTCCCTGAATCTTTCCAGAGACTCGCTTTCTTGCATGCTGCACTCAGTGAGGGGTACTGTGGTGGCAATGAAAGCAAAGAAGCAGGAGGCTCTGAAAAGTCACTTTGAGGTGACATATGCAATACGGGAGGCGGTAATGTTTGTGAAGGGAGAGAGCGAGCCCAAGTGATGCAGCATCACTTTAATTGATTCCTCTTGCATGCCTAATTCTTGCACCATCGTTTCCATCCAATTCTCATGCGAATTTTAAGCGGACTTCTGAAATGTCGCAGAAAAGAAGAAAAAAAGAAACTGCGATTTAGGTGCGTTTCCATCAGCTGGGTTGGAGCAAATGAACCATGCTACAGCGAGCGTAGTTAAGTTACACATGGCTGTAATAAACAAGATGTATGGGTTCAAAACCATAAACAAAACCAGTTCCATGGACCGGAGGACCACTGATCTTAGAAAACTGGAGAGAGCTTCAGGAATGTGTTTCAAGCGGGCAAGTTGCTACCAGCCATGTCTCCGTGCGTAATGGGAATATCCGGCAAGACACTGACAGCGGAAACAGCTGATCAGACGTGAGTTACAAGTTTGCTACATCAATACTTATTCGTGTTTCCATCTCCCATTTAGCGCATTAACTGTTTTTTGACAAAGGCAAAAACCACCTCAAGCAAGCATAAAAACTTTTTTTGCGAAATTAGGGATTTTTTTTTCGAAATTTTGCTGTTTCCATCAAACTTTTCTAATGGAATACTTGGAATACTAAAAACGGTGATGGAAACACGGCTATAGTCGCTGCTCTAGCACTAAGGAGATCCCCAATAGGTGGCAAGGTATGTAGCACGAGCCAAGAATGGTGTGCAAGGCAAGGGATCCAATGCAACTCTGTGCAACTTCAAAGGGTAAGTTGGCAATCAATGATATGGATGTTGGTTCCATTTATCCAAGCGAGTCTTAGCGGGTGACCTTCAATGTCATCCACTCCCTACTCCAAAAATCCCTTCTTTTCTCACCTGAATACGTCTCCTCCTGGTCTAATTTTCAGCCCTTTATTTGATCATTCCACTGAGATTCCTGTCAGGGGCACTTTTGGAACAGACAGCCACCTCAGCACTGACACACAACAAAAATCTCAGTCTCCTGCAAAAGGATACAAGACCAGGATATCATAAGATGGCTCACCTTTTTGTATAGGTGGAGATAATGCTAGCAAAAGCTACCTAGTTAGTTCTCAAATCAAGGAAAAGCCAGTGTGGAGAAAGTGCAAATGCTGCGGTGTGCTGTGACCAGCTGTTCAGCGGTGTTACATTTCACAGGCTACCGTCAACAGATCCCTAAAGATGCAAGCTGTTTCTACATTGCATCCTATGATTTGATGTTATTAGCTATGTTTCCATCTAATTGTCATGCGAATTTTAAGTGGACTTTTGAAATGTCGCAAAAAAGAAAAAAAAGGTAAATGCAAAATAGGTGCGTTTCCATCAGCTGGTTTGGAGCGAATAAACCAGGCCAGGGCAAGTGTAGTTATGTTGGTAGTTGACGTTACACATGGCTGTAATAAACAAGACGTATGAGTTCCAAACCAGAAACAAAACCAGCTGCATGGAACTGATGGCCATTGATCTTAGAAAAATGGAGAGAGGTCCTCAGGAATGTGTTTCAAGCGGGCCAACTGCTACCAGCCATGTCTCTGTGCATTATGGGAATATCCGGCAAGACGCGACAGCGGAAACAGCTGATCAGACTTAAGTTACAAGCTCGCTACATTAATATTTATTTGGCAAAAGTGTTTCTATCTAACATTTAGTACATTAACTGGCAAAAACTACCTCAAGCAAGCATAAAAAACTTTTTTGTGAAATCAGGGATTTTTTTCAAAATTTTGCCGCTTCCATCAACCTTTTCTGATGCGATACTTTAAAATGCGCATAAAAAAAACGTTGATGGTAACACGGCTAGTGTCAGCGGATACCACCACTTCTTTTATGATGTATTTATCCCTGAATGTTTAGGCCAGGTTTTTTTAAAAGTGTTTGAGGGTGCATTTTTTCTCTAAAGCAGATTTTACCATTAAGATGAAAAATCAAGGGAGATATGGCTTAGGAAACAGCATCAAAACAAATAGAAAACATGCACACAAACAGGGGCCACTACTTTCTGCACTACCTCAAATGGAGCAAGCATGCTGTGTACCAAGGAGACTTTGATAAATCTGAAAAACTTTCAGTGAGAGGTTCCTAATAAAAGCCCCACAGAGCAGTCTCTACTAACCAGAGGAGGCTTCACTTTGTCTCTGACAAGACAGCCTTCCAGATGCTTTTCCTCAAT
This sequence comes from Micropterus salmoides, assembly GCF_014851395.1. Classification (NCBI taxonomy): domain Eukaryota; kingdom Metazoa; phylum Chordata; class Actinopteri; order Centrarchiformes; family Centrarchidae; genus Micropterus; species Micropterus salmoides. Next base: position 10,377,898 of record NW_024040485.1, on the reverse strand, counting down.
AAGTTTCTGCCTCACACAATGGATAAGGTCCTAGCACTCAAGAAGATAAGTAACCCGACAGGCTACAGTGAAAAGTGTCAACTGCTTTTCAATTATCACTCTAAGCTTCTTGGATGTTAAAAGTGAGTATGTTCAACCACGAAAAAAAACAACCCATATGATTCTTAGTCATCCTTCTCATGTTTCCCTGCTATCGTTTTGCACTGAACAAACTGGCGGTGTCCTTAACAACATTATTTTTCTAATAATTTCCCATTGGCATGAAGGAAAAACAACTCGGACACAAAGAGATGCATTCAAAAACACAAATCAACTTCAGCAATAGCTCTGTTAATAGCTCTCATTAGGAAATCTCCCCAAGCTTTTCACCACAGTGCATGACTTTGCTGGAATCAAAAGGAGGGGGATAGGAAATCATTCCCTCTGTTGGAGAAGGCTGCTTCCACTGCTAAAAGGAAATAAACCACAAATTATGCGCTAGCCTCTTGCGTGAATAACTTATAATGGGCTGTGTACTCGGGCTACATAAAAGTTTAATAGTTTTTTATATACATATATATATATAAACACAAGATATAATGAGACTGATATTTATCACAACATATGACTAACTTAAATGTGTAGGCTTTTGCCTTCCTCATATAATAACTAAATGCTTTAAAGTTTTAATTTAGCCAATAGACATTGCAATTTTGGAATTCTGACTCGAAATGCAGTCAAATTGTTCTTTCAAATGTGTACAAACCTAAAAACAAAACAAAAACAACACTGCACATAAAAATACTCCCATTTGTCACACACACACACACACACACAATTTCAACAGATGAAAAGCCTGCCAAATAAAAGAGTAATCCATCACTTGTGCCATTTTGCATTTGCAGGTCCCTCTCCTCAACAATGGCTTGACTGACAGTGAAAGATAAGGGCCTCTATTGACAGAAACAGTGAACACAGAGCAAAAAGGAAATAAAATGATATGAAATTCTGTGTGGAAATTAGTATTTACTCTCCAAGGTTATCAGAACCAGAACATGACAGATTAAAACAAACTATTGTGATTTTCAAAGTGCTTTCTTATTGCTAGCTTATACGCCTAGTCCAAACCTAATAGCAAGACTGGCTCCTCTATTAGAGATAATAAATGATAAGCATTAGGCAATACATAGTGTTCTTGAAAACCCTCAATAAATAACTAAATAACTGACTAACAGTAAACTGAGCTGGAAACAGAATCTCAGTGCTTTCTCTTCATTAACCATTCATAGCAGGGAGTAACAAATGGAATTCAACCGAGTGACTAGAAAGCTAGCCCAAAATAATTAAGGAAATGAAATATTCAACATAAAACTTATTATAGCATCAGTGCCTCATAAATTTATAGAGAAGAAATGAGAGGATTAATTTGAGTGCTAATGAAGAAGAAAGCCCGTCAGAGTCAGAGTTACACCTTCTATTACTTATCAATGAGATTTCTGGCGCATGGCAGATCTGGCAAACTGAGTTCAGGGTACCAGTCTCTGTCATTATAAAATAGGAATCTTTGGCTAAAGGAGCAAGCTAATAATGACAAAGATCTGAGCTTAAGTGCTCCGGGGGGGAAAGTAAATTTTTTCAAATAGTCCAGAGCCGTTTTTTCCATTTGATGGGAAAGGTTTGCTAAATGTAGAAGTGCTGAGGTGCAGTGCTCTCTGAGATGGGAACAAAAAAAATAGAAAAATACAACACTACCTCTGAGACAGACATGCCTCTGGAAACCTGGGGTTTAGATGGAAAAATACCCTTACATCCCAACCTATATTAAAATTATTATGAACAATAATAAAAACATTCTATCAGTTCTAACCACAAAACTCAATATCTTATAAAGACTTTCATCTCTAAAAATACCAATAAAATATTGGCAATGCTTAAGATTAGATTTTTCATGGGCAAATTTGTAACTGTATCAAAAAGCTGAATAATAATTTCCCTAATGTTTTATATTTTCAAGCTATAAGACAACATGTTTTTTACAGGGTTCTTGATGATCTTCAGCACAACTTAAAATACTAAAACTAAAAGGAAATTAGATAGATTAGTACTTCTCATGGGTGTTTGCAGTGGGATAAGCATTCCTAGAGTTACTAAATTCCATTTAGGCTCCTGACTGTCTGGCCCACCAGCATTAACAGGGCCACCATGTTGGTTACACTGAAGCACCCTAGAACAATCCAACCCACTTCCTACAATTTCAAATATTTTAGGATGAGGTCAAAGCCATACTGTAGGTCACGCTGTGGGTATCGCTACCCAGTAAACGCAGCATGCCATCATGATCACGGTTCAGACTTTAAGAGGTGCTGCATGGTTTAAAGTTCGACTGTCAGAAAAATGTATGGTCCCTACTCATTCCACAAGTCAATCTCTGCTCCGAGCCATGCAGCTGATCCCATCGGACAGCCCCAAACTGAAACGGTAGGTGAACCGTGATGCAATTTCCTCCAATCTCCTGATGCGTTTCACCTAGTGTTCGCCTATGAAGGGGCCTCCTGCTAGGAACATGTTCAGATCACTTCTGATCTCTGTAATGGGTTTTGCCACTCCAGTTATATCTCTGACAATATAAGGAACAGCACTGCAGTGCACAAATGCCACCTCCCCGTCACTGTGCGTCAGTGGCCGGGGTTACACCTGTCATTTCAATGTGACCTTTGTGTTTGGATGTGGCACGCTAATGCTTCTACATTTGACACTTAAATGTGAACTCTGTGAATGGATCTACATTGAGGTCTGTCTTTTCACATGATATTCTTAATACAAATGCTTGCAATCTAGACTGTAGCCAAAACTATGTACACCCATTAATGACATCTGATAGGCACGCAAGCCAGGCCACTGCAGAATGTTGATTTTTAGCCTGAATCTCACATTCAGGTGTATACAACTGACAGCTATTCAACCTTGTTTGACTGTTGACAAATAGTGTTTTTTTAATCTGATAACATTCATAGTGATTTTTTTTTTACTTTTAACATTCCACATTTATGTATATTGATGTACAAGAAGTATCTGTACAGTAAATATATATGTATGCGTCATTTTTTTCCAAACCCAATTTGGTGAGACCAAAAATTTTAGAACAAATGGGCAATTGGCTAAAAAGGTTACAACTACAGAAACACTATAAAATAATTAAATATTCTTATTTTCGTGTCATTTGTCAATATGTCTATTAAATAATTAAATTATATGTACGTCTAGTAGTGTTGTCACAATACTGGAATTTCTAACTTCGATACAATACCTTGAAAAATATCAATATTCTATAGCATTTTCGATACCACAGGAAAACTGACACAACATTGATTAAATTACTGAATATAATTATTGAATTATCTTATCAACTTAGTAAGGACAGTTAATAGTACTGTGTGTTAAGCAGAACAGCATCAATTAATTTACTTCTGACTTTAGTCAAAGTGGAAATACTTTGCTGCAGCGGTTTTACCAAGTGTACAATAGTATAATGCAAATACATCCCTGCATTAGATGTGCTACTTTTCCCTTCCCCCGTAAACAAACATACAATAGTAAAAAATAAAATCCTTCAGTATAATGTATAAAACAACAAACATACAGCCTTGAAAAGCACAACTAAAACAGATCTTTATAACCTTCACAGAGACAATATTTTATTGCAGGGCTATTGTATCAGATTCCCTTACGCTGTACAGGTGTTTATGTTATCGTGTCCACCCACACATTACTGCGGTGATAAAAATGCATTCTTGGGGAAAATAACTCCTCTGGAAACCCTATGCCTAATTTTCCTGGGGAGAGGTTTAGAAATTGTGACACCAGATGGCCAATACTTGTGGGCGGACAAGCCACCATGGCAGCAAAATATGTTCACTGGTGAATTAAACTAACCCTGTGTCCCTTAAGTGACTGTGCAAATTAGTCTATATGTCAAATACCCTAAACTAAATTGGCAATTTAAATCAAGTAGCTAAACAGTAACTAAATAATACAAGTGGGGGAATGAAAATCCTCTCTGGGGCAAAATATGACTTTGAATTTGCAGTAGCAAGTTGGTCAGCCACATCAAATCTTAAAAATTAAAACTGTCTAGGTTGTCTCATTAGCTTAATACATTTATTTAATGAGGAAACTTATTCCATCCCCTTCAGTCTGCTATTTGATAGAATACAATATTATCAATTGCTCAGCAGATTAGCATAATATATAGCAGTTAGGGGGGTTTATAGTCTAGATTTGTGGATTTTCTTATGTGTACATATTTTATCTTATATAGCTCAACGATTTAAAAATCCACAGTATGCTTTCTTAACATGCTGACAGACACAAAATCCTAAAGCTTTTCTGGATAAAATAACACACAGGCTTCCATTTGCAAGTGCAAACAGGCCAGTGAAATCCAATCAATACACATTATTGGCTCAGTGAGGGTGAAGATTTGTAAGAAAACAAAGATCCAGTCTAAAGGGAAATCCGTTGAAACCCTTAACTTTAAATCTGTATGTACATTTCCTGTTAACTCTACAGCAAACCTTTTTATTCATCATTCAAGTCAAAAGGCACACTATATGACGTAAATGACATGAGCTTTCTACAGGCACAGCACCTCAGTTAAGATGAAAATAATCAGAGCAGACAAGAAATTACAAAAACATGCTGTGACCTTTCAAGTCTGAGGGGGAAAGGCTGTATACATTTACAAAATGTGAAGGGACAGTAAAAAAATCCCATCACAGAAATTGGAGTGAGACTAATGGGTAATGAAAGAGCTGGTCTCTAACCTAAACTCCAAAATAATCTTGCCCAAGTCTCCATGGCCATTTTGGGGGAGCAGTGGGGGTTTGACAAGGGGAATGGAGGACCACCTGCACACCCAGCGGAGACAGCTCTGTAATGGCACCACCATTTGTTACGCTCTGGATTCCCATTACTTCAGTGCTAGGTTGGCTGGGAAATCCATCTCCTGGTGTCAGGTTTATCAAACTTCTATGCAAACTGAATCACAGTCATGCAAGGAGCCAACGGAGGATAGAGATGTCTTCACTTAAATTGCAGGAAATATAGTGAATCAAAGAATGCAGAGTCACCTAGCTGTGGTCTTGTGTTTCCTATACCTTATTAACTTGAAGTATTAAATATCATAACATAATTTTAGAACAGTGTGAGGCCAAAGATACAAGCCTCCACAATAAAATTATAAGTAGCAGCATTATATGCATACTGAATTGCATCAGCAAGCTTAGTGTCCTAGCCCTAAATTTAATAGGCACTTGACACACAGTGAAAGCTGCTAACAGAGGCAATGTATGCTGTATATTAGAGGGCAACATTAGCCACGCCTGGTTTGAATGCAAGCTGGGAAAGTCTGCAGCAAGGAGAAAGGCATTTAACCTCCAAAAGTTTCATCTGAACTAATCACTGGTCAACAGACTACAGCTATATAGGGCTGTCGCAATAACCACAAAACTTAGATACTGCGCTATTGGTCAAGCCTACCGCTATTGGTCAAGCACCGCAACCACTGCAATGTTCATACTTTACACTGCAGTGTGTGTTAAATTAATAAATTAGTGCTTCAAAAGTTCCACAACTGTAACAAGCTCTATAACAGTTCAAGGATGGACACCAAGTGTTGCCGTGTTTTGTGTTGCTTTACTGTGATATTTTTAAGGTTAGCTAACTTGGGGTTAGCATATTGCACGGCTAGCAGGCTCAGCGATGTTGGACTAATGTTGTAATCCTGAGGGGCAGTGGAGAGAAAGTGAATGGTAAGCCTCATTTGAATCTCACTAACTAACGAGTGTAGTGTGTTGGATGCCTGCAGCTGTCATGGTCAAACTACAAAAATGAGTTTGCTTGGCAATGTTGTTGACTAGCACCCAGCAGCTAGCTTGCTCCAACCATAAAGCTGCTGTTAGCGGCTCGCTGTGCAGTGAGATGAGATTCACAGACACTCTTACTGTGCAATATGGCACCAAATTACTTCTTTGATGAAAAATGCGTTAATACCGCAAACCCAAACTTATTACCGCGACAGCCCTACATCTACATCTCCAGGCCCTATTGTTAATAGATCAGCACTGATGTCGATTTAATTAAGGTGATAATACCAATCTCTATTAAATACTGTTTCCTAGTCTATGTGGTTATACAATTGTAACATTATAAACAATTTTGATAAACAAGTAAACAAGTCTTTTAATTATTTTACTAAGGAAAAATCCCGAACATTTTCTGGTTCAAGTTTCTGAAATGCGAACACTGTGACCCATCTCTCGTGTGAATCATTGTCAATTGAATATCTTTGGGTTTTGGACATTACAAGAAATACATTAGATTCTGAGAACATGTTAACTGTTTTTTAGTATTTTCTGGCATTATATAGGCTAAACAGTAATCAAAAAACAACTGTCAGATTTATTGATAGTGATAATAATGGGTAGTTGCAGCCCTAAAATTTGCACAAGCTTAAAAGAAATTCAGGTATATGCACTTAGTTAAGGAGTGAGTGAGTGGCTTTAGATGTTCATGTTAAAAGAATGATCACAACCACTTCCAAACCATATTTTAAACTGAACTCGTATATCTTTAAACAAAAAAGACCACTGACGATTTATACTTGGAATCTTTTCAGTGTCAGAATTGGCATCAATGTAAATGTTGGTAACACTTGATACATATGGGCCATCGCTGAAAATCGCTGTGTGTAAAGACCTGGTGAGGCTTTGTTGGGTTCAGAAAGGTTAGACAATAGGGGCAACAGAGGTTTTACAGAAACAGACATCCTTGAGGCCTATCCTTTCTACATGGTTCTCCACATCAATAATACATACTGACATGCACAAGATACTCTCAAGGAGACCCAGTCAGCTTGCGTCACCAGAGTGCTTGCCGTGAAATAAACAAATGAGAACTGACAATCCTAGTAATAGTCCATACATCCTCACGAACAAGATACATCCTCGTCTACTCTGTCCACCCCCTATGGATTTTTCCACAGTATCCAGGTGGTTTTGTTTTCCGCAACAAAAGACATATCCGAGACGAAAGGAGCACTACCCCAAAGATTCAAAAATACTTCAGTTAATTGAAGGTTCTTTGCAAAATCTGAAAAAAGAAAATCAAGTGACAGCGTGCGAGCAGTGTAAACGGCTATGAAATACAGATCAGATGTACTGATCATCTGGGAGCAGCAGCACTGAGAACAGAAACCAGTAAAATCTCAGTCAGGAGATGAAACAGACCTGGAAGAGCGTAGAAATTGTATTAGTTACAACAATGTATAGCTCCCAGTGGGATTTTATAACAGAAGCGTGGGAAAGTACAAGAATGTGCAACAAATGCATCTAACTGTACCAATAGTCAAATTTGGATGAGATTTTTCCCAACGACAATTTTTTTGCAAAGCCCTATAACAGCAAGACAGTGGTAACATCACAAGGTGAAATGTATTAAGGATGTACAATGAGCAGTAAAAAGAGCAGATCATTTTATACAAAATTAAATAGGAATCTGGGCAAATGGTCAGTCTAGGCAAAAACATTTGTTATTAGTCATAACATTATGACCACCCGCCTAATATTGTGTAGGTCCCCCTTCTGCCACCAAAACAGCCCTGACCCGTCGAGCTATGAACTTCACTAGATCTCGGCAAGTGTGCTGTAGTATCTGGCACCAAGATGTAGCAGATCCTGTAACCACTAAAATCCACTGACTACAGTGCGTTACGGCTGCGCCGCGGTTGCCAAAGCTAATTGCGGCCATTATAGTCAGTGCTTGTGAGTCTACGAGACGCAGCCGCAACGCAGACGCAGCATGTCCCAGAAGAGTCCCAGAAACGGCTCAGAGATTGCAGGCAGGTCTATTTTTGCCGCATCAAGCAGCACAGAGCAGACTGAACCGGCCAGGAAGTCAGACACAGAACGGCATAGAGAATCCGATCAATTTTCAAAATAAAACACCCTGTGGAGACTCGCGATCGTAAAACAACAATAAACGTGGTTGAAACTGACACCAAAAGAAATCATTTAACTACGTAGCCTACTTAATCATAGTAGAAGCACAAAAGGCAAGCACTAATGACCAAATCAACAAAATTTAAACATATCAGCAAAATCAGGCAGGCAAAACGCTCTGATTCTGAAATGCTCCTTGTGGGATATGCAGCCTGAAGTTGACAGAACAAAATGGGGTCACATAGAGCTGTGAAGAAGGTAGTAGAAGCACAAAAATGACAAATTAATAACAAGTCAATAACGTGAAGCAGGCTGCACGCTCCGCTGCTGAAACACTCCTGAGACGCTTCCAATGGACTTTGACACTGGGCTATGGACGCATCAAAACCGCGGCGCAGCCATAACGTGCTGTAGCCGAAGTCAGTGGATTCCCGGTGTAAGTCCTGTAAGTTGCGAGGTGGTGCCTCCATGGATCGGACTTGTTTGTTCAGCACATCCCACAGATGCTCGATAATATTAAGATCTGGGGAATTTGGAGGCCTTGAGTTCCTCAAACAATTCCTGAACCATTTTGGCTTTGTGGCAGGCCTCATTATCCTGCTGAAAGAGGCCACTGCCATCAGGGAATACCATTTCCATTAAAGGGTGTACATGGATTAAAACAATGCTTAGGGAGGTGGTATGTGTCAAAACAACCACATGAATGGCAGAACCCAGGTTTTCCAAGCAGCCTCATATGCACCAGACGATGAAGCTCTGTGTGTTCTGACACTTTTCTACCAAAACTAACATTAATTGTTTTAGGCAATTTGACCTGGATCGGAAGATACGCAACAGTCTTTGCTCCATGTGTGCACCAACGAGCCTTGGCCGCCCATGACCCTGTCGCCAGTTCACTGCTTTTCCTTCCTTGGACCACTTTTCATAGGTACTGACCACTGCACACCGGGAACAACCCCACAGAGCTGCAGTCCTGGAGATGCTCTGACCCAGTCATCTAGCCATCACAATTTGGTCCTTGTCAAAGCAGCTCAAATCCCCATTTCCTGCTTCTAACACATCAACTTTGAGGACACAATGTTCACTTGCTGCCTAATATATCCCACCCACTGACTGGTGCCATGGTAACAAGATAATCAGTGCTATTCACTTAACCTGTCAGTGGACATAATGTTATGGCTGATCGGTAGGTTCCCTTGAGTTCAAACACATTCATTCAAGATTTGTTTTCTCCTGCTGATATTCCAACATTTTCCCTGTAAAACCCAGCAGCATTTTAGATGAAAGCCTTGAGCCACATGCCTCAAAGTGGGCTTTTTGTGCCATCAGCCATCAGACTCTACCCCTACCTCCTATCTCTACTGATTGAGACTCAAAACCACTACATATATTGCACATGTACAAACAGATAGGCAACTGTTTGAACTGTATGTATATTTTAAGAAACATTGCACATGTATATACACCCAGATCTATAATTTAATATTCCTATTTTATCTTTACCTTTTTGTTCCCACTTCCCCTTGCTGCTGCTGTGTCAAACTGAATTTCCCCTACAGGGGATCAATAAATCAGATTAAAATCTTATCTTCTAAATAGCCACTAATCATTCTACATAGGTGCAAACACCAACATTCATTTCAAATAATGACTGATCCATTCTGTACTTGGATCAACCACTGAAATAACATAAAAGGTTTTGTATTGTTCAGACATATGGTTCAGAGACATTTTAAGTATTTTCAGAATTTAAAAAATACATTTTAGGGAACTATGTGACTCCAATTAAAGATGTTCCTCAAAACAAATCATTTGCCAAGCTTTAGCATTGTAGTTCAATTAGGAAGCATTCATTGAATGCTTACCTTGTACTAGGTATCATTCACTCTGACCTCTAATTGCCTCGCTTTTATGTGAGAAAGCACCAATGTAAAGCCAAATTATAAGACCAATACAGTAATCTGGGAAAAAACAAAGAAAAACAACAAAGAAAATGTAAGTCATATGATGCATTTCTACAGCTTTGCTCTAAAGCTCCTAATTAGTTGAGACATTTTGCTTAGTGGCTTGGCATTTTAGCCACAGGGGGGCTGATACAGTAGATTGTATTGGACATGCTAGCAGAAGGAAACAACCTAAAAGGCTGATTCAGGAGTCTAAATCTTATGCTCTACTAAAACTGTTAAAAAAAATTATCAAACAACCAATAGCACAGAAGACAGCATTAGAATTTTATACTAAATGTGACTGGTGGAATTTGCTAGCTGTCATACAAAGTCATGGTATTTTAGTAAAGGTGTGGAAAAGAAAAGTCAAACTTAACAACAGGACACTAACAATTTGCAAAAAAACAAGCAATTACCCTTTTAAAATTTCACGGAAGTCTATCCTACATAAACTTGTCATCACAGGAGTTATTCAACAGTGGCAAGGCCTAGATAGAGATGTTCATTAGCCTATTGCTGAGACAAACACATTTGATGGATTAAACAGTCAAATATAACAACATGCTTGAACTGCTGTCCTGGTTGTTAAGGGAGATCAAAGTGGTGCCTGAGGGTCTGGTAAGTACAAGGAGCAGGATTGGTTCAACAGAGCTCCAAAAGAACAAGTGCTGGACCAAGGAGATACGACATCAGACGTGTGCACTGCATTCCCTTAGGCCTGTTCTTTCAAAACTGTCAGCCTGCCCTGCACCAAATGAGCTGCAAAGGAGGAGGGCGCAAGCACTCTTTCAGAAAGCACTTCTAATCTAACAATAAGCATAAGCCTCATTTGGTAATGTGCCGTCTTAGTGAAGCTGGTTGAATATAGAAAAATCTATTCGGGTTTTTTTTTTAGATGCCACCCCCTGTAAATTCTCATCCTACTGTGAAAAATGTGACTTATTCCAGAGAAAAAAATGATCCCAGAAGCAATTAGCAAATATGGTCCCATGTATCATAATAGATATGCTTACGTTTTATTCCCATAAAACATTTCTAAAAACATGTTTTTTAAATGCATGCAATGACAGCGAAATGCTTTGCAGCGTAAAAAGCTTTCACCAAGTGTCACCAAATGACATGTTATGCTTGGGAGGAGACCCAAGGTTTTGAATTTCAAGCCAGGGAGACCAGACATTACATATGGGCATTAAATATATGGATGTGTGTGGCAGTCGCGCTGCTGTTGGAGTACTTTTCTCAGTGACACATACTATATTTGCTTGCTGATGGATTGCCTGTCTGCCTGTACTAGTGCACCTACAGTAAGGAGACAGAAGTGCTGATGAAATGGTTTTTGCTTAGCTTCCACGCATATCCAGGCATATCAACATACAAGGTCTACGTTGTGTGTTTCCATGATATTTCAGTAACTCAACAGTATCAATAAAAAAGATTTCTAACCCAGATTCAAACGTTCTAAATGTGTTTCTTTTTTCTTCTTGTCTGTTAAAGGTTAAGAAAATACTCAAAATGAAGTTCTGGTCTGACAGCCTGAAAGCTGTGGAAAGCTATTTTCTACTGGTAGAATCTCGTAGTTTTTCTACTCTAAGAGTAAATACCATATTGGACTAGTGCTGGAACAATTGGTCCATTAACTGATTGGTAGACCAATAGAAAATCAACAGCCAATGACTTTCATGATCAACGAGAAGCCATTTCTAAAGGAAAACTGCCAAACATTTGTTGGTCTCAGCTTCTTAAATGTTAGCATTTGCTGCGTTTATTGATTATATATCATTATGCTGTACACTGAATATCTTTGGGTTTTGTGTTGCTTGAACAAAACAACCCATGTGAAAATGTGTCTTTAGGCTCCAAGAACTGGGGACTGGCATTTTCTTTAGCATTTCTTGACTTTTTACAGAATAAACTATCTTATCAATAAATATGTTATAAAAGATTATGTATAGGTGAACTGACAATGAAATTAATGTTGCAGCCCAACATTGTACAACCCAACGACAGGAAAACTACTACCAACTACTTCCAGCTTATAACCACCCCCTTTTACTATTGCCGACAGCTTTAGACAGCTCACTCCACCTTTAAAAGCAGCCATTATGAAAAAGTATAAACAATGTGACTTCCCAGCATGGTGAATGATGCAACATACAACTTGTTCCTTTTAAGTTCTTTTCCAGCTTTAGTATTAGTCATTATCTCACTTAGCAGGTGTCATTTCAGTAATACTTGAAAACAAAATTGAAGAGAAACCGTACAGCAAAGAAGTTTACAGGATGTGGTGAGAGATGAGGAGCTGGTATTGACTTGACACACCAAATAATGTGTCTAAATCCACACAGGAATGCATGAAGATATGTATGAGAAAAATGGTGTCCGGTACTTCATTGTTGCCATAGGAGGACATATTACCACAATCCGCGTGCAAAGTGTGACCAATCAATTTAACTTCCTCCTGAAAAACAACACAGCGAGTGGGGGAAATCCGCATCTGCTGTGTCCCACCCTCTGTTATATCTGCGGACCATTCAACGACATATGATATTGTACAATGCTTAGTTTCTGAGAGACGTAAACAAGGGAGAAAGAAACAAGAGGAAACGGGGAGAAAGGGAAGGAGAAGGGGGCTTTTGTCTCCTCATTTCTCACGGTGGGTATCGGAAACAGCCAGATGCTGTCCATCACAAGTGAAGGCCAGAGAATAGACTGCCCTATTTATCTAATGAAGAGGTCAAGGGATGGGGTGGGAGGTAAGTGGGGCATAGCCAAGGACTGTTGCAATGCCATATATAAAGAACTCCTTCCAAAGGATCCAGATTATCCATAGCATGGAACATTAATAAATATGTATTAAAGGATAGGAAAACTGTGTAACGCCAAGAAAATAAGCTCTCTCCCCAACCAACCACTTAGGCAACTTGTAATGTAGGACTAAGATAATACATTTTTAACACTTAGTCAACTGAAACCTGTTGACTATTCTAGCAACATAAAATCATTTGCAGTTACTGTTTTTCTAGTGTAAAGACTTGCTGCTTTCCTACATTTAACACTGTAAACTGGATGCCTTTGTTGTTGGAGGTGTAAAAAAAATTCACAGTTCTTGCGTGGTTTGACATTGTGGTCATGGTTATTAAATGGTGGCTCTATTAAGACAAGTGTAGTGTATTTATAGTTCAGCAGAATTAGAGCCAGCAGAGCAATTTAAACTGTTCACATTCAGTTCACTCACTTATGCCCACACTCTGTAAAACATGAAAATAAAGAGAGTTTTAACTCAGTTAAGTAGCCTTGGACGTCTATTTAATGGCAGAGAGAGCCAAGAGCCCGAGTGCTTGAATACAGGAAACAGGGCAGGCACAGCGGCAAAATGTGAGGAAACATTATAGCATTGCACAAGCCACTTTCCAGGTGATGCCATTGCAAATTGTTCGGCATTATGATTGTTTAACTTTCCAGATCCATACCGAACCTTTGTTGGCCCACAGTTTCAGTCTATTACTGTTTGTGAAGTGTCACTTTAACTTACTAGGAAACCATAAGGCACATGATAAATTTAAGTGACACTGAAGGCTCTTTCAGCTCTGGTTTCTCATTTGTGTTCATCATGTAAACAACACTCACTAAATTAGATATAAATTACATCCAGAGGCTGACCTAACTAGGAACTGCCATGGTTTAGTTCGCAGATAACTGTCCCACTGCCAAAGCTGGTGGGACACAAATTTCTGAAAAAAAAGTTCCACACATGCCAAGATGTAGACCTACTTACAATGTGCTAGGTTAACTCAACAATAATCATTTGGTCTGGGCCTACCAAAGTGAAAAAAGTCTCGGACCAAACTGAACTGTATGAAATGGTTTGGGATGAATACACATACAGTTACTTTATTGTTAATGGTGTTGTTTTGTGTAACTTTTTTTTACTTTTGTTCAATCAAAAACAATTAAAAGACATGTGATTGGACTTAGATAACTTGTAGTAAGTATTTTTCATTATTTATGACTTTGTACAAACAAATGCATTCATTAAAAAACATATTTATAGATTAATTGATTAAATTTGTATTGGGTGCTGGTTTTAATATCATTTCTGTTATCATATGCTTGGATTAAAGAGCTTTGCGCCATGGTGGAACACAATGTCTGTTGATTAGTTACTTAAAAGGGACAAAGTATGTCAAGACCTGAAGGCCCTCTGATCACATATAACCATCCTCTAGGATTGTTGCATTACAATATTATTTATCACTGGCTTTCTGTTAACAAGGCAAATAAACAGGGTAGTAGCTGTAAACAGCATGCAAGACTGGTACTCTTACCTCCTCATGCTGGAGGCTACAACACGGAATGAAAAAATCTCTTTTGGCAGAAAGACTCAGAGACTTTTGTCATCTCTGTTATCACCCTTAGGGTCAATACAGCACAGTACTTAAACCAAGACCATCCACTGCTAAAGATCCAGCTCATCTGCAACACCCATTAGCCTGCACAAAGGACAAACACACAATGTCTTCTGACATGTTCCAATATTTGTGCTGCAGCTTCAAGGCCAAAATAGGCAGCGTCAAGGTTTAGATGGGAGAATTGAAGTATAGAACTGTCAAACAACTTGAGCAAAGCAAAAAGAAGGTGTTGAGGGTTTAAATTGCTCTGATTATAATAACTTGGCCCTTCTACACAAAAACAGATGATTGAATTTCTGCTGATTGCTCCGCAGGCCATGCAAATTTTCATAAAGCGAAGCTCAAGCACGGAGGAAAAAAAATAACTGGCCGACAATTTTGAGGCCTCATTTCAATTAAACTATAAATAGCATCCGTAGAAAGCAGCACACTCACCGAATTTGTATTGTCGCTTTTTTTTTTTCTTCATAAAAGTCAAAGCCTGATCTCCTCAGGTAGTGGAAGTTGCATGCGGTACTTGTGCTGCCTCACGAGGTGTGACATACATTTGATTATAACATCTGCATAATGGCTAATGCTGTTACCATAGTAACACCTGTGATTGATGGCTTTGTTAAGAGGAATAGTTACAGACCATTAGACTGGTGTAATAGTGCATGGCAGTCATCTCAATAACCAGGGACAAAGCAATTACCAAGTCATTAAAAAAAGGAATAGAGTAATACAACATGGTGCACACAAGCATGAGTGACATGCCTTGACATCAGCCTGTGTAATTTTTTTTTAAAACAAAACATTGTATTTGTGTGTAAAAACTGTGTATTCTGTGGAACTCTTGGGATTACATTTTTGTGCTATCTAGCATGGATTTAGTTTAGATAGATTCTACTTTTTCATATCTAGTATGCTCCTTCATCTTATCACTACAGATGCTCTAATAGCGTCCGCTTCAATGCTCATAGGATTATATTCAGCTGTGTCTTGATAATAATTTGAAGTCAAGAATACTTGTTCACAGGAATACCGTTCTACTCTGCAGCCCACAAGCCAGGGGCAGTGCACAGCAGTACTGGCGATGATTGAGAGAATGCAAAATTCAAATGAGAGAGGAGATGGAGTGATACAGATGTGCTGTTGTTCGGAGAGAGCAGCATGCATACAGGGTAAGCACGCACAACCACACACCAACACACACAAAGCTATATACACTTGCATAGACAGCAGCACCACTCAATCATCCTGTTTGAGGGCCAATCCATCTACTGCTGGTTGACTGGGATCCAATCACCATTCCCAACAGGGCCAGAATGAAAGAACGGCAGACAGCCTGTGAAGGGGCCCACTCCTTCATAGTAGATTGATGGGACAAATCTTGGGGCGGTTTATGAGGCATCCCGTATCAAGACGAACAAAAAAAAAATATCTATCATATATATATATATATATCAGGCCTCTCACCTTACTCTGTATAAAGAGTGTGTATTTGTTGGTCAGCATTTCTGTTGCCAAAGATGCGTGTTTCGCTAAGAAGGTCTTTTTGCCATTCAACCGTAGGATACCCATAACAATGTGTCATGAGTTTCAGTTTTATTTGTATCGAGACTAGGATCACAATTTTCTTGTGTTTAATGCTCCGAAACATTTTAATTTCCTCATAGCAATACAGAAACAACTTGAGATGAGTCCAAAATAGAGAAACAGTGGCCGAGAAAAGAAGCTCTACAAGAATCGGACATTCAAACAACATAAACAAACGTTTTGATTGCCAAGTGGGGGATTACATGGTGTGTTTTCAGTGTGTTAGCTGGCGACCATTTCTATATGTTACTGGTTGGCAGAATAGGTGAGTCTGAGAAAGTTAGGCCTAAAAGGAGAACAAGAAATGACGGAAAACTTTGAGAATAGCAATAACATAAAACTAGGAAAAAACATTTGTGTGGCAGTTTCAAAATAACCTCTTAAGATGGACAAAAGACTTTAAATTGAAGGTGAAGGTTTTTGTTTGTTGAATTAAACAGTTCTGACTAAAAAAATAATCTTTTCATTAATTATTATGCTGTGTTATACTGACATTACAGGGCAAGCCAGACACTTTGGGGAAAATCCTTGGGAAAATCCCTTAGTGTTCCTTGAACTGACTCTGAATAATTTAAAATATATTATTTTTAACAACTCCATAATATTAATTGGCCCTTGATGCACATTTTGTATTCATGAGTAAGCCATCTTACCTAACAGATAGAAGTCTTTCTGTAAATGCAATCAGCAATAACATGGAAAATCACAGAGGATGGCTATTCATGAGGCTAGTTATTCTCCACATCCGTTTTGCCACTACATTAATGGGACCTGATGTGGGAGTGTGAGAAAGCTGCAAAGCCAACATACAGACTAGGTGTTGCTGGCTCTGGTTACAGAATGGCAGTACTTGCAGTATAATTTAGTCTGTGTTTGCAGTAATATTCCCAAAAAGTCAGCCAGATACCTTAACCATACACAGTAATCGCCTACACATGGTATTCATCATTTTCACCCCTGCTAGCGGTTACACAATGAAACAAACAGCATGCAGTACTTCTTCATGTGGTAAAGCTACTAAATGACATGATGTCATATCTGCTCCAAGTGCTGCTCTGACTAACTCTGAGGTTGCATCCAGTAAGGCTGTCAGAACAAATTTCAATATTCAAATTAAGAGTCAAATGTGAAAAAAAAACATACCACATTAAAGCAGCTCTCAAAATACATTAGAACACTTTTGTTTTTTTCATGCTCCACCCGGCTCCTAATTCTCTCTTTTGCAATCTCACAGCCTGCTCCTACAAGTAATTAGAAAGGCAAAAACTTTACAGAATATCATCTCAAACCCTTCAAGAAAATGAACACTGAAAGGCAGAGTGTACGGAATCAACTCTATTTATAACATGTTAAACATTCATTATGTCTTGCTTTAATGCATCAGTAGTTAAGGGGCACAAAGTCCAAATCAGCATGCATGGGTTCACCCACAAAACGAAAAACATCTTTAATTTCATTTCATGCAGGATCCTGAGCTTGTGCCTTGTTATATTATCATTTCATTGACAAAATAAGCCAGTGAGCCTACAAGCCTTTTTGATCATGCAACAAATCAGCAGTGCTCATACGGTAGAAGTGCATACCATTCATAAGAGAAATTATTTATTGAACTTAGGGAATAATTATTAATAATAAAGTTTTTTTTACTTTAAAAGTAGGTCGGTGTGGGAAAGCTTTGATTGCAATACCCACAACAGAACTATAATTAAAGTGAAGTCAAGAATGAATAGGCATAATTGAAACCAAAAGGAATATGGATATTATTTTTTATTAATTTTTAAATATATATTTTAAAATATATATTTGTAGATGGATAAAAGTAGTCCCAGACATCCCTAGTTTTTTCAGTTTACATCTCTACAGTCCCATCCTTTATGTCATAATGTTTAGTTTAGTAGATTTGCAGCAGGGACCAAGCAAAGTGTCTCTTTAGACTTGGGTAGGAAGAAAGTTATACTTTACACTAAAAACGTGTATTTGGTAATAAACTTATTTCGGCTACAAAATAACATTATATCATCATCCAAAAACACAAATCACAAATATATATTTATATGCATAAAACTGAATTGGACTGAATTTTACAAGCAAAATCAAATAAGATGTTTATGGAATTTGTAAGACAAAAATGCTATTCATGAGCACACGATGCACTCACACACTTTTGAGAGAAACCTTATACAATTCAGTCAATTCACAGTCAAATTACATTTTAAGACAGCATACTAATTATACAGCACTGGTTGGAATAAGGGCAAGACAAGTCAGTGGGGCCGTGGCACAGCCAAGAGGCAAAGATAACAGACCTCTCTCTGGACAAATATTAAGACGGAGAGCAACAGGATAATTGTTATTGTCAAACCCTGCTAGTGGGTCTAATCCCTTTTATGAAGATAAATACCCTAACATAAACAGCTTCCAAGATACTATTTGGAGTCATCCTCCGGCAAAAATGCCATTTGATTTTCCTGACTTGAAGAGCAATATAGTCTTCATCTTCCTGGCTGCTAATTGACACATGCTAGATGATCCAGTCTTTCGCAGAGGCTCTCACTGCTCTTCCTGTGTCAGCATCACACACAAACATTGCGTCGGCCTGTTAAACAGCTCGGTCAAATGGCAGCTGCACTGTTGCTCTTGCTAATGCGAAGAAGCACATGCTCACATTAGAGCTGTGCACCAGAGGGGAGAAGAGCCTCAGGACAGACACCTACTGAGCTCTGGTCCTGTGGCTGCCACAGCGCTCTGTAAGATCCAGCATGAACCCTGAAGTGTCAGTCTCTCCTGTCGTTTAATGACGGAGATAACCTTGAAATGTATCACACAGAAGAGGAACTGTTTAATTTCACAGCTTTTCGTCTCTGATTTGGATAAGGGCAATTTGTCTGGCACTCAACAGGCTTTACAGGATTTGTATTCAGTTCATGTTTGGATATATTCAGATGAATTGCAGCCTACATTAGACAAAATTACTCTTAAGTATTATGAGTTCCGAATTGTGATATGACCATTGTATTGTATGTTGTCATTTGGTTACCAGCTTATTGTTATAACTGCACTTTATGATTGTAGAAATACACATGCATGATAATGTGTAGTGCTGAAAAACTAGTCCATAGTCTTTTGTGCTTTTAAACAGAAAATGCATTCTAACTGAGAGCTAGGCTCTATGTGGTGAGGCTTTCAAAATCAAAACTAGCACTGCGACAATATGTTGTAGCTGATACAAATCACACTTAAATGTGCAATGAGGCACCAAAATATGGACAATTCCACAGCCATAACATATTCAGTTCAGTCTGACAGCTGCAGTTAAGGCAAAAACATGTATTTTCTTGACTGTCCACTTCACGTTCATCATTTTTCCTTGAAGTGCTTTTAACAGAGAGACAGCACCTAGAAAACATGCAGTAGGCTAACCAATGGCATAGTAGTTGGAGTTTCCCAAAAGTAAATAAACACACCACATGCCATAGCAAGTGTCGGCCCCCACACAAAATTAAACTAAATCCAGCTGCTGCATCGCACAGCATGGGAACATTTTAGAACAGGCAAAAACATGCAAAAACACTAGTGTGGTCTTTGAACACTGTTATAAAAGATGCAACAGTGAAGAAGAAGCAACAATAAATTCATCATCCTGTAGCCTAGGGTGTTTAGCAGCACTAAAGATGGATGCACGTGCAGTAATACCATATTCACTTCTGCACATCCCAATGAAAAATACAATAAAATGTTTCTCCAGTCACGGAAATTGCTCAACATATGTAAAAAAAAACACAATATCCAACTGAATAGTCCAATATCATCTAATTTTAGCTGCAATTATCTGCTGAAATTCCATTATTGGAAAAATAATAAGCTGGTAATTACATTTTCCAATTTATCTGTGGATAATTTATCAGTCCTGTGCCCTCATGTCAAAGCATATGGATGGTCCAGCACATCTCTAACATATCAGTTCATCTGTAACCCTGAAAACCTGACTTTCTGAACATAAGCTGATTAGCAAGTCACTATATTTTAAAGCAATCTACACACATTTCACTAAACACCAGGAATGGTGTGATCTCATCTCACAACCAACCATTAAGACATATCACAATTCATGGCAGTCACACTTGTTGATATTTAGGTTGTCACACATCCAAAGCAACACATGTCATATTTTTCAACCCAGATGGACTGACTTATTATTGAAAAACATTTACTTGCACTTAACATCTGTGACAAAAACAATCCTGCAGATGAAAGCCTGAGGGAGCGAGATAATTGGCAAGACATCATGGCAAATCGGAAATTGAAAGGCCTGCCTATCCTAAACTCACTGTAAAATAAATCCATTGATCTGACAAACCCAATTAAGTTATAAATGCATATTCAATGATGATTACAAAACAAAAGCTAATGTTTTTGTTGTCTTCATTTAGTTTGAAAGGTCACGTTGGTACCCTTTGAAGCTTTTGAACTGAGTGACTCCTCATCTGCTATCACCACAGGTCACGCTGTCTCTAATCAATAGGCTCATCTCTTCCCTCAAAGACTCAACTCATTGGAATGCTCCAGAGGCTTATGGGAGGAAGTACACACAGTCCTTGACCATGATATGCTGCTTAAAATGTAAATGAGCCTCTGAATAATGGGACAAGTCAGCTATGAATATGCAGACGACCACAACTTATTTTTGCTTATCTTATAAATCATTTTTTGTTTGTCGGCATTTTGGAGGACTCCAGATTGTTGATTCTCAACCAAAACCAGGGACCTTAATTCATTTAACCCCAAGCTACGGAAAGTCCCCGCATCTGTGACCTTGTTCCTCAATTCTGCTTGTGTGATCTAATCACAAGGGGATAGTTGTAAAAGCCATTAGGTCCAGACCACTCCAGCCAAATTCTGATGTGGTCAGAATTTCCTGTGTGGTTAGATGAATTAGATGGATCAGGGCCACTCTAGGCATTTTTTGATGGATCGATATCAGCTTTATAAAACGCTATCCATTTCCAATCCTTTGTTTGCTTCTGGTGCACTAGCTGACAAGAATGCACAATTTCTCTCCATTAAAATACTGTAACCATTACTCAGTGCACAATGATGAAAGCAAGAAGCTCGCAGTCACAATTACTGATGATTATTAGCATTAATTGGCAAGCAATGCTCTACTTTGCTCTTTGACTTTTTGCTAAATTAACTTAAAGCTGGGGTAGGCAATTTATTTCATTCCCACGCACACTCTGCCCGTGCACTCAATGCGCATGAAAATGTGTTTTGGGGGAGTGGCTTTGGAGGGAGGCCTGAAGGGAGGGGGTGTTTTTTTTTTTCAATTGGATACTTTCAAAATCTAGCTGTCTCTTGCTAGTCCAATATTTTAATATAGGTCGCCTAAATCCTGTCTTGCTTACTGAGCTTTATATACAACCATATATACAAAATATAATATGAAACAATCAAAGGAAAGCAGTAATGATGGCTAAAGTGTGCTATAGCATAACTATACAGCTGTCAAAGATATTTAAAAGGCTTTGCTTACCTTAAATTAGGACCACTTTAAGTTATATGTGCACTGTGGAGGTGTATTATAAAGGAAATTCTATATATTGGGATTGAACACTTTCCAATTTTGCAGGATGAAAATGGCAGCAAGTTAGTGACCTAGGATTGTACAAAATTTTACTATTTCTACTCAGCATTAGCACATAATTAACACAACAGTTACCCTTTAAACCTTTAGTATGACTGTATAGTGTCTTACCGTGTTCCAGACTTTCTTTCAGATATAATCCGAAGGTTTACCTCACAAACATTCAATTAGAACTCAATTCATTTTTCAATTAAATTAATCTTGCTTATTTTCCAATTAGCTGGACTTTACTTTGATGTTTGTTTGTTTGGTCGTGATGCTTCCTTTTGCAGATAAAGTATGCCTGCACATTACTTTCAGATCAGATCAAAGTGCCTCAGCTTTGAGGAGTTACAAAAACATAGATAAGACATGTAGCAAGCCAAAGTGAGAAAAATCTTATTTGGCCATGCTGCTGCATATTAGTAGTGAGTCATGTTATTTAGCAGTTGTACTTGCCTTAGTCTTCTTACAGGCCTGGAAACAAGTAATTTTTAGGGCAAGGTCACTTTGGACCTTGATAAATACAAGTTTATTGAGGCACTGCAGCCTGTCCAGGGTTTGTCTCCATATATCCTGTCTACTCTGGTTACACCTTTATAATGTACCCTACATATTGTCTCCCCTTCATTCAACTACTCTCATGCATAGACGCTAGACAAACAACCTGCCCTGCACTCCATGTTCACCACCCACATGTCCCCATAGGCCAGTGATGCACAGATCGCAGTTATATCCGTGGGCACCGTCGATGATCTGCTAATCAGTCGTGCCAGGTCATACTAATTAGCATTCTTATTAATACAAGGTAGAAGGTAGATTTATTTGTCATATTACAACAGGTTGTAATGGAACAGTGCTGATTTTGAGTTTAAAAGTCTGCTTGGGATGAAAAGCTACTTTGCATTCTGTTGGTGCGGTAGCTGAAACTTCTATATCTCTTCCCAGAAGGCAGCAGGGTGAACAGGCTGTGGCTAGGGTAGGTACTGCCCTTTAGTATCCTTTGGGCTCTGTGTAGGTACCTCACATTACCGATGCTGATGCTCAGGAGATGGGTATCAATGATCTTCTGAGCAGTTTTAATCACCCTCTGCAGAACCCTCCGGTCCTGGGCCATGCATATCCTATGTTTGCTTGTTAGTGATGTTTCCAGTCAGGATGATTTCTATTGCTCTGGTGTTAATTACTGTTCTGCATCTGCATTCAAAATGTCTCACACACAGTCCAGGTTCATACAGTGAAACTGACTGGAGTAAAGCTGCTGTTCTCTTGATAAATCCTGAGCTCCATCAGCTGTCTAAAAATATTTATTTCAGAAGCTAAAAGTTGAATTATGTTTCCTCTGGAGAGTTTCCTGTCCTGTCAAGTTTAAAACTACAGTTTTGCTGCTTAAATGCAATGCATGGAAATGTTTAAAATGACTGACAGCAGCCTCTCTAATTATTAAAGTAAATCGTTAAAGACAACACTCCTACACAAATAATTAAGAAATCACCTGGAAAACCCACACTGCTCAACATAATTTGTTAGGAAATTTACTATTAATTATTAGCCTACAGGGACCAGGAGAGTTTGAGTGAAATGTCCATGTGAGTGCAGGTCCCTAAATCGGAGAAAATAATATGTATGGGTGATTTGAAATGGATGATGCGAACATGTGGATTCGGATGACATCAGAGACGATCCACGCATCACTACCCCAGACTCACCTGTAGAGATCTGCGCTCTACTGAGTGCACTCTTCTAGTTCCTTATCAGATGTTCGAACAAAGAGCTGAATATAAAACACAGCAACAATGTGAAACGACAAGAAAGAAATGCAAGAAAAGAGTTGTAAAAGCTGCTGAAATACGGCATTGTGCTTTTCTTAAATCAACCCCATCTTGTAAGCTTTGTATAGATGGGCAAGTCAACTTTTCCCGCTGTCACTTCAGAGTTTCATATATGAAAAGCAATCATGAACACCACTACCAATGCACTTTTCCATTTCCTTGAGAGGTATCCACTGAAAACATAGCACAATGTAGTGCCAGGAGTTTTTGCTACGTAACCTTGATGTTATATTCCTGCTAAATGTTAGTACCTAAATATCACTAAATAAATGCACTGTATTCTGCCAAATATTATCTTGCTTTGACTTATCTCCAAAGCATAATCCACAAAGGTGAAGCATTAACATGTCCAACAGAAATGTGCAAAAGTTGTACTCCTCTTAGAGACATCGTCTGATCACACTGTTGATAAAGAATGGAAAAATCCATAATAGTCTTTGTGATATTTTGTAACAAAATATATTTTTAGTCTTTTCTATGTTCCATTTGCTTTCATACAATACAATAAGACAAGAAAAGGATTAACCATTGCCTGGGAGTCCTCTAACATGGCCCAAATCACATGAGGTGAATTAGCACAGAAGACTACACAGCAAAGCAAGGAAAGAGGGGGAAAACAAGCTCATCAACATGCAGAGACAGGAAGCCGAGTGAGTCCAAGTCAAGCTGCCAAGCCGCCAGATAAAGATCTGTCTGACACGTAGCCTTTTAAATAATCCACTTGTAAGTACACCATTTAGAAACATTAACATCCAGCTGGGAAAAGGTGATTTTGTGATGGGGGGTAGGGGGCACAGGACGTTTGGAAGATGGATGACAGAGTGGAGAGACAGCATGTGGAGACCTCTGAGACATACAGACTTTAGATGTCACTCATTAAAACCCAAAGCAATTGCTGCAGATCCTCTAGAGAGTTCCAGTGGGTCCTCAGAGAGAAGAGATGTGAGCTCCCTCTCTGATCTTACATAACAATGGTGAGACAGGACTGGGGATTTTCTAATGGGGCCGACTGCAACACTAGAAGCAGGTGATGTTGGCTAAAACATTCTCTGTCAGTTTGCATTTTAACCGCTTCACGAAGTTAAGTCAAATCCGGTTTGTGCAACATTTGCTTGCAGTCGGACTTTCCTGCCCCCTAGTTCTGGCAATCCCTGCTATTCTGTTGAGAAAAGGCCAAACACAATCACAGGGAAGAACATGCTTGATGTGAAAACATACTGGTTATTCAATCATGACTACCACTTACACTCCGTCAGTTTGTAATCCTTGTTGACTTAATAATGAGACTGATGCCTGCTTGCGTGTGAAGCATAACACCATCTCCGTGTTATACAGAGTATCCAGCGTGGGAATCAGAGAAGAGTGTGCCCGACTTAAAAAGGAGTAGAAAATTCTTAGCCCTTCTGAGGGGCTCAGTGAAGTTGTTTGCCACGTTAATTGCTTTGTGACAACTGAAAGCTTTAAGTAAATCTGCACCATTTCAAGTGACTCAAGCTTTTTCAAACATTTGCAGATTACTCTGTAAATGAATTATCTCGAATATTGTAGGCAGTATTACCTGGCTGAAAGTAGAAATTCAGAACAACTGGGAGGCTCCAAAGCTCAGAGTGATGTACAAATGGCTCTTTGTTAAGTACCACTTCTGGTGGTCACTGCCTAAGTTACTTTCTTATCTGATGCAAGAATTAAATATGCAAGACTCTCCATCTGCAGTACATTGCATGCATACACTGAAATATTCACTTATACAGATGGTTAAAAAGTGGAATATGTCAAGAATAACTAACCTACTTGTATGACCAAAATAACACACTAATAATGAAATAGTATGGTTAAATGGGCTATATTTCATTTTCCAATGAAATCACTTATTAATAAATCAAATTTTTACTCCCTTATTGTCAATAAGCTGTAACCTCACTAAGAAGAGCAGTCACTAGCGTTTTCCGGTGCATTGCAATATATATGTAATATTATGTCTTTCATTACATGCGCATGCAGTCGATATTGACTACCAGCTATGTACAGCGTGCTAGCTTCGAAAACCCAGGTGTTTTCTGACATTAACGTAGCTCTCCTCATTAGCTAGGCTCCTTACAAGCACATGCCTGGTTAAAATCTTAAAACAGTACCGCTAATGGCTGCTGAAAACTACATATTACATTACACAACTCTATTCAGGCACATTTATATATTTCAATTCAGTTTGGGAGGCGCATATATCCAAAAGTCTATCAAAATTACTAAAGTGAGACATTTATTAAACAAATATGTGAAAGGATCATCCATTTTTCCGTCTTGCATTAATTTACAAAAAAGAAAGAAAAATTGTTCACTTAAGCTGTGTTTCCACCAAACACTTAGGGTAGAGTACCCTTGAAACTCTAGATCTGTTTTGCATTTCCACAGCAGACAGTACTCTACTATGTAGTCTGCTATGGAAACACAAAACAGATCATCACGGCTGTTACCAGCTGGTAATAGCGGGATCAACTCAGTAAGTAGCGTGACATCATACATAACGTGTTAAAGTAAACAAAGGAACACAAGAACATAATGGAGGAAATCAAATGTTCCATGTTCTTTCTTTTCAGTATGTGGCTGTTTATTACAACAAGGAGACAAGATTTGTTTGCGAAAAGGCTGCCAGCCGCAAGGAAAAATACTGCTGAAAAATGTGGTTTGTGCACTTTGTTGCACGAGAACCAATCAACGGACTGCAATGTTTCTAGCTCCACCTTGAAGTTCCCGGTCAATGTGTTACAGAGGGGTTGCGAAGAAATGGGATGGAATGGACTGGTTGTATTGGTACCATACACAGCTTTAGCCAATGGAAACGTGAAAATAGCCATTCTAATGTGTAAAGAACTGAATTGAACTTGAGCGCTTTGTGAAAAGGCAGCTAAAAAGAGGCCAGCTTCAAAGGAGTCGGCTCATAGAGCCAATTCGTTCGTGACTGACATATCACTATCAGACATGGATATAAAGCTTATTAGGGTGGAAGACACACAAAGCAATCAGCAGCTTTTCTTAAGACTCAGCTATCCAGAAGGGCTTAATCACACTATTTCACACTATTTCAGAGAGAAGAGTTTTCTCTTCAGATTCAAGATTAAAAGGAACAGTTTTCAGGAGGCAATTTCTATTTCTCTGACAGTGGTTCCTACTTCAAGTCAAGGATAAGGTTCATATCTTTATATAGGCTTGACAAAGAAAGATAAAGGTAGAAAAACTGCTTATTCCTGTGCTTGACGTATTAAAAACAATAGGCTACTTCTTTCAGTCCACAACTCTGGTGTCATAAATTTTGTTCTTTTTCATTTTCTCTTCTAAATACATGGCCAGAGTAAACCTCAACTCAAGATGAACAGATTGTGAGCTCTGAAGTGGGGAGGTGTGAGTATACATGCAAGTTTATGTGCGTGTGAGTGCATGCAGCGGTGGTGGGGGCTCATACCTATGCTAGAAAAGAGCCTAAGTGTTAAGCGCATCTTGAGCTATAAATCACTGCCCTGGTCAACCTGGCCAACAGCATTTTCAAACCCATTTGCAGAAGATAATGCCAGCCATTCCTCCCAGCCCCAGGGACAGGAGAGCCAGCCTCATGAATCACTGCCCTTTTAGAGGAACTGCAGTACGGCGCTCACCTTGCTGCGTCTGTAGGGTTCTCTTAACTCTTCCTGCTATGGGCAGAAATAAAGGGTGGTAGTGAAGGAACATGTTTGAGCTGTGACCAAGAAGTTCCAAACGTCACTGACGCAGTGTTGATAATAATCTGTTTCAGAAGATGAAGATGGCAGTGTCACCTCTACAGTAAACTATTGTTAGTCTCCTGGGGTAAGAATACAATATTGCCAAATACCTAAAGGATAAGATCATATTTGAAAGCTTATAGCAACTGCATCCATAGAAAGTAAGCTTCATTTGACTAAATGACTAATGTAATGTCTGTGTATTAGTGCCAGGGAATCAGACAATTTTACTGAAGGACTACATTGAAATATCATCCCTTAAGTTGATGAATGAACATTCCCCGATTAGACTTTTCAGACAGCGAAGATAACGCTCTTGTTTGTTGATGGTATCATCACAGTGAGACAAGGAACAGGTTTGGAAGTTTTAAAAAAACAAGAAATTGCTGAACAGAAATGCCAAAGATATGTTTATAATGCGTAGTTTTGTTCCCAAGAGAACACTGATGAGTTTGCAACAGGATTTCCCAAGTGTTCAGCAGCACGTTTAAACATCTCTGGCTCACTAATTCTGGTCTGATCTATGGTGAATTGTAAAATGTCCTTTCATAAAACCTCCTTTGGACAGACTGCTTTCTACCTTCAGAGGTTCAATATGTGGAACTCCTTATCCGCATAACTTGCAATGGATCAAATCCAGGATTACTTTAAGTCCATGTTTCAGAATCAGATCAGGCATGCAGTCATGGATGATCAGGTGTCATCCCTTAGGATTTTATGTCCTTTTATGGAACATTTATTTTAACGCATATTTTATATTTATGTCTGTGTCTTGTACAATGGCATATGTGATTTGTATGGCACTGTACATGTATTTTATTTTAATAAAACTCCAAACTTTATTTGGCAATAAACACTGCAACTTAGCTCAGGCTGTAAATGCTATTATATGTAGCAGGAGCAATTTTAGTGAATGTTCTTTGCTTGTATATCTGTCCTTATGAATATAAACAATATTTATTTATATAAAGGACCTACCACACCCATGAACCTGTTGCAATGGAAAATAACCTGTAGACTTTGTTGAAATGGAAAACAGTATTTTATCCAGTGTCCATAAACATTAAATTTACAATAAATTCCATTTATTACAGATACAGCCAAATGAGTTCCCCTCCCTCCACCACCTAGATCACTCTGGAACCTCATGCTGTGATATTCAATTACTTTCTGACTACAGTTAGGAAAATTCTACATGATTTCAGCTCTGCACTACAGTGTGTAACCTTGAAACGTACTTATTGTGAGTCTGATGAATGCTGGTAATGTGCAACTATGTATTGGGTCATTTTTATTATCATAGCCCATATTTATATATAAACAGGATACAGGAAACAACTTATCATTTCGGTCACTGTGCAGACATTCCATTAAAACCAAGTTCAAAAGTCCCTATTGCTTTTTCATTCCTGTTACTTCATTACTTGTGCAGAGATATAAGAGTGGAACAGTAAAGCCATGTCCCTGATGGGAAGTATTATGAATTTCAGCCTTATCTATTGTATTTTCTCAACTTTAAATAGTATGTGATTAACTTAAATAATACCACACTGGATTGACTTGTGTAATAAGCATGAGTATGATAATGTGTCTTATTTTGAGAAAGTTAGATTCTATAAACCAAGCATGCAAGTGACAATACAATACACCAATAATATTGGTGGGTTAAATGGTCAAAAAAGTCTGTGATAATGATTGAACATTATTTCAATCATTATTTACTAAAGTAGTCAAAATCTCATGGGATTTTTAATTTACATGTGCAACCCTGTGGGTGGAATGTTTTACAATTTTACTTAATAAAATCCTAATATATTCAAAAACTAGACCGCATCACATGTTAACAGCACAAAACTTGAAGATATATTGAGGCTTCTTTACAGTCTGACCATATGAAACCTTCTTCAAACAGCATTTGACAAGCACAAGCTAGCGTCCTAAGAGTAAATTATTTACAGTAAGCAGCCTCATTAAGTCTTTCCATTTTTTGTGAAATTTAAGCCTAGTTGTAAGAACAGCACTCTTTTAAGCCTTGCTCAGCCTTTAATTCAGTCAGTGAATTATTGCATCACATGACTTTATCAGAGTCACTCATCATCACTTGCATAGATCTGGGTTTAATCAAATCACATCATCTTGAACAGCTCCAACGCTGGCTGTGAAGGAGGCTTTCTAGATAGTCTGTAGTCAAAGTAAAGGCCATGGGCCATGCAGCAACGGGACAGCAGGGGACATATTGGAAATAAAGTATCATCTGTACAACTTACATATAAGCTCAGTCGAGCTTTAATGTAAAAGTGATGGAGGGAAGAAATCTTGCGACTGGCATTAGCAAAATCCGGTTTATTTCAAAGTGTGCCATCTTTATTTACTCTTCTTACTTATTCATTGCTTGACTATGAGCTCCAGTGTGACATGATGACATGCTGTCATCCCTAATGGTCTGTGATGGCATCAAGGCTCTGTCAGGAGGACACTGTAGGTGCTCAGAGCCAAGGTCCTTGGTAGCCCTCCATGCACGAAGAGCTGTCATCTCTGTCCCTCACTGCCAAAGAGGCCCGCCTCCACTCCCTAAAATCCTGTCCATCTGCCGTATCAACGGGGCAGTCGGAGTGCAAGGCATGCACTTTTCTGTCGTGCTTTAGAACGCCCAGCTAGTTGCAATGCGGGTTCCTGTGTCAGAGTCTTCCCTGCTACAATCAACACATGGTCAGTTGCTGAATTTTTGCTTCTGTACACACACAAAAAAGTTTGTGGTCTTCATGCAACTGCTATAAAGTCAGCCTTCTAAAAGTGTTACGGTTCCAACTGTCAGTCATGAACTATCTTTACTGCTGCCATAAGCTAAAAGCAACCTAGTGGACTGTCCTGACTGAGTGTCTTGATTTCAAATCTTTTTTTTTTTAACAGTCAGCATGATTTTTGCACCTGGAAGTGCACACAAAACCTGACTGTCCATGTGCTTGTATAACTGTGTTCTCACCAAAACTGGTAATGGCTTGGACAGAGATTCCCTTGAGGAAAGAAGCTTTTAGACGAAAAAACACAGGAAAAGCATTGACGTGCTGACATCCTTCCAATGAAAGCTAAAACACAGCATGCAAACTAAAACACCCAAATTCATGATTCACTCTAACAACATAAATAAATAATAGCTTTATGACTGTCAAATGTCAAATATTTCTATCCCATCATCAGTTACGTAACAGTGATACAGCATGTTAAGTGTCAATAGTGAATAATTAAGGAAAATGCAAGAATAAAAGGACATGTTTTCCATCTCTCAAAGGAGAGGTTTGCTTGCCTGCACTGCTAATATAAAGTACAGCTGACGAACATTGAGAATCCAGGCTATGCTCAATTGAAAACTGGCTCATTGTTCATTGCAGTCATTTAATCTACATAACCTATGTGAATTTGTCACATTTCTTCCATTTTTGAAGCATGGAGTATGCCATTTACGTCCTGCCTGATAATACGGCTCACTGTTTGACCTTCATGTAATGTTCTGCATCAGTTCTGGTATAGAGAGAGAGAGAGAGAGAGAGAGTGTGTGTGTATGTGTGTGTGTGTGTGTGTGTGTGTGTGTGTGGGCCTGTGTGTATTCTAATTTGATGAGAACCTGAAAAGAATAGGTTGACAATGACAAGCAGAACGAATGACACCAGCCGGTGAGCCGTTGCTCCATTTGTCCATGTCCAGCGTTTGTCTGAAATGAAAGAGTGCGTCATCTGTGCATTTCTGCTGACTGGGCAAACGCACAGCCAGGGCACTGTGGTCTTACACGTGTGTCACGTGTTCCTGTCAAATCCCTGGTATATTTACCAATACACAAGACATGGTAAAACTGTCAATTGTGCCATAAACTAGGATGAACATCCGTACAGAATCTATGTTAGGATCTCAAACAAAAGATGTAATAACCCACAAGTGGCAACTGTAGGATATGAAGCCATTTGGGCTCTAATGATTCATAAAATTCACAGTGGGATTTGACGCACTACAGTGGCATCACGCTTTTATAGATTTTCAACACTGCAAAAGTAAGGCCTGCCTAAGAATGAGTTACATATTTCCATTTTCTATTTACTATCACACTCAACTTTATAAAAGTATAAAAGAATAATATTTGACAGCAAAACATGAAACAATGGGGTTTGTCCCATTTCAAGTGGCTTCTCAGCATGATTACACAAAACAAAAGCAGCACTTTACGACACAACAAAAACAACCACATGTGGTGTCAGAACAGGAGCCATCACTTCAGTTGAACAACCACGCCAGTGCATTGTTTGACAGATATTGAGTAAATTGCATGGTCAATGGTTTGGCCCATCACATGTATCAGATCAAGCACACTGCATTGAGTTATACCTGTCTCTGGTTATACTAAATGGTACAATGTAGGCATATCGTTGTTCTCCAAGAATGCACGTTATCATCAGTCTACCCAGATCACTTGTACTATTTACTGATGTCCTTATGTAATTTACTGTTTGGCCAAACTGGTAAACTAATATTGCCTATATATGAGGCTGATATTTTGGTTAACACTCAGAAGTTCTGAGAGCACAATATTAAGTCTTCAAATTTCTTGTTTTGTTCGTTCAACAGTCCAAAACCCAGAAATATTTAAAAAGATATGAAAGGAGCAGATCCTCATATTTGAGAAGTTGGAACTAGCAACTATTTACTATTTTGCTTAATGAATAATCAGTCAATTAAATAACTGAATGAATTAAATCATTTCCAGGTAAAGAAATTATTATTTTACTTTAATAAAGCAAGTCTTTAAGAGGCCTTGAACTGCAGGTACTGGACACATACTGTACTGTATTAGCTAAAATGTTTTCCCACACTTCGAGCAGGCATGTCATGAGTAAGCACCTAACACATTAAGTACACCCAAACCTGTAAATACTATGTTTGGACAAAAACAGTCATTTATTGTCACATGGTTGAGCTAGAAATCCCATTGACGTTAAGACCAGTTTGCTAAACAGGCTGGATTTTTACCTATTAAAGCATCTGCAATATCTGACAATTATGCCATCAAAAATGTAATGCACACGATGCCACCACAAAATATATACAAACTGATCTTTTTGTATATTATCAGCATCTCGACCATTTACAGCAGTGGGGAGAGTTCTACTTAAAATTAAATGCTTTCCATAATTACTAGTAAATGTAAAAGTGTAGGGAAGTAAAATAAGCAACTAAATATACAGGCGTCCTAATATGTGAAACAAGGATAAATAATAAAAAAGACCACCTGTAAATGATCCACTATTGTGTGTTTGGTGGTTAAAAGTTATAATTAGACAGCCTGTGTGGTGAGAATGCAAAGCCATCTGGGACCATCTGAGATCACAAGGACAGCAGATGAATAGCAACAGTTTCCACATCTCACCACAGACTTTGTTATGCATACCAATGGGCGGCTAACTGCACATTGTGAGAATGATATTCCACGGTTGTTTGAAAGTTTCATTTCTCACATCAGAAAATCTCTCGACAGCAAAAAGAGCAGTGGTACTTTTCAGCAAGAAATCAACTGAGACTTTAAAAACCCTTACTTACTGCTTATCTTTGATTTCTAAATTGTGAATTTGCATTAAAAACCTAATTCAATAAAGCAAACATGAATTGATCATGCAGCTCTATGTTGAGGGCGGCATCTTCGCTTATTCACATAATCGTTTAACAAAAACAAACTGTGAAAATATCCAAACGCAGACTTAGACCAACTTAAACCTTTTGTGAAACCTAATAAAATGAAGGTATAGCACCACTAATGACTGTAACTTAACACATCCTGTAGTTGCTTCACAACGAAGCCATAGTCAATTATCTCTGCTGGAAGGCTTTTACTGTGAAGCAGCTGCAGCTAATGTTCAGTTTTAGTCATTAACAGTGGCATTAACCACAGAATATTGACATCCTAAAGGTTCGGCCATTAAGTTCCCACACCCTTCACTCATTAGTCTTTGCACTTTTTCTTCTAAATATGTCTCCTATATCTAGGAGGTCCTTCTGCTTAAATGAAAAACAGAACTGAATTAACATTTGACCTTTCATTGTAATCCACATCCACTACTTCCCCCAACAGCATTAACATACTTTGAAGTAAAAACAACTAATCAAACAAGGAATGGAAAAAAATAGGCCTCTCGTGGTAGCGCAGGCCATCTTTAGACCATGTGTCTGTTTCCACTTTCCCCATTGCAGGGGTGCCCTGTAAAACATTGGTGTAAATGGTTTATAATGCCACCAGTGGACTCTGAAATGGGAGACCTGGTTTCAATCAGCAGTCAAATTGCTCCTACATTACCCTCGCAGACAGAGTAGTAAATCACTCTTTGCCTCTATTCTGCTGACGTTAAGGAACAAGTATTGTTAAAAATCCACCAAGCGTGCCACTAAGAGCACCATGTGTCTATGCTAAACAGAACAATAGCAGTTGCTTGCGACATCCGTTTAGATGCAAGAGTAAAACATCCTGGTGTCTAAGCAGAAAATCAGCACTCGTCATATCTGTAGCTGAATCTGACTCTAGAAACCTACAGTAGCTGACCTGATTTGCAGCCTTGAATGTAAACTTTAGGTTGTAGCCTGGCTCCTGTAACCCTTATGTCAAAGAGTCCCATCACAACCAGTTTAAACCAGTTTGCCTGGTTAAAAAGAGTTCTTGGTTTCTCTGTGCCAACGCCCTGATAGTGGGCCAGTGTGGCATCTCAGAGCAGTTATAATCCTCTATAAACTCCCCCACCACATCCCGCCCACCACAGACCAACACACTATGGGCAAAACCTCTCATTAGAACTCCAGGGCCCTGAAATTACCAAGATTTTACTCATATGGAAAGCATGAGAAAGCGTCAGTTGGGAGAGGGTTGTGCCGAGTGGTTTTTCAGCGTGTGGCCACAGAGGAGCTGGAGCTTTTTAACGGTGCCATTCAGCCCGACCCCTGCCAGGGAGAACCGGCATATGAGGAAGCTCCGGCAGATGCTATGGCTACTAGCCCCAAACCAGGCGTGCTAGGAAATACCCACCAAACATACAAATGCTCACGCAAGCCATGGATGCACCCAGATCAACAAACAAAACAGACATGAAATAGAAAATATAAGTAAATCCATTTCCGCACTCATTCATCCAAAAGTCTATTCAAACTGCACACATATATTCAAAATGCTACACTGCTTACTGGCGTCACTCCCAGATAAACTGACAGGTCTTAAAGGAATAATATCCAAGAACAACTGAAACTAAGATGATGTGGTTTTTTGGTGAATATTGTAGTAAACCGGTCTATATTTTGAATTATAATCAGTTAAGAAAAAAACACAATTTTGATTTTCCTCATTCAATCCCTTCAGTTATATATGTTAAAAAACTACAATGCATATGGTGAAAAAAAAGATGAATAAAATAAAATTTTCTGTTATTTTACACTACATTCAAACTACATTAGTAACATTACAGTAGATGTGGACACAATGTAAGTTGCTAATTGTTTCTATCTAGCCTAGTTTTTGACAATATGTCTGCCTAGCAGATGATGTCACCTGCTAAGAGATTAGGCTACTTTCTTTCACAGGCACTCTTTCAAAAACACCAAAACACAAAATGAACTGTTGACTCTTCTGGCAAAAAAACTAAAGAAGATTGCAATGATGCAGTGTACTGGTCTATTGTAGGCCACCCTGTAATCCCTCAGGAGTCATGAGGATTAGGTCAAATAAGTCTTATGTCTTCTCGAGAGTAATTTTGTTTTGAAGTGGCTGGAGTTTAAAGTAGGCCTAATAGCAATATTCAGCAAATTAACACTAGTGCTCAAAACACAATTTACAGAAAATCCCAAAATTTAAAGATTCATTGTGTAACAGCTTTCCCACAGAATGAGAGAATAAACAGGAAAATAATCCAGGATAAACACAGTGAAGAAGCCCTGGAGCTTCCCTACAAGATCTAAAATGACAGAAGAAAACCTTAATGCTTCAACAGCATGGCACCTAACAGCACTGTCAACACAGGTTTAGATGATCAAATATCTATCCCCCAGATAACAACAGGTAACTCTGAATCCTAGATCCAAACAGCCACCTGTTTTATGACAGAAATTACAGTGGGTCTCAACTAATCTGCAAGTATTCTCTAGTGTCGAGGGAACAGCCCACATGCAAAATCCAAAATATTTTACATTAGGCTGTCCCCCTGAGGCCTTGCAGAAAACCTCTGATGCAATTCCAAGAAACTAACCCACCCTGCATCATCCTGTTACAGTTTGGCTCATGGTTACGTCTCTTCATTGTGTCTATGACAGCTATAATCAGATTCAGGTATTGATAAAGGGTGGCCATGAGGCTACTTCAGCATGTCATTCACCCCGCAAAATTTCTTCCAATCCTTTCTTTAAATAAACCAAACAGGGCTGCAGGCTTGACGCAACGCTGAGAACCTTTCTGTATATCTACCCGTGTGAAAAACACTCCCCCCTATTTCAGATCTGTTCAAGATCTAAAGAGGACTTTAGGCTATTATATGAAGTCGTGCAGCTGTAAAAGCTGTCACAAAAAAGGCTTTGCAATTGAATTCTCTAATGGATGATTGCTGAAATGTATGCTTTTGCCTGAGCTGCAAGGAGCAAATGCATGACATCAAACCTGTCTCAGCAGCCAGTGCTGCAGCAATAGTCATTTTTTAAGGGCAGATGAATGACACATACAAGACAGGAGCCTTTGCATGTGATGGGCATGCAAGAACTCAAATACCAGTCTCTGGTAATGATAAACAAAGAAAGAGCAAAGATTTCAAATGCTGGGGGCGCTCGCTGGCATGCTCACGCACTCATGCACGCGCACACATGAAGTGTATAGCCGGAGCTATGGCACCTTATGGCAAAGCATTTTAATACAGGGTCAAAAATGGGAGCAAATCCTTACATTGCAATTAGACAAAAAAAAATAGGGTGACGACAGACTCACGCCCCACAGACCACCACTGCTCACATGTATTATTTCATTAGTGATTCTCGACAGATTTTCTGCTTGATTGAAGCTTTCATCCCTGCAAAGACGTCAATTTGCTCACTGAAAAGTGCCTGCGCCCAGTTTATTGCCAACTCTGCGCAGGTTTGTATATCGAAAATCACTTGTTTCACACGCTTCCCCATTCACATTTATTTCTGTGAATATTTTGTTAAAATGAAGACCGACTATTTTTGTGAGAGTCTTTCAAGCAGACTCTATATTATTATTATTCTCTCCCATTCCGCATCGAAATCAAAGTTGTTGTTATCTATACATTCAGAGTTAGCATCAATAAAAACAGAAAAACTGTGTGCGTGGCTGTCTGACGTTAGCCGAAGACCGATTTTGCCAGACGGAGCTGACTTCCAACATTAACACCGTTAACGTGACCCATTAAAAGCATTTTCAAAGTAATTCCACTTTATAAAGCACGCTCAACAAACAGATAAATGGACAGTGTTGTCAACATTTCAGCAAGTTAGCAAACGGCAACGCTAAAAGCTGGTCTCAAGTTCACCGGGGTAACGTTACATTCAAAGAAGATAACGGTGCACTTACTGAATCTCCTCTTTGTCACCGCCGTTGGCATTTCTCTCCTTCTCTGAACCGCTACGTTTAGTCCCGTCTTCAGTTTGTAGCAAGCACAAAAATCCACTTCATGTAATGAACAGCCACAAAACACAAGAGTTAGAACCAACCCAGAGAGTGAAAGAAGAGGGGGGAAAGATAGGAGTCCACTGCCAGGGGAACACGAGGTCCTATCCCGGTCGGCCGACCGAGGTCGTGGATACTGGATCTATTCGTGGCAGCTCCCGTGTCTTGCTGCTAACGGGTTAAAGTCAGCTTCGCTCAAGTGTATAGTGTCGCTGCCCGCATGCGATACGGCAACAGCAACTGTTATTTCTTCTCTTGCAAGTTAATTCGTGAGCACAAGTCTGTGCACAGTCTCCCCCCCACACACCAAGAAGGAGCTGTGGAAGGTAGGGAGTTGTTACGTCTCTCCCCTCACAGTCACGCTTCTTTCTGCCTCTGTGGAGACAACACATGCAGGTCGGTCAGCAGGATTTTCGGATTCACTCGGCTACACTCGCTGCTGTGCCCATTCATCCCTGCCCCTCAAGTCCTGCAGCCCCTGAAAACATGCACGAGACACAAGAGTATCGCAAACCTTTTGCACTAAGCGTCTGCTGAAAAGAGACAATGAGCCCATATTTGCAACGATTTGCACAAGGAAGCTGCCTAAGGTGCTTTTGCAAGTAAATTATGATTTTGGAGGTATGACAGGAGGCAGGAGAGACAAACCAGGCTTCTTAGCACACTCTCATTATAACAGTTGAATTACACTATTCCTCATTTTCCTGGGGAGCCCCTCCAGCTAATCCAGGTGCTCCCCAGGCCCCACTCTGGGAGTCTCTACAATAAGCAAAGTCATGAATCATCACTGAGAATAGAACATTTATAAATACTGCCCTATTATCCCCCTTTTCTAGGGCAAATAAAATGCATCTACAGCCCCTCTCTTCATGTCCATCCTTGCTCTCACCTTGTGAAGGCTCAGGACAAGACTGTAATTCATAATTTATAAGTGCAGGCCAACTTGGCTCTTTCACCAGTACTTGAAATTGTTTTTTAAGACAGCCTTGGGAGAGGTTTTGCAGGAAATATTTCCCATTGTTCAATGACACGCAGGCATGTTAACAAGCTATTTTGACAAGGAATATTTTAACGATATACTTGTTCTTGTTTGCATTTGAATATTAAGAAAGACTCCAAGCTCTGCAGTCCTTTCAGTTAAACTTTCCATATTTGAGGATGGCATCAAAAAACTTTTTTTTGGGCCAATTTAATTACAACCAACTGGCAATCAAGGACAGATTTCCAGAACTACAGAATTCATAAGTGAAGCAAAGTAATGGGGACAGGGAGAGGGCTTTGCTTACAGTGCAG
Source organism: Micropterus salmoides (assembly GCF_014851395.1). Classification (NCBI taxonomy): domain Eukaryota; kingdom Metazoa; phylum Chordata; class Actinopteri; order Centrarchiformes; family Centrarchidae; genus Micropterus; species Micropterus salmoides. Next base: position 10,339,804 of record NW_024040485.1, on the reverse strand, counting down.
CTTGGCTGTTAGTGCATGAGCACTCAAGCGATGCGGTTGAACGTGCAGGGCATGGGCGCTGTGACCCCAAGTAATGAGGACCTGAATAGCTTTAGGATTCTGACAACCCATCTACTCCGCCTTCTAACCTTACCATGATCAATCGTTAGCTTGGCAGAACTCCCGCTGAACTGCAGCACGGCTATCCGCCACACCTTTCTAATGACTGGTGAAAATGACGTTTACATAAAGTTATACCTTGCCATAAATGCCTCTTCAAATTGAGCAATCAGGTTAAGTCCTCCATTCATCACACACACAGACAAACGCACACACACAAACAGGCACACATACGTATCTACACCATGAAGCAAAATGAGTTGCTATGCGACCTCAAAGTGACTGAAAGGGAATTCTGTTCCTTTTAGTTTACAAATGATAACCTTGGACAGTGTCCAGTGTTCCAGGAATAGGTTCCTATCAGACAAATAAGAAGCCCAACCAAATGCTATTACACTCAGAAGAAGGCCATTGTTTTGATACGACCATCAATATGTAGGTGCCAGACAAAGAAATTGGTGCATATGCTCAATAATGCTGTTATGTCTCTCTGGTAGCCAACACCAGGCCTGTTTTTCAGCTTCTGACATTTCATGTGGACAGTGGAGGAGACCTATAAATAACCTTTGCCTGTGAAGGTCAAAGAAGATGTCCGGTGCTGTTTTACTTTTGCAGCTGTGGCGCTAAAGAGTCCTACAAGGGCAAGCTTGCTTTGACATTGAATAAAAGCATCCACCAAGTAACCCATTTTCTAACCTGAGCACCAAATGTTTTGATGTGTGGTCCTGGTGCTTCATTACAAAAACATTTCCTAACTGCTTGTCCTATCTTAACTTAAGTTTTAAAGATATGAAATGCCCTATCTTCCTATTACAGAAACAATTCTTAAACTCAGGGCCTATCCTACGTAAGACCTTGTGTCTTGTCGTAACTTAGTTAGACATCCTAACTAGAAATGGGTCCTGTCAAACCTGTATCTGTGTTTAGAATGTACACAAGACTGCCTGGATCTTTGACAACGGTTGTCTCACTTCACATGTCACTGGCAAGCTAATTTGCCATAACGGACAGGAAAAGACAACTGTACAATTTTAGGTTAAATTTTAGGTTTGATGAGTCAGATCCTGAGGCATTAATCGTGTCGGTGGTCCCTTCTGGGAAGTTTTCTTCCAAATCTCCAGCCCAGGAAAAAGATTTTAACGTCCATCAAATTAAAAATGAATCATCTTGGCAGTCGATATTTACCCATTAATACCTAGTCCAGGAAATACAAAGAGTCATCATACGGTTTGAGTAGCCTTTCAGTCATAGTATTTCAGTGTTCATGTTGTTTCCCATCCTCATTGTAATTGCCACACAGACCTACCACCAGTGGTGCTGCCATTTTTGGCTGTTATTTTGATTTTAGGACAGGGTCTATGCCATGCTGACTTAGGAAATTCTTCAGTTAGGATGGTTCTGTAATAGTTCAGACTTAACTCCACAGAGGTTAAATAGCTGAGTTTCCCTACAAGTAAGTCAGAACTGAAGAAGTCTCTTGAATGAGGGACGAAACATCTTCTAGTATCTTCAACCAAGTCCAGTTACCCTTGATTTTAACCTTCCTTGGACAGACTTGGGAAGTTTCTATAATGAGGCCCCTGGTCCTCTTGGCTTTTGTTGTTCAGTCATAATGAACTTACTTCCATCTAATCAGGTTTCACAAAACTATATTTTTATTGAACATAGCATAGAAAACTGAAGCTTTTTGCACATGGATGTTATATTAATTAAGGACTATATATAGAATATTAAACCCGTTTTTTTAGCCAATTAAACAATTTATATCCACCAGAGTATTGGAAAAAAACTCCCACTCTAAACCACATCCTACCCTTAATTATTACTGCAATTTGGAACAAATGGTTGACTAAATTACTGCAAATCAAACAGGGTCTGAGGTACCAAATCAGCCTCTAACCATAACACTCTTGGAATGAAGCTTCATACATAGATCCCTTTATCAGCTGTTCCTCCTTATTAATTTTTTTATTGAACTCTATGGGGAAATTAGTTGGGAGAAATCACTTGTTAAGAGATTAATTTCTAACAAGAAGCCCCTCCGTTGGTACTTGATGGTTTAAAGGCTGATTTAATACTGGTGCAGTTACTTTTCTGTCCATGATCCAGTCATTAAATACACAATATAGACCATTGGTACATTTTAAGAGTAACTGTTTATTGAAAAAAAACCTTACAAATACAAATAGTAGTTGCCATTTTACTTCTCCTAGCAGGTTGTAATAAATACATATACTTATAATAAATAAATGTTTATATTATGTAAATATATAATATACACTATACTGCCCACTGAGTAAAAATACTAATTCCCATAACACTAAAACATATCCACACATAACCTATAAATAAATAAATCTATTGTACATATACACATGTGCTGTATATTGAATGATGCACAAAGAGCATTCAGTGTGTTTTTCCAATAATAAATTTAATTTTTTTTTATTGATTTATTGGTATTAGTCTTGTTTGGTTGAACCCTGCTGATCAAAACAAGTCTTTCACAGCATCACAAAACAGCAATAACTTGGAATTAGTTTTTGTCTGATGTTTGGCCATACCAGTCCATTTTAGGGGCTATAACAGGTTCTACTCCTGTGAATGTTTGGATTCTAGTTGTGAGGAAAAAACTTTGTTTACATGTGGATCATGAATAGTACCTAGTTGTTTAGATATTTACGGTTAAATGATCATTGCAACAGGTTGAGCCCAAGTTATTTCAAGTTATACTAGGAAAAAACATTTTATTGTTAAGTGTTTTTAGAAAGTAAAATCTTGGTTTTACAGATAAACAGACTGCGGCCTGTACTGCTGTTTTAGCATTTATAGATGATGTCATCAGCATTTTTTCCATGACAGTGTTGTGGGAGATCATTTATGTACAGGATAAAAATGAAATCCCTCAGCACTGATGCCTGCGGCACACTGTATACATCCTGTATCATTTTAGCACAAATTTAGGATCTACAAACCACACTGTGAATTTAATTAACTTTAGTTTTTGATAGCAGTACAAGAAAACAAGTGGTTTCTTTGAGGCCAAATTGCATATAATATGGAGATGAACTACTAATATTAAGATGTTTTGTCAGTTGTTCAATGAAAATTATATTAACGCAATAAGAAATTATTGGCTTTGAAAGACTGATTGAACTTTGACTTATTTGTCTACTACTGACCCCAGAGGGACCTCCCAGTTTAATAACAAGCATGACAGCTATTTGTTTCTGTCACAGGAAATGTGTCCTACTGTATACTGGGAGTAACTTTTTCTGTCAAGTTGAGATGCATCTGTGGTTATATGCCTCTCAATGAATTAATTAACAGACTAATATTAGTATTTGATCAGTAATTAGATTACTTGTTGTAATTCTTTCCTGCATAGATTACTGAAAGAAACTGTACAAAGGCGTATAATACATGTCCTCAGCTATTTGCCACTTTGCCCTAAGATGTGAATTTCCCGTTAATTCCTTCACCTCTGCAGTGTTTGATATTGTTCCAGAGTAGCTTACAATTCCCCTTTGCTTCATTCCGATTTTTGAGATAAGTGGAATCAAGCTAATTTCAGCTCAGACATAACTTTGTTTCTCAGCCTTTCATACCGTCTGTGCTTGGTCTTGATTTTTGTTTGTACAATATCTCCAGTTTCCATCAGTGTTATTTAACCAAATTAGATTCTGTTAATTGCTTGATTTCTTTCCCTGGATTTTTGCCAGGCAATTGTTTGCACGTGAGACTGATTGGGGTGTTAGATAGTGTGTTACAACCCATCATATCATCAGAAAACATTAGATGTTGTTTTTAATCTAATACATTTTCAGACACAGCATGCATCCACCTATGCTGTAAAAATATTATACTAGTTTTTTCAGCTCACTTGCCATTAGAATAAAAATGTTTATTATGATAAAATGTAGTACTAATTAATGTGTAATTCTTAGAGGTAATTGTTTACCAATAACATAATGTGCCACATTATTATAAAGCTTTCTTTTAAAAAATAATTTACTATGTTGTTACACAAAATATATATTTATTATTAATTATAGCTCAGAGAAAGGTGTCTTGCCAAAAGGTAAACCACAAAATGAAAAAGTTGATCCATAATGATCAGGGGACCTTACACAGGCTACAGAGCAGGATTCAATGAGGCAGGTAAACAGTTAATGGAAGTTAATGATGAGGACACACAGAGCTCTTTGTATCATTAACCAACATTCAGTCAAACATGGTAATGATTGTGGTTTCCATTGAAGCAGTTGGACAGAATGAAGACCCAAATTTTAAGTGGGCACTTGCGGAGGTGCTGCCGCACCTTGCTGCATTTCCTGACAGGAACTGTGGGGAAGAATAAAGTCACACTCTTGTTGCATTGAGCACTGTGTTAACTGGTCATGATCCAGGCTCAATTTCAGGCATAAAATGCATGTGTGATATGCAGCTCCAATGCCACATAAATTAGCAAAAGGGACTCCTATAGCACTTACTGAGAAAAACATACCCTGGTGGATTTCTTTAGATACTGTTGAAAGATTTCAACTTAGTCAAGGTTGTCACTTATTTCCTTCATATTCAATTAGCTCCGGCTACAAATAGTCATCTCTTTCAGTGCTAGACACAGAAAAACTGTTAATGAAATGCTGGAACCTTCTCAGTGCCAGTAAACCAGAGACACAGCAACATGGTGGTACGTCAGAGCAGTTGCCAATAATATTGATAATAACATCAATAATAAGAACTTTATGAAAGCTTTAACAATCACTAAATCAATCTGTCAATCTTTCGTTTATTAGTAGAAGAGACTGCGTTGGGGTCACTTAGAGAATGCATATTAGAGTCCTTCTCTCTCGCATAACAAGCTATTCACATCTGATATCTTTAATATTGATTCATCAGCCAAAGATATAACAAAATCCCCTTTAAGAATCAAATTGTAGATAATAAGATGAGATCAACTAAACTGCGTTTTGCTGCATCACAAGTGCAACTCTTAAGCCACGAGAGAGAGACATGAATTATCAGAAACACTCTGCTCCTTCACAAGACTGGAGCCACAAGAAACACACAGCAGCATTTTCACAGAAGCTATATATAAAAGGGGGAATGCAGAGAAACGAAGTGGAAGAGACAGTGGCGGCGGTGGAAAAGGGAGAGCGAGAACAAGAGTGCTGGGTTGGAATTGGATGAAGGATACATAAGCTCTCATTGAGTTGGCAACAGTGAAAAGAGCCCTTGGTTATTGAAAAAAAGGAGAAATCAAAGGAAGAAAATTCCTGCAGAGGGATGGGGGCAGAGAAACAAGCCTGTCTTCCTCTTCTTTGTTTTTTCCCCTTTTCTTTTCACTGTGGTTTGAGTAGTTAGCCACACAGCAATGGAGGAGAGATGCGAGGTAGCCAGCAGGTTGGTAAGGCCCTTGAGCACAAGGATCTAAAAACGAATAGGAGGCAACACAGCACAAATTGTTTTATATTCTGCAATGTGGAGTATTTTGCTGAGTGTCAAACACTGCCTTTGCAGGAAAGAAAAACAGCCACGCTATGTACGGTACTTCCTTTATGCAGTACAGCACAACTGTGTGATGATACACTGACTGTTCATGAAATGTTAAATATACATATATTACAGAACATGACAGAACATGCAATATGTTGCACGGTGTGTGTCATGTATGGGTCCTTGTCTACCTAACTGAGAGTGCAGATACTGCACATGTAAGGACAATAACAGCAAGGTCATGATGTAGTGTAGCGCAGGATACAGCACAGAGTAATGTGACAGCTACGTGACAGCTCCGGAATAGACTGTAGTTTTATGGAGGAGGTCATCTCCCGGTAGCCAGCTGTTACAGATGTGAGTCAGTCAGTGATAGATGTGATGGACAGGCATTATCTCTCTGTTTCTTCCTGTCATCTCTGTCAGCGTTCTCCCTCCAGCAGATTGGGTTCCACAAGTCAGCCCTCACAGACCATCGCTGGGGGAATCTGCTGTTTCAACCGCGCAGAGCATCCCATCAGACAAATGGATATTAGCTGGTTAATTTTTAATTCCTGAGATGCAAGGGAGCCGCGCTTTTTTCATGGCTGGAAGGAGAGCTAATGGGCCCGGATTAGGTATCACGGGCGGATATCTGGGAACAGCCACTTGGGAATGTCGTGTGGGTCTCTTCATTGAACACCATTAAGAGTCTTGGAGTAAGGCAGAAAGCCTCTCAAAGGCACACAGTATAGCTATTGACCTTTCTGAGGCACAGTGGAGGTCCTCACTGAAGAGATATTGAGTGAATGCTGAGAGTGGTTCATTAAGCCATGGTGGGAGCAAAAACATGGTTGTTGATAAGGTCTGTACCCAATCCAACACAGCCAGACATAGATTTCTGTTCCCCACCAAACAACTGCAGAAGCCCACCATGAGAGATCAAAATGCAGGATCTGCATGCTCAAACAATGGCCGGCTCACTGCGAGGCTGCGATTATCAGTGTATTCACAACAAGACAAATACAGAAGATCGAGGATGTAATGGGCTGTCTGGCTAAGTGCACATAAAGCCGCTCCCTGGACAGAAAGATTCAAACACTTCAGCCATGTTTTCTTTGACCACCTAAAATAATTTCTTTGCTTTCAGTACGATTGGCAGTGATGATTGTGTTTATTAACTCAGATGTTCCATTAGGCGAGGAGCTACTTGGGGTAAATGGCTCCTGACAGCAGCACGGAGCCGGCTGATGATGCCCCATCACCAGACCTCACACCAGGGTTATTAACTGGCAGCCACTGCTGCAGAGCACCAGCGCTCCTCTGACAGTGATACGTACATGGACAAAATATACCGCTGTCTTCCAATCCTCCCTTCTCCTGACAGAGCGCTGGGTGAAAGCAGTGGATAGGGATGACTGCGCTTTAGATTCAAATGAGATTTAAAGGAGGAAAGGACAGTGGCACGTGTGTTGAGTTTCATTTTCTTGCAGTGACTGCAGACACCTAGTTAGGTGAACACATCACCTGAGGAAATAATGTTGTACTTAGTCTCTGTAACTGCATCAACTTAACATCTAGTGCTGCAACTAACAAGTATTTTCATCTTTGATTCATCTGTTGATTATTTTTTTATTAATCCATTAATTGTTTAAATTTTAAAATGTAATACATTCATGAAAAATACTTTCCAGAGCCCAAGGTGAAATTGCTTGTTTTGTCCAAAACCCAAAGACATTTAATTTAGATCAGAGAAAGCAGTAAATCCTCACATTTGAGAAGCTGTTACCAGTGAATGTTCAGCATTAATATGCTTGATAAATGACTTACAGAAACACAACAGTATGTTTGGGTTTAGGTGCCTCTGCAAATCATCAACACTATTGGTTTCCTTTTCGCAGAATACGTAAAATCAGTTAGCCCACTGTTTTCAGTGCTGATTGATTTGAAAAGCCTGGACGTCATTAACTCATACCAATTTGTCAAAGTGAAAACAATGACTGCAGACTTGAAGCTCAGGCTGCTAGTGCTAATGCTAATTGATCTTCATGCTAAGATGGAAACTAAAGACAAATAGAAACTTAAGTGTCTGCTATAAATCAAAATGCTAAATAGCGTGTTTACCATAATGACACCTCATCCTGTCAGCTTCACTGCACTTGAGAAATGACAATTGACATGTGGTTGTAACACATTGAGTGACACGGTTGCACAATTGTTCAAACTGGGAAACGCACATAGACACACACACACATGAACACATGCGTGCCTCGTCAGCATTTCCTTAATTCACAGCTCAGAAGGGGCTGCCACTCTGTGAACACTCCACCTGTGTGTGGCAGCAGCACTTGTGTTACCAGATAGAGCCATGCTGTCACGCAGGAGTGATTAGAGCCTCCCTTTATAATCTCCCTCCTCTGTCCTTTCTCCACACATCATTACGGTAATACAGCAGGCTCTATTACCCCACAGCACCCTGTCAATGCCCTATCGCCACTGCCACCGCCTCCCTCCAGCCTCCAAGCAGGCCTCAGAGGGGTGGTGATGATGGTGGGTTAAGGCAGGGCCCAGGGTCCCTGCAGCATGGCCGCTTTAATTTCACGCTTTGTTAATATCCCCGTTGCAAGTGCTTGTCCTGCCCGATGCCCTCCACAACCCCAGCCAGGGTCGCATCCGTCCTGGCTGCCCCGTGGTTGGCTCAAGCACTGCATCCAGAAAGAACGATGGGAACTCTCTGTCCCTTTTTCTTTTTTTCCTACAACTGTCGCCCATTTGTTGATAATCTCTCCCTCACAACCTCCGCCCCCTGCTTACCTTTATCTTATTCTCCACCCGTTGTGCACTCTGTCACTGTCTGTTTCACTCTCGACCGCCCCCTCTCTCATTCTCTCTCACCCATGTCGATTATCTATCTCTCTTCTATTGCAGTCTCGTTCTCGTCCGCTGCCTTCCCCTCTCTGGTAAACAGCTCTTTCTCTCAGCTTAGCCCACTCTCTGCCCATTCACTGTATCTTTCTTGTGTTCTCTCTTACTCCACCTCGATTGCTGCTCTTCATTTCTTTCCCTCTTTCTGTCCCATTATCTTCCCCTTTAATTCCGACACACTCTGTTTTCATACGGCTGTGCTCACTGTCTCAGTTTGGATGAACACGTCTCATTGCATCTCTCCTCTCTCTTTTCCACTGTGTCCCCATCCTTAAGCCTCCATTTACACACTGTACCATCTGTATTTGCTAAGCACTGAGAGGCTGAGAATCATCATTCTGTCAACCTGCTCCTTCTGCATGAGTCGGTAGCCACTTTCAGACGTCCCTAAAAATGCCACCGTAAGCACAAAACTGTTGAACCACAGTTTTTAGAGTCAGCTTGAATACATCATTGAAGGGGTGAAACAAAGGCCTGCAACCTGCTACTCCATTCTGTCTCAAAAACAAAGTCCCTAACTATCCTGTTCTTCCATAGTGTCATTTTGCATACTGTTTGGCACTGTTGCTACACACACTGTAGTCATGGCTTTAGCGCTGACTAAGTGTCAAGAATAGATAAATCATGGGACTAAACTTCCCCAAATATCTTTTTTTTTTTTTTGATTCTTATAAACTTTTTTCTGTTTAAATAAAAGGATTTAAATACATACCCAAAAGTAAAGCAAGAAGAACATGTCCTCATGTTGAAAGGACAGACTTTGGATTCATAATGGGCAAAAAAAGGTGATTTTCCATAGCATTACTTTATTTAAATCTTGCAGTTTTCTTTTGACACCAAACAGGAAACTAACCAAGAAGTGAAATATTCTATAATCTCATTTCCCTAAATATCTAAAGTAAGCTGCTCCCATTCTCGAGCGGTGAACTGAACATGGTGTTTAGGCTTGTAAAAGTTCAGAGTAGCTGGTTGACTCGCACTAGCCAATTTAACCAATAAGCAAATAGATGATTTCAAGGCTGGCATATAGATTTGGGCCAGTACTAATCACGTGATGCCGCTTTTAAAGGATAATTCAAACTTGATTCTTATCTTTTTAGATTTGTCCGTCATTCCCGATCATATTTGTGTGCATAAAATTTTAATGACCGAGTAAATATGTCGAGATCTAGGGAACACAGTAACGTCACAGATCAGACAAGCCATCAGGTTAGCCAAAGTTTTTTTCCAAACTATATATGTTGTGAATTTCCAGCCACAGTGACTTAACTTTGACCTTCTGTACATACCATAGTTGTGCCTGCAGTTTTCCTGTGAAATGAGGGATTATTACTGACAGCACTCTACCTCTAAATTAAGTGTTTTTTATTATCTTGGCTAAGCATGTCTGATCATCTTTGTGTTTCTTGGCCCATCAGACCTTGTCTGTTTTCTGTGTGTTCACAGACCTCAACAATTGCTTTGGTGAGTACTGCATCTGATAACTGATAGAAATAATAGCCAAAACTACAAAAACAAAGTCAATGTTTTAATGTACCGTTATTATGCGCTTTCAAACTGTGAAGACATCCTTTTACTTCATTTGGACATCGTTTTGACATTATTACAGGCTAATACGCAATAGATTTAAACAGAATGCATTTCTAAATCTTTTGCATTGCATTGTATTAATTGTAACTTCGTGCACATGGTTTGGGAGCCCAACAATGGACTAGGGTCTTGGACCAAATAAGGAAACACAGTTAATTATTGTTTCAGAGCTGCTGGTGAGCTATTTTCAAGTTGCTGCCCCAGACTAGTGCAATTTTGAGAAGCTATTTCACCTTGTTGCTGTTGAAAATGTCATCAACCATCCAAGTAATGTTAATGCAAATATGTAATTTACTGAAGTGATGAAATTGGACGGCAATTCAACTGCAACTTGACAAACCTGATCAACATTTCAAAATTGCATGTAGCGAGCATCCTGAGCTAACATACATAGAGGAACAACAATCAATTATTAAAGAATTATATAGAACATATTTCATAGAGTTAAATTAAGGTTTGTCCACCATCTATTGCCAGATATTTTGGATGGGAATCAATTAGAGGGAGAAGTGCAACTTTCATCAGCTATTATTTATTGTCTTTTTGTTTATTCTTCTTCTGTGCGTATGTACATATTAGTACATCTTCCAACCAGATAAGCAGGTAACACAGAAGACTGGGTAATGAAATGGAGGCTCCCCAAAAGGAAAATGGTTGAGGGAAAAAGCTCTTTGGTTTGAGAAGGTTCTTGTTTCCTAGACAAGGGGGAGAAGGTAACAAAATCTCTTTGTGAGTGAAGTCATGGGGTCTCCTGTGGGAGGGCATTGATCGGAGGAGAGACACTGAGGAGAAAGGGAGCCCCTATCAGATTCTACTCACACTCACACGCACACACCCAAGTTTACTCATAAAAACTGTTTACGCACACACTCTTATTGGCATTCAAGTCCCGAAACTTTTCCTCCTACTCAACACCACACTCACACAGCACCAGAGCCAGACACCAATATTCATCAGCGTTAGACTCATCAAACAAATTATCTATTCATTCGATCCACACTCTGAAGCAGACATCTTTTGCCACAGACTACATTTTAATACACATATACATATAACACACCTGACACCATTTGTAACACTTTTTGATTATTGTTTATATGGAAATGGTCTCACAAAACAATAGCTCAGTTTTAACTTCTGCTAATGGCTTGGCAGGAACAGCCGAGCCATTAACACCGCTATGATTGTTTGTGTCTGAATTTGACTTGCCTCCCTGTGCTTAATCATGACAAATGATATGACACTTGCCCGCACTAACATGGCCCATAGCCATTGTTTGAGTTCCCTCTAAGCCGCTTGTTGCTAGGTAACCGCCATTTATCAACCATCCTACTATTTTTTTTTTTCTTTTAACTTTTATTGCACGTCTTAAGTTGCTGAATCCTACAATTGCTACAAGGCCTGTTCCACATTTGGAATAATGTCTTTTGTAGTTACTGTAACGCACGCCAGATATAGTTTCATACCTCAGGCTATGGCACTGTGACACATCAATACTTATATTATACTACTGTTTTCATGTCCGTTTGTGTGCCTGGCTCCATGCATATGTGTGTGTCTGCATGTGTGTGTGTGTGTGTGTGGCAGAGTTCAATCATGTGAAAAAGAGAGCAGGCAGTTTTTATCTCTGGACGGCTGTAGAAAATATTGTTGTTTTTGCAGAACACTGCGAGGATCTGCACTGAGTTTATCAGTTTTCTACTATTTTTACTGATACACCAAGAGATGCTCCGACAGGTAAGATATATGGCAGCATGAAGTACGGCCTTGTCCACAGTGAGAAGGTACTGAATGCTATTTTGTGATGACACGGGGACCGAGCCAAGGTGACCCCTCAGTAATATATGGGATGCGGCTGCCAAGGCCTCCCAGGAAGATATTTGTCATCAGTGTCCCCCAAGTGTAAGGTTACCGGCAAATCAGGTTATCAGTCTACGGTTTTTGGCAGGCATGGCACAAAAACACAGATTATCTTTTCAGTACACACACACACACACATATATATATATGTATATATATATATGGCCACCCTGTGGATACTCTACGGGTGTATATTCATTCCTTAGACCCTAATCTTCAAGTTTACATGTCTAACCTTAACCTTTAGCTTAGTCCCAGAATGAATTCTATTTCTAACCACATACAGTTCAGTATGTAATCTTTTTAGTTAAAGTCTATTACATTTCAACATATTATACTTTCAGTATTCTAGGTTAAATGTGCTATATAAAACAACATGATTTAAAAAAAAAAGATGACACAAAACAAAGGTCGAAACTGGTCAAAATAAACTGCATGTGCTTCAGTCTAACATTGATTTGCAGGCTGCTGAAACTTTTGGACTCAAAACCCCAATGAAATCCAACTTAATACATCATTATTGCCCTTCCTGGGAGCCATTGATCATTGGTATGCCGAGTTTATCTCTCCCCATAGCCTGGAGCGCGCAGCCACAAAGGATAATCACACCAAGACAGAGTTGTGCTTTCATAACTGGAAATATGTGAAATGTTTATTGAATAATGAATACGTCCGCCAGTGAGCATGTCTGCCCTGCTCCACCTATAAAAGTGAGGCTGCCACTCCAAAGAGCGTGAACTCTACTGCACATCAGCGGCAGAGCATGTAGGCGGGAGCGGGGGAGACAAATGTGCAGCATTATGTGAGAGGAGGCAGGAAACTGCACAACATGTCAGGATACAGATGCTTGCATCTCCCTCAAATCGCCTTCAGTGATGTATTTCAACCCACAGGTTTAATTGTGTTTGCCTTGAAAATATCTATCTCCTCGCTCGCTTCAGTTGCGGTGGGGCAGGGGTTAATGCAGGGGTCAGGTACCTCTACAGTAAATGCTGTATGGAACTACTCAGGGTTGTGCAACTATTAAGTTACGTATCTACTGTCTATAGGTATCCCATATGTCTATTCTGAGTCCATTAATGCATACCACAACTATTACCTTTATATACCATAGATTAGAGGAATAGATTTAAGCTCACATTACGTTATCAGTCATGGGAAGTTTGAAAATTAAGATCTCTAAAAAGATTAACATTAAAGAACTACTTTGACATTATGGGAAATATGTGTCACTTTCTGCCCACAAATCAGATGAGAAATTTCATTGGCAAGGCTTAGTTTAAAGGCTGGAGGCAGGGAGAAAAAGCTACAGTAGCTCTTATAAACCACAAATTGTAATTTTTATATCTCTGTTTTGTGGTATAAATGTTCTCATCTAACACCTGCCAAGAAAGCCTATTAGGGTATTTGGTGATGGTATTAGGTAATGTCAAACAATTCCTGCAAAATCTCTCTTTAGAAATTCTCTTTTAGATATCGGAATGGTTCTGAACTAGATCACAAGTCCTGCTGGTGCAATCTGAAGATGTTTCATTGCTTTGTAGTGTCCACTCTGGCCTTGTGAAGGGGCTTTGAAAAGAAAATCCACAGTCCAATTTTAAATCTAAATTTAACCACAGCCAGGCCTTGATCTTCGTCTCTCCACCACAACTAACAATAAAAGCAGCTAAAGCTCCCAGACACAGTGGGCAGTCTGGTGAGTGATGAAGACAGAAAGTCTATGAGGGCCTTTGTCTCTCCAGGGACGTAAGCTGTGGCAACCTAAGTAAGGAAATAAGCCCTTTTGCAAGCCAGAGCTGACCCACAGCCAGCTAGGTGACAGAACTAAATAAAGACAAAGCTGTCAAGAGGCTTTGTAATGAGCAGCTGACCATACTATCGACAGACGCTTCGGTGTGCCAGGCTGTCTGAGCAGGTCATGCACTGAGCAGGCATTTGTGTTGGTGTGTATGTCTCTTAAGATCCTGCCCTGGGATTGGCATGTCCGTCTTTTGTTGTTGTTTATGCGTTAGTCAGGTACAGTCTCTCTCACTGCTTGCATTTTAAAATGAAGGATGGAAAGCAGGTCATTTAATTAAATACATTTTAAAACATAAAGTTGTTACTGAATAAATCCTTGTTAAGCAGAGCAAAGTAAGTGCATAGAAGGACTGTTTTTTTATTGCTGACACCTGACCTCTCTGCTTTCAATGCGGAACATTATTTCTCAACATACTTATAAATATATTATTATATTATAATTTATATGTATATAAAGCATTAGCCAAATGTAATAAAAATGAGACACCAATAGAGCAAGTGAGAAGTAGCAGATACGACCATTTACCGCAACGGACTAGATGGTTCACCACATAGCAACAAACCAGATAGACCAAAGATAGGAGGAGTAATATCAACCAGAAAGTGGGACACATTGTCTAAGAGGCTTGGGGAGATCCTATTAAACACGGCTTTGTGTAACCTGTTCCTCACGGCTTTGACCAGGAAACAACTGGCTCTGCTGTATCTCTATCTTCATCACACGAGTCTGAACTGTTTTGGTTCGCGTCGTCGTCCCTCAGATGAAGTGCGCTCTGGTTGGGGACAGAAGAGCTAAGGCAAGTATTTCAAAAAGGAGCATTAGTCTGCACTTTTGTGACATCAGAGCCTTTCATTCTCTGCTGAAATTGAAAAATGTAATGGTGTAATTAAAGGCCTTTTTGAAATGGTTCTTTAAGTAAGTGGTCTGAAATGGCAAAAAGACAAACAAGAAAACAAACCTTTGTACATAAAAATCAGCAATAAAAAGAATCTAAGCACAGCCTTGAGTGTGACGTTTATTGTGATTTGTCTTTTGCTGTATTTTCTAAAGAAGACTTCTTCTTTGGGTCCTTACATTTCTATCAAGCCAACTAGCCTAACTAAAAAACCTTGAAAGACGCTTATTTTTTTCCCATGTGTACATTTGAAATTACTTGCTTGATTTACCAGCTTGGTTAATATAAGCGAATACCTCATGTGTCCAGCCGGAGCAGTATCGGCTTGCATTTGCATTGCTTGGGTTATTCCCTGCATAGTAACATTTCTTCTACTTGATATTTTAGTATTCCTTTTGCCATACTTTAATCTCTGTTAGCTAACCCCTCTCCCACGGGGCATGTGCATGAGCTTTGCACACACAATCACAACAAGCTCTGTTTACTCCACAAACACTATTATGAAAATTGTCTTGGAGGAGGCAATACACAAGATGGTGGGCGATGCAGAAGGTGGAGTCGGTCCTGTATACGAATGGCCCTCCATGGGGTGGGAAGAAGTGACTCGGAACAAATAGGATGGCGGACTCAATGTCATCAGTGTCTTCCGTAATTGAGCCAATGACATATTGATCTTTGGGTTAATGAAAACAAAGCACACAAGAGCTAGGGTGTTTAAATCCACCATGGTTAATTTCTCGGCATCCTACTATGAATTGTTAATACATTCACTGTGCACAGGATGAGTAAGTAGACATTTTTGTCTGTGGTGGCACACTGCAAATGGGACCAGGATGTCACACATTCATTTTGATTTCTACCCTCCGCTGTATTTGGAGTAGGATTAAAGGGTGATTCCACTTTTTTATAATGTGCATCTTATATTCATTATTTTATGTCAGTTATAATAACATTGTACACGTATAACCAAATTAATTGCTGAGATCTGGAAACATGGTTATATCGCAACAATCTAGAAAGAAAGAAACAAGCCATGGGACAATCAGAGGGGCTGTAAATAAGACAGAAACAGTTTACCAGCCAGATTACATAAACCACTTTATTTGGAGGTAAAACCTAAAGTGTGCTAAGGCTGCACGATTATGGCCAAAATTATAATCACGGTTATTTTGATCTACATTGAGATCACGATTATTTATAACAATTATTTATGGTTTTAGGGACCACATATTCTTTTTGCACTTTCAAATTTAAATAAACTGTTTTTACATCCATGATGTACTGCATTTCTGCTAATGTACAAATCTTTGCATCAAAATAAGACCTTAAAAGTGGTCCTTAAAGTGCAATGAGTCCGGCTCCAGCTGCGCCACAGTTTTGTCCCGTCCTCTGCACAGCGTTAACTTCCACTGGAAGCATCTCAGATGTGTTTCAGGAGCTGAGCACATAGTTGGCTTGTTGTTATTTTGTCTTTTTTGTGTTTCTGCCTGTGGCTGTCTGCCACCCAGTTTTGTTCTGTTGTCTCCATGGCAGCATATCCCACAGGAAGCATTTCAGAATCACAGCATTTTGCCTGCTTGATTTTGCTGACATGTTTATATTTTGTTGATTTGATAATCAGTGTTTGTTTTTTGTGCTTCTTCTATGATTAAGTAGGCTACTTTTGTTGATTTATGATTGGGAGTATGCACAGTTTGTTTTATTTTGAAAATTGACCGATTCTCTATGCAGTTCTGTCTGAGTTCCTGCCCAGTTTGATCTGCTCCACGCTGCTTGACGGGGCTTCCGTCAAAAATAGACTTGTGTATTCTGCATGGAGCGGAGAGCTTCATCTGGGAAGCTTCTGGGACGAGCTGCATCTGTTGGACTCCAAAGCATTGACTAGAAGGGCCACGACCAGATGTGAGCGCACCTGAAATGTTGGCAGTCAACCCCCATTGCATTGGTAAATTGTGTGCACACACAACTACTAAGTAATGCAGGTCAGAGCTGAATCATGATGCTGGCCTGAAAACTGTGAAAGGATGGGTAGTCATTTTACAAATCGCCTTTGTTTTCTTTTCACACATAAGTGTGGCTAACCTGGAAGTTTGTTCAAATCCTGTGTGATCATTTGACTGCTTGTGTTCCTTGCTGTTTCAAACTTCTTTTCACTAATGTCGCCATGCTCTCAGATTTCGGCGATTACAGGATTTTCTTACTATCAACAAATGCCATGAAAAGACCTGTGATGCAGTTGTCTGTCACTCAATACTTTTAACTTCCACAAAGCTAGTTCTTTCCTATTAATTATGTAGATGTTTAAAAATTAGTCACAAATATATGTAGCTTCACTTTTAAAATAAGACTTATTTATTTTCTGGGCACTGTAGTTCTTAGCAAAGAGTGGTCAAACAGGAATTAATAATGCATTTGTTGGGGATTATTTTTAGCAGATGTTTAGTACACATTGCTCTGTTGACTATTTGCATTTGGTGTAGCTGCAGTTAACCCTGTTGGAAACCGCTACCTTTTCCCTGGAAAAAGGTCTAAAACAACATAACTAAAATGAATCAGGAATAACTCCACCATTTGGCCCAGATGCATAATTCTGGTCTTCTTTGAAAGGTCAGCAGCTAAGGAATATAAATCCATCGTAAATTAACATATTTATTTTACCATTACAGACTAAATGGAGATGCAATATAAAAAAATATGATAATTTCATCTTCGCCTGGTAAAAAAGCTTTATTTTTAATGCAATAAACCAAAACCATCATCAAATGGATTATAATGCGACTGAATATATTTTAATAAACTTGGAATGCAACTGTAACTGTAAATTTGATGAAAACAAAAAACTAAAATACAACAGTTATCATACTTCATACTTTTTTTTTAAATATACCAGGCGATGTCCAAATTTTGGCAATATTTACTGTTTAAATGTTGACTTTTATTGGGAGTTATCTTTAACACATTATTTCTGTCCATACAACCACGTACCAAATAACATTAAGTTTCCAAAACATTGAAATATTGATAACAACAGTGAATATTTATCAACATTCCTATGACATGGACATGCTATGAAAAGCACTCCCATGCTTTACAGGCATATTGAGAACGGAGCAGACCATTCATTTGATACCATGGATGTCTATGTAGCTACTACGGATCGGCTACCAAGACTGTGTGTTCCAAGGTGGCACTTCTCTGTCTCTGCAGAAAAAGGCAGAGAATGCAGTCATACAGCTCCCATGTCTTGCACAATAATCAAGATGGTGCCCGGTGATATTTTTAACAACAAATCAGCTGGGTTTTGGCCTGGAAAAGGTAAAAATGGCAAAAGTAAGTCAGCGGTTGTAGTTGTATATGTAGATTGGCACTTTTGTTGCTTTTTTCCAGCTAATTAGTCTGTAATTTTGGTGATTTGAGTGATGTGAGCTATACAGCTGATCTCAGGGTAGATTAGCTTTGGTTTGAGAGGTGGGACATGAGGATACGTTGTGATTAGAGATAACTAGATGCTTATAACTGCAGCCATGTACAGTGCTCACAGAGTGATTAATGTTGTGATGTATGCTCATTTAGATGCTTGATGTTTGATGTGTGTTTGGTGTGGATAAAATGGTTGAGTTGAGCTACTAGCTGAGCCTCCTAGCTTCACAAAAGTATGTAGCATAGATAGGGTGATGCAATACTAGTTTCAGACATGAATTTCTTGTTTGCATTTTGCGCGCAAATCGCGTGCTGGCCCCGGTATTGGGGCCCCAAGGTTCAGTATTAAAATAACTTACAATGCCTGTGTTCATGGTAATGGAGGAACATGTCACCAGCAGTGCAATGGTGTGGCTTATTGATGGTCTATGGCACAGAGGATATATTGAGCTCTGGCAACACAGGCAATACCTGTAAGATAATTGGTTTTCATCTTTTCCATCATTTGTTGACAATATCACCAGCATTATCTTTTCAGTACAGTTGAGTACATTGTTATTATCACCAATAGGAATAGGAGGCAATAAGTACAAAAATAAGTCCCAAGTTGTAATAAAAAGGAATGGTAAAACATTGCTTTTATGGCTTTTACTAGAAAATACTCGTCAGAGCTGCACAGAGAAAGAATGCCTCCATTTCTACCACACTTGACTACATTTTAGCACATTTTGGCTCCTGTCAAAGGCAGGGAGCTGGCCAGCGTAGAAAGTGTCACAGAGAGCGGCCGTCCATGGAAGCTCCCAGCAGCAGGAGCGATAAGACAGAGATGAATCACGGCGATGTCCATTCCTGCAGCTTTCAGCAGGGATCAGCCCACGACTTATTCCCCTCCTTGTGTGACTTCAGCAGGGGCGCGACCTTCAAAGATCACAAATCTTGCAAGTGTCACCAGTCATTAACCAAAGCAATATGTCCTGTCTCTGTGGCCAAGTCCACAGCAGTTCACAGACAGAGCCCTGATAGCCACTGTCGAGATCCCTCATTGTGCATCTATCTTCTCCAAGTGCTGCAGGGGCTGTAACATGGTGTGTAAACTCACCTTCATCTAGTCATCACCGCAGGGCAATATAGACCAGAAAAGGTATTCCTTTATGTTGTGTAATTTGTTTGCAATATTATTTTCTCTCATTTTATACATCTTATAAAATTTAAATCAGCCTGAATTGGTTAGTTCTGCAGTCACTACAGTTTCTGCAAACTGCTGTCAAATTTAAGACACATATTTAAATTTGTCACGTGTTTATTTGTCAAACCACTTTTTGTGCTTTATGACCCCTGAGATGAGCTATCCTCAAAATATGTCTCATTAATAATTCATAGTAGATATTCCTAATCAATTCATCAAGTAGCAGAGCAGAAGTCTAGCAGATGTAAGCCGGTGCATTCAGCGCCTGCATTAAACTAAAAAGAGGGATTTCAACAATGTCAGAACCCCTTGGTTTAGTTGAAGAAATTGCAACTTTACTCTTTTGTACTTTTTTTTAATGAACTGTTTTGGGAAAAGAGTAAAAAGATAACAGAGAGCTGGGTTGAGGAAGAAAAAGTCTTATGTAATTCTAACATCAATATTTGTCTCTTTGAAACAGGCTAACGCGGGAAGTGAGGCTGGCCTATGCATTCCCGAGCTCTTACTGTATTTTGAGGAAAAGGAATTGTACAACAAAATTTCACCTGACCCTCTCACACACAATTCACCAGAGGCTTTATTTCTAAAATCCAGAGACAGCTTTTTGTGCAACTATTGATTCGCCTCCTCCCACCTTGTGAAAGCAAAGACACGTATGTTGAGAGCCATGTCTAATCAGGGGAACGTTCACTGAGGGTTAGATTACGATGAGAGGGGAGTGAGGTCGACATGTTGGATGCACTTCAATGAGCTGAGCTGTGGGTAGACTCAGTTAGCCACAGATAAACAGCCTACACACACTGCACGATAAGACTGATTAAAACAGTAGCAGATGGAAAGGGGTGTTCGTATCAGGACAGGCATTCTTTAGTGTTTAAACAGCTGCCTACTGCTGTGATGAAGAAAATACAGCAACCTGAAGCTAATTAACATGCTGTACCTGCTCAACAGAAACCAAACTACTACCGCTGCTGTCATTACGGCATTACCACATTACCATACCATGTATATGTGCACAGGCATGTACTTTATAGTGTTTATAGCCTGCTTTTTGCGCACACTAAGGCTAGGTATCGAAACTCAAAAGGAAATGTTTCTGTAGCACCGTGTGGTCTGGTCAGGTTCTTAGGGTGTGTTCAGATCGAACATGAGGCAATTATTTGCCTCTTTTTACTCACATGAATTTGACTACCGGGCTGTTTATACTCCGCCAGAAAACTCAAAACTGACCAGTAATTAGTTGTTTTCCCCCAGACCCCTTCCCTCCTGTTTCTGTACATTCATGACGTGGAATCATACACCTGCAAGGTAATTAGAAATGTTCCCCTCGAGTTGAAACACTTTCAGTTCACATGAAAGTGTCTTCGCCTCAGCTCGTGCTACCTGTGGAGCAGATTTGCATCTGTTTCTGTCCCTTGACTGTTTATTAAATTGAACCACCTCCAACATTTTCTTTGTGTTCAGTCTGTTCGATCAGATATTTTGCTATTATTTTTATTTTACTTTATTTACTTCTAATCATTCACTTTCAAATTTCAGACTGTATTGTATTGAGGCAACATTTTTGTATGAGTGGTTTGTTTAAGACAACATTAAATACCAATGTGTTTGAGAAGTTTACAAAGCTTTTGTGGAATAAAAAGAAAGGAAAAAGTAAGGTATCAGAAACAAAGTGTTACTTGGTATCTGTACAGAAACGCAGGTATCATATAAGGATACATAGCTCTAGTGTACAAGTATCACTTTTCTGCTCATTACATGCATGTTCTCCAAACACGTTGTATTATACTTACTTGGGAGCAGTGCTAGCATTATGTTTTTATCCGCCTGGTGAATGAAACAGCTGCATTTTAGTTTTGTACCGCAATGTAAACAGAGCTTTACTTTCTCCCATAAGTTGTTTTAGTCTGAAGTCATATTATTCAGTCACACTGTGAGGGGAAAAGGTGAGAAATACACTACATACTTTTGCGAATTATACCTACTCTATTATTAAAGCAACATTACCTAAGATTAGTTCTTTTGTGCGATTTGGCACCCCTATGTTTTAGTGTGTAATTTACAGCTGTGCACGTGCATTTTTCATGATTACATAACCAAAAACTAGCAAGTTGACAACTTGGTAACACAGCCAAGTGCAACAACATAAGACATAGCAATATTGCTTACTAGTCCAACAGAAATAATGCCAGCTTGGTGTCAGGCTTTTATTTCACAAAGCTCTAGCCAACGTCTGGAAGCCTCTTCCTTGGTTCCTCCATCATCGTCCTCTTCGTCTCTGGCATAAGTTATGTCATAAGTCAGTCATGTTGTCTGCTTTCCTGGCTCCGGCTCTCCACCAGTGCCACTCTCCACCAGCAGCAGCATAATGTTTCTTGAAGCTTGAAACACAAAAGCACTTTCTGCACGTTTCCGATTTCTGAGTGTAAATCTAGCAATATTGCTAACATCAACCTTTTTTTGCTCGGGTCAACAAGTCTTTAGATGCGAACATCAAGCAAGTGCAACAACAGAATACCTAGCAAGCCAGCTAATAACCTATTACTTACTAGTCCAACAGCAAGAAGGCCAGCTCTTGGGCAGCATCTGTCCTGCATCCATTCAGCTCTTTTAGCTCACTCATCCTATTACAAGTCAGTATTAAGACAAAAATTCTATAATGTTGCTTTAATACCTGTAGCTGCCACAGTGACTCGCTTGACTCACTTCAAGATAATTACTTTTCCCCGCCAGTGGGGTCAGACAATTTCAGTGAAAGATTTATCTGTGTCATAACCTTGTTGCACTTCTTTCTGATCAATGCGAAATTTCTGTGCTTTTTGAACCATGTGAGCAAAGTCATTTCCTGACCATTCTGACCGAATACGATAGAAAAACTTTCCCCCCCTTAAGGCAGCTGTAGTTCAACTTGCTGGTGTCATCAAACTGAAATGTGCAGAGCCTTTGTAGAAGACAAACCATAGGAGGGAAAGAAAAAGAGAGATGTGCGACGAGAGATGGACAGAGACAAAGCTGGAAAAGGGAGGCTGAGAGACAAAGAGACCAAAAGAAACTGTTACGTGTATGTGTCTAACAATGACAGCAAGAGCTCATACGCAGTTTAAAAGCGACTTGCTTGTCAAAAGTCACACTGTTGTACTGATGCGAGATCAGTGAGGTCACCAGCTGGTTCCTCTCTGGCAGAGCTGGATTTCATTTGACAGGCCAGCAGTGACAATGGCATGACAGGTCTGTTTCCATGGGAACACATTTGTCACTTGTGTAGAGCGCGGCCAAAGTGTTGGAGGGGAATCACCAATGAGGACTGTCGGACTGGAGGGAAAATTAATCACACTAATGATGATTCAAAGCGTGAGCTGAGGCAGAATGCGAAAAACTGCTTCTGCTCCTCTAGTTTCTCTCAGTTTCCCCTGAAACTGAAATCTGGGTGGGCTGCACCAAGGTTTTCTTTTGGTGGCTTTTTTCTGCAGACGTAATATTCAAAATAATTTGATGTGAATGCTGGAAGTGAAAGAAAGCAGACAGGAAAGGGAATGCCAATGCTGTTGAGAGTTGTTTTGCGGTGGTAGTTTGGCTTTGAATTAGAGAAGAGGACCAGTAGAAAGATGTTAAGATGTTAAATCCCTGGCATGAATTGATGCATGTTTTCCAGCTGCGAGATGTGAAGGAGGACTGCTGTGCTGTGGAAAACCCTGTTTTCTGTCTTCCCGAATTGGATGCAGCATGTGTTGAGTGTTTATGTGCAAGTAAATCTCTGAAAGGGAGACATTATTTTCAGTTTTTATTTATCAAACACAGATTCAGGATTTTTTTTAAAATTAAGGAACAGTTGAGAATGTGTCATTCTGATTAAAAAAAGCATCAATTTCATCTAAATCCTGGAGAAAATCTGATTTTAAAAAGACAATTTGCAACACAGCCACTTTAGCAATTTCTTTTTCGAACTTACTTTGAAGGACTCAAGCTGCTGATTGGTGCATAATTGACCTTTCTTTAGTCTCCACACCCTCCTTTGTTACTGTTGCTACGCCTGTCAAGCTTCTCTCTCTAGCACTGCACATATGCAGTTTACAGTGATATATGATGATAACACTTACAGATAGGGTTGGGCGATCTTCGCAATTTTCATCTTCTAATCATGGCTACTTCAAATCACAGATTGGCGATCTGATCGCCAGGGGGGCGGTGTTATGTTGCAGCATGCCAGTGAAATGCCAGCATGAAAGAAAAAGGCTTTTTAGCTTTAAGAGAAAACACCAGAAACATCTGTAAATGCACAGGACAGTGTTTCCCACAGAATTGTAACTCTGGTGCCGCGTGTGGGTAGGGGGTGCAGTCAATATTGAACAGCAGCTATGTACTGTGTGCTAAACTTGATAAGCCCAGCTGTGTTCTAACGTTATCATAGCTATCCTTATTAGCTAGGCTCCTTACATGGTTGCTTTTGAGCTATTTGAAGGTGGATCTCTGACACTGACAGCATTTTGTTAAGAAAATAGATCTGGTATTGAGTTAAAATCACCTTAATATTGACGCATGAAAAACCAATCGCCTATCATCCCTGATAGCTGATCCAATCGCCAATCGTAACCTTTCTGACAGATTGTCATTCAACAATTCATTCAAGCGACCCGAGGATGTTGAGACCAGGCGTCCATATGTGACAAGATGGGACTGAGAATGTGTTGGCTAGTGTGAGTTGGTTGAAAATGAGAAACCTGCAAAAAGGTATTTATTTAAATTTGATGGCTACATTTTAATGGTAACTGAGGTCAAAGCTACAGGTCTCATGCAAAAAGTCAGCATCCTCATACACATTTTCTTTCTGTTTTTATCTTCACTTTTTATCTCCATTAGATTTACAGTGTCAGAAGGTTGTTAAAATATAATGTAAAATAGTGACCTCGAGCTGCAGGAACCACAATAAAGTTTGGGTGCCCAAGAAAGAAAGTCCGTAAGTAAATATCAGTTTTGAGGAATACATATAAAAAGACAAGTTGCAGCAATCTATTGTACATGAGAGGTACCAATGCAGAGACCTAAACCTATCAGCTTCTTGGTTTTAGAATTTATCATGACCAGCCCTGCAATATAAGAGTCCTTCAAGGCCATTTCATCTTAATACGTGTCTGCCAGAAAATGGGCCTTCCAACATCATTCTGATGGCACTCCAACATGCCTAGTGCAATCAGCTTGGGAAACTCCACTGCTATTGTCCTGCTGTATCGTATTACCCCCTTAGAGGCACTTCACTGCTTGGAGAGCCTATGCGCATTCATTATGTAGTTGTGTGTAATTTATGCTAACTCTCCGTATTAATGTGATGCAATTGTCACAAAACAAGTGTTCATAAGAATACTCATTCTTCACATTTGATCCATGAATACTAAGTAAAAGATAAAGTTTTACTCCTCAGGCGTCATAAAATGAAAGAAGTCAATTAATAATTTATTGAAAGTCACTGAGCTGACCATCTGTGTCTATCCTCCACTGCAGCGCGCTCCCTGAATCATTTCTGCCGTCTTACCATTTGTATCATCTCCCTCTCCCTGCTTCTAAGCTGGCTTCTCTCAGTTTGGCTTGGCATTCTATACTTTGGCGCTCCTGGTTCTGCTGGTGAAGAAAATCCTGGCATCCCTTCCAGGGACTGCAATTCCTCCGCCTCATTCTGAGTCCTTGCATTTTCCCAGACATGTTCCCACAAGCCTGTTCTTTCATGGCACGGCCGAGTTTCCAGATTCCTCCATTTGGTCTTGGTGAGAACTGACTTGGAGCTGTGCTGAGAAGGGTGGTGCCGTGGCCCCTCTCCAGTTGCCGGGCCTGCCAGGATCCACAAGTCTTTCCAGTGAACGCGAGGGTAAATTGGGGGAGGGGGGATGGGGGCAGAAGAGGAGGAGGGCAGGAAGAGAGGGTGGAAAACAGGCAGTGGGATTCTGGGATCACTTCGCTTTGACCCACATCCCTCCGTTCTGCTCTGAATGCCTCAATATGAAAACAACCCAATTACTGCTGACCCCTGCACCGCCTCCAAAACACAGCAGCAATGACTAATTAAAACTGAAAGGGTTCCCATTCCCTCCTTTGTTTTTTCTCAGTGTGTGAGTTTGTGTGTGTTTGTGTGTGTGTATTCTTGATAATTCAACGGAAAGCCTCCATTTATGTGTCTTGGATTGTGAGGAAAAGGCAAAATTGCGCACTGTTGTTCGTGCTGAATAAAATGGATTGTCCATGTGTCGTTACAACCCACTTACTCAGAGCAGGGCGGTATAAAGGCAAAAGCAAAGCACAGAGCCATCCAAACAGGCTGTTTCTTTCTCACCAGCCAGACCCTGGGGGCCTGGGGCGACGAGTCATCAACCTGTCGATGTGTCTGGCAGTGACAGGAGCTTCCAATCCAATCTCTATTTCATTCAATTATCATCCCCTGCAACAGGCCTCGGCGTTGTTTGCCCTCAAGAGGAACTTGTGTCGCACCCATAGAAGCTAACGTGTTTTGTCTGCGATGCTCTCTGGCTGTACCTTGACTAAAATCCATTTCTGTTCAAACACACACAGCATGTGATTCAGACAAACACACTGTAACAGAAACAGACCCTCTAAGGGATTGTGTCGCTACACAATTCTGAAACTGATTTTTGCGTGTTAAAAACATATAAGAAAAAAAAAGAGCATATATATTTATTAGTTGTATGATGTGGGAGTTAAGAAATTAATTGGTAAAATGAACGGTGTCTTCCGAATCTGAAAACTGGGCAAGAAATTCTGTGAGAAAACCTGGAGCTACTCCATTGACAATTAATTGGTGCTTGCACTTTGTTGGCGCACAGGACAAATGTCTGCGCTTTTACACACAAATTATTTCAATGTAGTGCCAATAATTATTAACATGTCTACTCATAGCTACCATGGGTGGCATCAATGCAGCTGCGAATTCGCCTCCATATTCACTGTCAGATGTCCAAGTGTATGTCTTGTTGGCACATAATGAACACAGTCTTTTTCTTTCTTGGAGGATTTGCATTATGAAGGATGTGTTTTGTATGTGAAGTATGTTTTGGTTTCTAGGAGATACTGATTTGCAGTATGAAGTATGTGCAAATAATTCTTGGTGCTTCTTTTAACTGCTTGGAGTAGCTGACAGGTGGGGTTTGCTAGGGAGAACTAAGGCCCTGTCTACACGCACATGGGTATTTTCTAAACCGTAACCTTTTCTATGCGGTTTGGCCGTTCGTCCACACGGAAACGCAATATCAGGTCACAGAAAATGAACATTTTTGAAAACTCCTGCCAGGGTCAAGATTTTAAGAAACTCTGGTTGCAGTGTTGTTGTGTAGCTGGGGGAGAATAACACACAGTAGCTCCGCTTTAATGTTGCAAAGCTGCAGAGCTGCAATCTGTAATTGTTCAACTTACGCTGTAAATTTCCAGCTAAACTGAGGCTTATTGTTGACCTTTCTCTCTCTCTCTTTCGCTTGCCATTCACCAGTCTTGTGCAGAGTTTTGCGTGCATGCCATGCTGTCAACTACAACTACATGCATGTCTATTTCAAGTAGCTGGCTGTTTAAAAACGATATAATCTTCTTTGTGTGTTAGGGTTACAATTTTGGATTTATTCAAGTTTTTTTCTTTTTACATGTTTATTTACAGCATTAAATGTTGAAATGTATATTGCAATAGGCTACATATTAACTTATTGGGAGAAAACTGGCAGTTCTATGTAATATCAGACATAGAGCACCCCCATATCGCCAAAATAGCATGATCCTCGTTTTGCTGCAAAGTTTCGACTGTGATATTGACAGTCGAATCAGGTTCCGCCCATCGAAGTATCGAATCTTCGAATATACGGGGTCAGCCCTAATACTAATACTATAATTCCTGTTAATATGTATTTATAATAATGATAATAATAAAGCAATGACATCCCCTTTAATACTATTACTACTGTTGTTTCTTTTTTATTTGTTCCAAAGTGCTTTTAAGTTTCACCAGCCAAGAATGTTCTGTACATCACGAGTCAGATGTATCTTGATTTAGGTTAAAACTTTACAACATTACTGAGAATTTAATGATAGAATAACACTGGTATGAACATAAGCACTATTGTTCAGCTGTTGCTGGACACGTCTGCTGTGTTAGCTGCAGTGGTCTGTGTGACTGGGCCTGGGGGAGTTGACCGGCCGCCGGCAAGCTTCCCCCGCGGGTTGGCTCGCAACCCTTGGACCCTTGTTTTAATAGCTAGCTAAGAATTTACTCTTGACAGCCCTCCGAAGCCTATTACTCTTATATCACAGGGTGTGTGCCTAAACATTATCGATTGTATGCA
The DNA here is from genome assembly GCF_014851395.1 of Micropterus salmoides. Taxonomy (NCBI): domain Eukaryota; kingdom Metazoa; phylum Chordata; class Actinopteri; order Centrarchiformes; family Centrarchidae; genus Micropterus; species Micropterus salmoides. The sequence goes on along the minus strand of NW_024040485.1, from coordinate 10,312,223 downwards.
CGTTGACCGGTTAATCTACAGCTGTGCACATCAGTGCTAGCAGACAGGGTTAACCTCCATTGTGTTGCTGTGCAGCCTCCGGTACTGCAGCTATAACATATTGACACCCGTCGGCACTTGCGGAGCTTCTCAAATCAATTTTCGTAAAACTGCTGATATTCAAAATCTACACAATTGATTTCTCATGACCTCTGAAAATGGTTTGACTAAATCTTGCATTTACACCTGCATTTCTGCATCACCCATGGCTGCATATTAATCCCTGTATTTTCAACATCAAATATTCATATTTTTCATATCAGTCAGTTTGGTTTCTCTCCCTCCTTCACCCTTAGCAGCACCTCTGGCTGTCCTCTGGGAGACTTCAGCTCTTCTCCCACCCAGCAGATGGTCAAGGTCGAGCACTTGACTGGACTCTGCTGCACATCAAACTGTGTCACTGTCTTGAAAATGAAGTCACTCTTAAAAGTTTCACAGTCATTCTCTTATGAATATCACAGGCATATGGGAGTATCTCTCTCTCTCTCTTTAATATGTGTAATGCTGTGACATACATTGATCCATGTTTTAGGATGATATAGTATAGTATAATTACAAAAAAACAACAACAGGGAAACTGATGGACTGGCAAATTCTTCCAGCTTCTACACTGCATTTTACTTTATGTGCCACTGGGACAGTGATGTTTATCCAGTACAAACAGAGCTAAAAATTTCTCAAGATTTCACAACAGCAGATGGTGGAATGAGGGAGAAGCAAAGTCAGGGAACATAAAGAGAAAAACAAGTGTGTTTCTGACATGCTTATGCTGTTCAGTACTGACAAACAAAGAGCTTTTACTCGAAAAAGTAAAAACATTATTCATGAGGAAATGAGGTCTTCGTTTTGGAAAAACATCATTTGCGCTAACAACACCACTGCAGTGAGGAATAAGGTACCGGTTGTGTTGACCGTGGTCTTGTTGCAACAAGAGAAAATGTAGCAACATTAAGGATTCAAACAGGGGAATGGAAGTGAAATTGTTTCGTGGAAAAAGCAGCTAACCTGTTGCTTGTTGAGTGCGAGGTGGAGATTGCTTGTGTGTGTGTGTCAGATCTGGTCCAGGCCCCCAAGAGCAGAGGGCTTACAGAGCACAGTGAGGACAGCCACATCAGGGCAGCCCACAGACAGCTGGCTCCCTCAGATGATGCATTGGCCTTGGCATCCTAATTGGCCCCAGTGCCTCAGCCAGTGGGGCTGGTGTTTCTGTGCACCCATGTGTGTTTGTGTATGTGTCCGTCTTTGTCTTCATGTGGTGTGGGGTACACAACTCTGTGTTTATATTAGCTTTCGGTATGCCTCTCTTTGTGTGTGGCACACATCTGCATTCTGGGGTAGCTTTTGAGAATGGTGTGAGAATGGTTATGTTCAGGTGTGTGACTGTGGCTCTTGCTCTTCCTGTCTTTTTGAATGTACACCACATACAGCGCTTTGGGCCGGGACATACTTCCAGTGACCTTTCCTCTCCTGCAGAATCGGCACTACACACATAGCATAGCATATACACATATCCACAGTGGACACATGGTGTTGCTTAAGTATACATCCATGTAAGTGTGTAGCTTTATCGTATATATTATCGTATCGTATTTATAAGTGTATGTACTCGCATGTGCTGGTAAGTGTGAGTATTCATAGTATGTTTTTAGCCTTTAGCATAGCTGTCACTCTGTTTACTTTATGTATAAGCTGTGGCAACATATTTTGATCTAAATCCCATGCAATGAAGCTTCATTGAACTAAATTGAATTAAAAAGAGAGTGTATGCATGCGTGCATAAGTCACTGCATGTCTATATGGCATTAAGCATTCAAGTAGTGGAGTATGTATGTGTGCGTGCACTCTTGCTGTCATGACAACTATCAGTCAAGTTAAGGATTATAAACAGGAATGACATGAGACATTTACATTTTCCTGGACTATGTAATAAATGGAGTTAATTATTGTTGTCATCCCGTCATTACAGAACTGTCTGGTCACTTTGAGCGCAAGCATTGGCCTGGTGGGTAGAGAAACTGTCCTGTAAATGAAAAGGTCACAGGTCCAGGCCCAACAACAGTTTGTGTGTGCATCACTGCAGAGGAGGACAAGTCATGGTCGCCTCAGGGAGAGAGACTCATCATGCATGTACATCCATCTCAGAGGAACATGCAAAGAAAAAAAAAACTCATTATTAACTCATTATTACTCAACTTAACTAAACTGTATGTGCTGGTAAAAAGTTTCCACGTGCCAGAACGGAAACTGCATCGGCCCTACATGCATCAGTATCTCGCAGCTGATCAGTGCGATCACTGCTGGTACAGTATTTTGCTCTTCCCCCTTCTTGTTCAATCTCAGGACCCCATAGTGAAGCTGCAGGCTGTAACAGCAATTTTAACATGGACCAATGTTGACTGACTGGAAAAATAGGCTGCGACTTGCTCGGAATTGGAAGTATATAGTGGACCAATTACCCCTGTGGTGATGGCAATATACTAGTGTAGCTATAGGAGGGAGCTGCTGTGGGTGTAATCGATGTTGCTTGGTGGCTGCCAGAGAGGTTGGATGCATGTAGACCACAGAGACATTTCCTCTAATAGGCCCAGCCAGGGGTCACGGCACACGCTACAGACCAAAGCACTTACAACCTGACCAGCTCTCTGGTGTCTCCTCCAATACACACTGTGCTACGTGTGGAGCGGGAGGTTGTTGTGGTGGCATAAACCCACCTCAACTCACATGACCCACTTTTTATATTTAAAACAAAGTTTACTCACCTCTTTAGGTTAATATACCTGCATGATCGTAGTACTAGTATACATAACTAGGATTTTGCTTTTTTTCCCCAAGGGTGAGAAATAATTCTCATGTCTATACATTACTGTAAGTGCAGAGCTGGAGTCAGTGCATAAAGACCGTAAGCGGGGGGAAACAACTCCCCTGTCTAACTAATTTCTTAAACCTACATTGATTGATTTAAAAAGCTGAAAACACAACATTGAAAAATTATCCTCTTATATATTTGGTATGGCAAACGTGCAAATAATTGCCTATTTATTCCTGAGGTAAATACCTGAAAACAGCTGCCTGCTGCGTCTGGAAATGACACTGATGAGAACATTGAGAGTAAACAATAACAGTAAATTTGCTGTCTCTAAAACCAAAACGATGAGCTGAATGAGGCTAAAACACTTCATATAGCTGAGGGGCAGAGTTTGGTGATATTTCTCTGTGGGTTCATCATTACAAGCATCCCCTTTCACATTACACAGTAAATGCACAATAATAAAATGACGGCTGAGCTACCTTTTTGACAAATGTTTTAGTTTTCCACGGTTGGTAATTACCAAGATAACAAGGTATAGTAAATTAAAATCATATTTTCATTTGTGCCACAAAGTATAGAAAACTATTCTGCAAAGATAACGACACACTCCCCGTTTTATGAGGACATAAATTATCAAAATATGAGTCTATGATGGACTGTGCTTATGTGGGGCCTAATGAGCCACAGATGATAGATATCATGTTCATTAAGAGCAAGCACATTGGAATAACTAGTTTTTGGAAAATGATTGATTCTGCTCCAAGAACTCCACCCAAGGGTTTTACAATTACAAACTTACCCTTGGAGAGCATTTTACAATTATTGGCTGAGTACTCAGGTGAGGTCTACCTCTAAAATGCAAAGGGGATCCAGTAAATGTTAGTGTATGCTCACGGCACACAACTTTGGGGACCTTTTGTTTGGTACCAAGATTTATCATACATATAATGACAGAACTGATTATTGCACTCATCATAAACCAAAACTAATGGATCAGACGCAGGTTGAAGAATTAGGGTGGTCCTGCTACTTTCTGGAACAAACTCCCAGAAACTGCAGGTCTGCTGAAACTGTCAGTTCTTTTAAATTAAGACTGAAGACAAGACAAGATTTTTCTTTTTACCACTGTCTTTAACTAGTAGATTGATAACTTACACTGCACTGTAACTTTTAAGGTCCTGTTTTCTTTTTCTTTGTTTTTAGCTTTTTACCATCGCTTTAAATTAAATATTTACACGGTGAGAAATAAGTAGGTAATTGAGTGAAAAGATAATGAGAGTGAGATTGAACAGAGTGAAGGAAGTGGTCTTAAATCTCGTTCCCGAGTGATTTGCAGGAACCTCTGTCCACCTGTAAACACGCAGGTGGGTCCAGAGTATAACTGGATCAAAGTGGCCTGCGGACAGACATGTCCTGGTTTCTCTGTAGTGTCTGAGAGTTTTTGGAGTTTCAGTGGACCCAAAGATTGCTATGGACCCGAGTACCAACTAGCTAGAGAGAGTAGATTAAGTGTACTTCTCTGTTTATTCTCTTTTCAGAATAATTGTAACTCAATTATTTGCTCAACCCCTCAGCCTGTTTTTATTTTCCATTTAACTCTTTTAATCCTGATTGTACACTGCACTGTAACTTTTATTATATTTTAATGTGTATTTTTTTCAATTTCCCTATGTTACTTTTAAACTTTTTTTATATTTCCCTGTTGCTTTTATGTTTTATGTAAAGCACTTTGAATTGCCTTGTTGTTGAAATGTGCTATACAAATAAACTTGCCTTGCCTTTAGCTGTTTTTCTCACATACGTCACCAATGCGTGCTGTGTGTTGCACTCATGCAGCAATTTTCCAGGTATAGTGTCCAGCACCAGGTAACCAAGGCAACCACCTGTGAGTTAAGTGGTGCATATGGAAGGCTTTTAGCTGGAAGTTCAGCTGCCATGTGGAAAATATAGTTACCCAGTTGAAGGAATATCAGCCAGAATACTACAGAGACATGCAGCAATTGAATTTTTACACCATTGTGATAATTAAAAGGGATCTTTTTTTTGCCATGAGATTGTTTGTTTGGCCTTACACAGATTTCAGACCCGACAGGAGGAGTACCTTGTGTTGCATTCAATGTGTCTGCCTTTGTGTAATATGCACCACTCAGGTGAGGGTTCAGCCTACAAGGGTACAATTGCCTCATCCTAATTAGAATAATACTGAAGGAAGTCCTGACACAATGTGTGGAAAATATTTCAGGAATCCACATATAGTGATTAACAAAAGTCTTACATATTTAAAACAAAAATCAATTTGTTTTAGATGCAACTCTTTTTTGCCAAAATGTATTTCTTCATTATTCACATAACACTGAAGGTACACATATTCCAGTAGTCAAAGCATGTGAAGGAAAAATCAAGAATTAACGCCTAATTAATTAATACCTATCAAGTAGTTCATGATTATTCCCTGAGGGCAACACTTTGCTAAATTGTTATCTTACTTGAGAACACAATACTATCTAGGGGTTTGTTGGTCCTACTGAGTAGTAAATTGACTTTCAGGCTGTATTAACTGATAAAAATAATGACTAGTCACTGGTTAATGAACATGAGTGTCTAGTACTATGTTATTAAAAGCAAGTAAATGCAATAAAGGTTTCACGTGTAAAAAGCCAATACTTCAATCAATACACCTGTTCAAACAAGCATAAACATGTAAACTTGTACAAAGCATATATAGTAATACAGTGATTTTGCTGCTGTAAACATTACTGTTGCTGCTCTAGAAACAACATTTAGTTATATTTTAATAATTCAATTCTAATCCTGTTCTGAATATATTCTTTTTTAAATAATATATTTTTTAAAAATTACTTTTAGTAATGAAAAATAACCAGTAAAAGGAAGAGTGGTAATAAAATATCCATCCATAAACACCACTACAATTTGTCAAAAATTTGTCAATGGGGGACTCACTACATTGAAAACCCGAATCAACATCACACATCAAATTCATCAAAATGGTGGCGATGGTGTTGGTTTCTTTCCTCAAACATTGGTGGCATCTTTGACATATCTAGTCTAGTTAATGTAACATTAATCCTGCTTTTTGTTGTTATTGGACAGGAGAGGAGAGCAGAGCAGAGTAGAGAATAGTATAGGAACATGTTTTTTCAAAGCTGAATAAGAATCAGAATCAGAATCAGCTTTATTTGCCAGGTATGTGTACACTCTCTTAATACAAGGAATCTGGCTCAGGATTGTACATTGCTCACGATGTGCTTACTTACAATACAATAATAATACAATAATAAAATCACACACAGGCTACAGTGTAGAGAACACACTATAAACAAAAACAATATAGACAGATTGAGACAATAGTGCAATGACCAGAGTGCAAAGGATGCAGAATAGTAAATTATTATCATTATTATGTACATGTCAGAGGTGGATGAGATTTACAGGTACACATACATGCATACATGTACATGGGCACAGTGTGATGGAGCATAGTGCAAAAGATGCTGGAATAAATTGTATTATGTACACGCGGTAGGAGGATTTGGTATACTGTATATACAATATGCAAAAATGACAATATTAACAGTATGAACAGCTCTGAAATAGAAAATGAGGAATAAATAATAAGCCGCGTCATCAAGAAACTAATCAGTAGATCTTGTCAATCTTTAGGTAACTTTAGTAAGCGACTATGTATGTAGCTCTCATGATAATGAGGAAAATAAGAGATTATCCCCACACCCCCATCTAAGTATGGTTCCCCAGTAAACTGTGATCATTTCCACCACTGTCTATTGGAATAAAATAGTGCTGATCACATTTTCCCAGGTGACATTCAAATGTCTTACTGACACAAGATATTTAGTTTAGAGAAAAGCAGCAAACCCTCACATTGGAGTTTTGCTGTTTCCTTGAAAAATAACTTTAACAGTTGATCAATTATCAATCAAGTAGCTGCTTAATGGACAAATTTAAAATCACTTTAGGTGTACTTGTTACTGTACACCTGTGCTGAAAATTTTTATTAGCACTTACTGAAGATCTTATTCACATTATTTATTCTTCTTGTCAAACCCCCACACCCCCTACACTCTCATCCTGCGTTATAACCTAAAAAGCGCCTGAAACATTCTTTAATATGGACCTTTCCATCACTACCTACTGAATCACATCCTTTCTTCTCCTCTCCAATTCAAATTGGCCTCAAATGTCCCTTTCATCTCTTTCGTTGGCTCTTTTTCTAGTTTGTCTGCCTACATCCATGGTTATTCCACCATTGTGTTCATTTTAAATCCTCATGACAGCTCGATTAAAGCAGCTGCAGTCACAAGCGATATCCTCACCAAGGCGGCAACAGTAGTCAGTAGCAACGCCTTAATCGTGATGGAAAAGTCGAGCGTTATCCTAATATGGAACAAAAATTTAATACACTCTGAGGTGATAAAGCTTGGAGACCTCTCTTTGAGGACAGTAGCCGCAGAGTGGACATGTGAGTTGTGTACTACCTCCACAAACAGCCGATAGCCGCAGAAGATCCTGAAAGGTCACACTGTTTCTGTGAAATGTCCGTCGAGTGCTGATCAAATGGCTTGCAATGCCACGTCCTTTCCTGCTGCAGTGTGAGCTAGATATGATGTGACATTTCAGTGAATTTGTCCTTCACAATACACAACCCTCACGTGAGAAGTTTGCATGATATGTCCTTGCCAGGTGGAGTTTCATAGGAAACCCATAGTGCGATCAATTATCAAATCTGAGTTCAGTTTCAATATTCATACATATGAATGTTCTGGGTACTCAAGGATGTCTGTTTACATCACTTGTTGGAGCGTTGTGGCTTTGACCATTGCCCCTCTTAGCTGCAGTGTTGCATCTAAGATTTAAGCCTTTTTCCTATTAAAGCCTTCAGCAAGCTACTCCAGAAGAGAGTTAAAGTTTAATTGATAAAATATATATGCTATTTTGTTGACACTTGAGCTGTATTTTGAAAGTGTCTTCTTAAGAAAATACTATTAAAAAGTGTGACCACTTTGCCATATGTTTTGACAGTGTTTCTTTTCAGTGATTCTGACAAGCACTGTATGCCTCAATTACTGCGGCGTGTTGTATTCAAGCCTGTGGATTTCCAGCCCTCCTGCATTCTGAACCAGCGTACTGTTCCTCATTAACATTTTACTGTGGTGGGTGACCCTGCCATTCATTTACAGACAACTGCTTCCTGACAATGTTTTTCCCCCCCGCCTCTCAAAGGAGAGCAGCCCATTCTCTCCAGAATGTTAATGCCTTGTAAATCCAAAAGTGAGGCTGAGTTGAGAGAGAGCAAACTACCTTCTCTTCTTTTGGTGAGAGTTATTAGAAAATTCAATTAGGGTGCTGAACTATAGACAAAAAAACATTGCCTTCAGTGTTGCTGTGCTTTCTTCTCAGAACACAAAGTCGTTTTCTGTCAGCTGAAAGGGAGACATTTGCCAGTTTTGTACTTGGCAGAAGATGTAGGCGACAAAAAAAAGGGATCGATTCTCAGTCGTCTGCAGGGTGAATTTAGAATCAATGTCTGTTCTGGGGCCGCCGCAACAATGGAAAAGGTGCACACATCAATAAAGATGTCTGCTTGTGAATTCCTGTGGATCCAGTCATCATCACATCTTTGGGGGTTTTCATCACTGTTGTGACTGCACAAACACAGAACACAGTTTTTCAATTTCCATTAAGATACTAGCCAAAAATGTATAGATGCAAGCAGTAGCGGACTGTAAGTAAAGTACACTTAGTCAAATACTGTACTTTAAGCACTTGTACTTAACTTAAGTATTTCCATTTGATGCTACTTCATACTTCGCCTTCACCACATTTAAGATGGAAACATTGTACTTTTTACTCCAGTACTATCTGAGAGCTATAGCTACTTTGCAGGACACGATTATTACATACAAAACATGTTATTGGCTCATAAAACGATGCAGTGCTACAGGCAAAACTACTCAGCAGTTTGTAAAGAAGTCCAAATGAGCTCCACTGGCTAACTATAACAGTAAAAATCTGCTCACACACTAATGCATTGATAATAACAATCCAATAACATAATATATAATAATATAACACTGACAGGAGCCATTCTGCTCCATAATGAGCACTTTCACCAGCTGAACGCTCTCAACATGAAGGAAATGTTCGGGTTGCATTAGCAGTAACTTAATACAGCTTTAGTATGGTGAGTGAACAGTAAACACAGTTGCTCTTATCAATGAGATACAGTTAAAAACAGCAATACTGAATTATAAATTACGTGTCATTTCCTGTGACTCCCTTGTCTGTAAACACTACAGTTTTACTGATAATGTTCCTGTACTTTAACTGAGGTAAAATATTGAATTCATGACTTTTACTTGTAATGGACAACATGATAAAACTGAGCCTTTGCTGACTTACAGAGCCGTCACACTTCCATGTTGTGCTCAGACGAACATGAGGAGCTGTACCATGTCCATACAGCAGATCAATGTGGTGCAGTGGCATGTCAATCAAAGGTATCCAAAAGTACACAAAGAGCAGCCTGCCCTCCAGATCAGTCATTTTGTTTTCACTGTAATGTTGTGGTGCAACACACTACCCTCAAGCAGGTGAGGCATTCATACTTGCCATATAACCTTGGGAGCAGAAAGAGAAATTACAGGTGTGCTGCATAAAAAACTTTTTCATAACAACATAGAATTCCTACAGAAAGAATATTGAGCTGTCGAATGTTAATGGCAGTGCTAAAGGCCACAGACAGCCTCTTGCCACGCTGCCTGTGCTATATATATATATATATATATATATATATATATATTATTTTTATTTTTTTCTCCCGTTAGGCACAGTGCACAGGTTTTTTCTCCAAAGCTTCTTTTTTGCCCGTGCAGCGGCTGACCGGGAGGCATCCTGCGGCACCTGTATTAGATAAAGTCAAAACAAGGGTTGGTACTGGTTGACTCATACAACTGTACTTGATAAAAGATAGCATCATCTTTTTCTCTCAATCTCCTGCCATGGGGCAGCCTCCTCCTGTTTCCTCTGCTTCCTAAACCAAATCTCCCTCCTGGGGGATGTCGTCGGGCAGCCTGTTGCTGGGTAACCAAAGAGGATTGTGGGTCAGTGAAATCAGTTGAATACCAACAACAGCTCCTCAGCCTTCGGTGTGGATAATGATATCAAAAATAAGTCCTGATAAAAATATGGTTTCACCTGACATATCTGTTTTTGGAGCTCAGGTGTGTTGATAGTTAGAGTTTTCCTGATGTTCTTTTCTCCTGCAGTTTGTGTATGTAATTCCCGACTGTTGGTCACAGCTATTAGCACACTGTCAAATACCTTTAATGCACACTGTTATTACTGATTAGTAATATGTTTGGTGAGTGCATGGACAAAGTCACTGTGTCATTTGAGAATACATAATCTGCCACAATATACTATGTAAAACTGAAGAACATAAATAGAATCTGTGAATTTGGTGTTAAAATACACAATAATAAAAAAAAAAAACCTTCTAAGAGCATCTCTGGTCATTATAAATATTTCCATAAATTTTGTGCTGTGGGTTTATAAAAAGCAAAAACAGCAGTGAACCAGTTTATTATCAACTTTATCCAACAGACATATGAAGTCTCTGTGAGCTGTTTAACACATCCTCCAGCTATTTTAGAATGTGAGATACAAAATGAATGGCTTTAAAAGTGTGTAAAGTATAATACTAAGCCAGTAAGTATATTAATATCAGTTATGTCTAAAGGCATCAATTATTGACGATGCATTCCTAGTGGTCGTGTCAGTACCAGCTGAATAATTTGGGCATTCACGATGCACATTTACAATAATAGGGCTGAACTGGATATGACTGACAAAACATGAGTGAATGTATTCTTTTCTTTCACAAAACACATTTCACAGCCCTGAGCTTTGACAGAATAGATTCCTGTAACTTCTCCCAGTTCACTGGACTATGTAATCGAGTTTGGGGCGGTCTACCTTTATTCAGGTGATACTCTGCAAAATTTTTCTGTGAATCAATGCCTATTTGACTTTTTTTTCCTAATACGGATTCATATAATACAGTAGTAATATTACACTTGTGGTTCAACCATTTAGGTACATCCTGTGTACTCTGTGTTAAATCTATTTATTAGTCACTATAATTATCAAATGTATACAACCATTTCCACATTTCAGTTGAAACTGAAAAAATAGCAGTGGTTCTGGATCAGTACTTAGAATCTGACATTAATCCAAGTTTAGGTTTTATAATATTATCATATTTATTATTGGTAGGGGCCATAGCCAAGATTTAGAAATACTGAGGTCTTGAAAGGACACAGTCTGTGTCCAACAACAAGAAAGTCTCTAAAGTTAGCTGTATTATATAAATGGTGCAGGTCAACTAAATTAATTTAAATTAAAATAGCAGAAATTCTGTTTTAAAGTCCTCTGGACGCTACCAGGAATACAATTCTGGAGGAGAATCTGTGCATCCCTAGTAGTTATAATGAGCAATCAATGCCACCATGACGGAACAGGCAAAAAAAGAGAGTTCTAGTAAACACTGGAGCTATGTGGGCTTGGCACCAAATGTGTCACCATAATAAAAACGAACAGGTTCTTGTAGATTACCACTTCACAACTGTACGCATAAACTGTTTTCAAGATTACACATACTGTGAGCTATTACACTGAGCTCAGAGCGTTGACCAGTGCTGAATGGCATGCAGACACAAACAACTTGATGCTGGAGCAAAGGGAATGTGAATCATTTGCTGATCCACTTCAGCATTCTAATCAGGAGCCTTAAATTGGTGATCCAATTCAGGGAGCCCGGCTCAGCCAAGCGCAAACGGCCTGAAACACGTGACTGCAGCCATTTGAATAGAAATGGCCCCGGCTCGGCAGCATGCCACTGCACCCAACATCCACGTATTAGAAAGGATTGTGCTATTTACCCCCAAAGATCCACTTTGCTTTCTTCCTGGTGGTGCTTTCGCTGGGCACATTTGGGTCAACCATTTTAAACGCTTTCACCTCGCTGAATGAGCGTATTAACAAAGCGCTTCTGTTTCTTCCGGCACCCAAACCAAGAAAGAGGCTGATGAAAACCTCTTCAAATCAACGCCATTTTTGTATTAGGACATGCTGCTGCAGTCGTCACACAATGGCGACAATGTTGGTTGAGTTCTCTGGAGGATATTTGATAGTTTGTGCTATGAGTGCTTATTTGTACAATGTTGCTAATGAGAAGAAAAAGATGGTGGTTTAAATTCCCCTGTGTTGATACCAAGATTAATGAGGCTAACTGGAGTTTTCTTTTTTTTTTGCGACCAGACCACAAACCACCAGGACTCTGAACTCCTACCCACTAATTACTTTGTCAGAGTGTGTACACATGCTGTGTGAATGTGCATTCCTGAGCAAGTGTTTGTGTGCGCATGGTTTTATGTCCACTGGGCTACACGGAAAAGTGTGTGTAAGCAGGGGAGGAGAGTGAGCAAGAATATGATAATATTTGTCTGAGTCAATGAGTTACTCACAGTCACTAAAAGCCTCATAGCAAAAGTGTGGGAGGCTCGACTTGTGTGTGTTTGGTATGTACAGTATGTACAGATGGGGATATGGATGTCTTATGTATACTATGTGTATATGTGTGTGTTTGTATGGTAGGGGGGTTGAGCAGGGGGCAGTGCTTGGTGAAGCTGAAAGAGGAGAGATGACATGCTGTCATTCTGAGTTGACGGTCATCGCTCAATGCTTTAGCACCTCCTGACACTTTCTATTCAGACGAGGGAGACCGCAGAGGGCCCCCGGCATGCCGAGGGATCCCGCCTTTTAATTGAGACTTTACCCAAGATTCATTTCACTCTGCACCTTGGGCATCACTGGGAGCAGACAAAACCAAGAGACTGACAAAACTGGGCCTCGCTTTGCTTGGGCTTAGAGCCTGGTGAAACCTAGACCTACATAAAAAAGTTAACCTTTAGAGACATTATCCCAGTTTCACAGGCACTGAAACCTCACTAATCGGAACCTCTAGCACATGAAAGTCATTTTGTAGTCACAAGACCCCATTTAAATGTAGTAAGACCTCCATTAACCAATATAGCTTTATGGCTGGAGACAGATCCCTGGAGTCGGAAGATATTCTTGATAAAAGACAAATAAAAAGGATGAGATGACCTTGTGCAAGATCACAGAACGATGTAATATGACATTAAGATGTAAAAGAATTAATGTTTTTGTTGTTCCGTCTGAGTGCTGAAATGAGTAGCTGAAATGAATCCAAAACAGTTAATCATTTAAGGAGATTTGGTGACACTTTAGTTTTTACAGGTCTGTAATTTCCAAATAGTTTCCCAGTTTTGAAGCTTACTAGAAAGTTTCTATGATCTCTAAAATCTATGTATGTACTCCAATCAATTAAGTAATTATTTCAGTCACATTCTGGTTTTAGTCAGAGCACAGCAGGTCAACTGAACTGAGATTTGTCTGGACAAAAACTTAAAAAAATGGCATTTTCTTTCAAGGAAATGCCAATTTGCCCAAGAATTAGCTCCAAATTAGATTGGTTTTTCCAGGAAAACCACAAGGATGTTGTTAGGACCTGTAAAATAAAGCTGCAAGCAGAAAATACAAAACTCTGGCTGGTTCCAGCTTCTCAAACAGGACTTGTTGCTTTTCTCTGTTTTGTATGACCTTCGAAGTTGAATATCTTGCATTGGTCGGACAAAACAAATGATTTGAAGATGGGCAATAGGAAACTGATAGATATTTAGTACACTTTTCTGGCATTTTACTGTATATTGATTGATAAAAGAAATGATTTGCTGGATACTTATTCTGCGTGTTAAACCGAAAATAAAGACCGCATGCTGAGATACTGGCACTCTTATTATTTTATGAAGAAATATTCTCATCCTAATTATTACCTTCATTGTACACTATACTGATTAAAATTCCATGAAGCCACATTAAGACATGGTCCATTCCAGAAGAGCAATCACACGGTAATCCCTGTAGACTGGAATGACTTGATGACAGGTAGTTTTGCCCTCGTGTTCTTATGTAACTTTTACTTCAAAAAGAGAACCGGATCTCTATGTGACTTAATCTCCAAAGCCTGTTCTGACAGTGGAGACGAGAAACCACAGAGAGTCCTAGCAGGCCTCATTAGCACCAGCTGGAAAGGAAGGGCCTCACCTGCTGTGACAGATCTTCTCAGACCTCTCAGAGCAAACAATGTGGTTCATTATTCTCCTCCTACAGCGGCTCCACTGAACCAGTGTGATGACTGGCTGCTAAAAAAAGGATGACATACGATGCTAAATTAACTTTATCCCATTGAGTTGTCAAATTTATTGTGGAGGATCCACATAACTTCCGCAAATAAGTTGAAAGATTGAACAAGGTGCTGAGATACAGACAACTAGTAACTACTTGTTTCATTTTTTAAAAATCATTATATTATCTCCACTTTTTTTTTGGGGGGGGGGGGTTCCTCATTCGAATTGAGGGTCTAAGGATAGAGGGTGTTGTATGCTGTACAGATTGTAAAGCCCCTTAAAGAAAATTGTGATTTGTGATTTTGGGCTATCTAAATAAAAATGACTTGACTTAATATTAAAACATGAGAAAATTAATTAGCATGTGAATCAGCACTGGAAAGTTTTAATGGCAGACTGAATAAAAAAAAAGTTAAGTTTAAAGACTCAACAGAAGAGTAAACATGTTTTGTACATATTGTATTACAAATGAACAAGCATTGGTGTGATGATTCATCCTCGTCAAAATAAGTCACAATCGGATCACTTGCACATGATCTACTGTGAACAGTATAATGGAGAGATAGGCAAAAGAATTGAATGACTTAAAAGTCCCCCCCCTGAACCCTCTCTTCAGGTGGTCACACTTGCTGAGCAGTGATTTTAAGACTGGATGAAATAAATAAATCACTTGTTGAGGAGGATGGGGGGTCTTTTGTTTTGTTTTTTTGCAGTGTATGGACAGGAGCAATTTCCTGGCTGACAGACAGCTCAATACTGATCCCTGTCTCAGTGTCTCAGTGTCTGTTCTGACTCCCTGCCTGTTAATAAGCAAACCTCCCCAAAGGCACAGCTGGCTTCTCTGTTTGCCTTGTTACCAAGGTCTGTCCTATCAATACTAAATTTAATGGAGCGGCCAGAATGCAAAATGCACAGCACAGGGCTTTTGAATTTATACACTGTAAATTGTACCATACGTTAGGTACCCAGGAAATATGAATATATATGTACAATTTAATGCAATGCACAGAATGGCCCTGCAATGAAGATTTTACTGGCCATGAATATATTTTTCACCAGCTCTGTGAGGCAGTACTTTAGCACAGTTTGAGATTAATGCTAATGTCAGCCTTCTAAAATCCTCACAATGACAATATAAATATGCTGAAGTTTAGAAGGTAATGTTTATGTTAATTTAGCTTTTTGGCATGCTAATATTTGCCGAGGAGCAATAAACATAGGCTGATGGGATGGACAAATTATATGTTGACTAAATGAAAACGGTAGACAAAAAACCAGCAGATAACTAAGGTCAGTAGGATTCAACCTCTGGAGAACATGAAGGTCTGTGCTAACTTTTAAGGCAATCCATCCAATATTTGTTTTCTTTGCGATTCTTCACTCCGGACCTGGTCAGTGGTGGACTGACCGACCGGTGTCGCCATCCCTAGAGCCACGCTGCTAGCATGGTTCTTACGGCTGAAGTTTGGCATATTTACTTGTAAATACTTATATTTAAAAATATAAGTATTTAAAATACAATACTTAAAATATTCAGATGTGTTACTGACTACTACGTGTCAACACACACACAAACAGTACAATGTTATGATTCGGGCTGCATTGTTGTATTGGACTACATTATAATAAATTACGTAACGCAGTCCAATACAACACAAGTGCAACATGGAGCTTCCAAAATCACCACAGACTTGTATCAACACCTCTCTGACACAGTTCCAACAACTATACATGACATGTTTTACAAAGGTAGTAGGCTCTTTGTTGCTGAACTGTTGGATTGTAATGTAGAGGGGTATGTATGCCAGACTTGCATTTACTTATCTCCTTTAGATCTATATTAAAAAGAATGTAACTCTTGTATCATTGAAAGTTATTGTGTGTAAGTGCATTTCACAGGCACAAACTTTAATAAAGGTTATAGAATTGATGATGACGGATGAACCCAGTCTAACAAATGTTATCTTCCCACCAAAGGTTGTGAGATGGCTAATTACTTTATTATAATACATAGCAAGTTTTACTTTTATTTCTGTAATGAATTTGTGAAAGGGGAACGTCACTCTTCCAAATGGTGTTTCATTCTGTAATGAAACTTTCCCCTTTTCAATACTAGACTTTTTCGGCGTGAAGATTTTTCATTATGATGAGTCAGGAGGACAGGCTGTAAATGGTTGCTTCTGGCAGCCCGAGGTGCTGAGACAATTCATGAGGATATACCATAGCTTTTTTCTGCTAACAGAAACAGCGAGTGTAGCAAAATTCCTATTTCCTTTATTTTAGCATATTTATCAAAAAAAGTCCCCCCTCCTCCCACCTCTACACCACTGAGATTCTTACACATACACACCAAATAAGACACAGACAGACAGAGGTGGTACTGAATGTATAGCTGCATATATACAGTCAAACACACATATACAAGTAGTAGCTTTGCAGTGATAGGTTGTATTGCCATACTTAAACAGCATAATTGGTTAGATTCACTCTTGACCTCTTAACCGCCTGATTAAACTTAAACTAATCCTTCTTCTAAAGTTAACCTTAAACCTAAATCCTGAGCATAAATTAATCCCTCAAAGAGATCCCTGAGAGGACTCTTCAAGCTCACAAAGAGAAAAAGAAAAGAGAACACATACACACTCTGGTGTTAATGTTTACAATGCAGCGTGGAGGTGAGAATGATCTTTGTTGAGTGTCTCTGCCACTGCAGTGATCTAGTGTCCTCAGCTGACAGTGGCGCGAAGCTGCCAAGCTGGCTATCCTTGAGATGCTGCCCATCTCTGTGGAACTCATGCCAGTGGACATTAGTCTCGGCCCCATCCCTCTGTTTGGGATTTATACCCATTAATAATTCATTCACTGTGGCGGACTTATGAGGGCCTCCTTTTCCTTACTGCACCTCACCGGCCCATTTACACGCTCCAGAATGACGCACAGTGGAGTAATGTGTAGAGCTGCTTTAGTGGCCATAGCATTTAAGCTGGAATAAAGAAAGGAAAAGGAAAAAGAGAAGAGATGGAAAGCTCCCTCCTGCTTTCTGTCTCCATCTCCTTTCTCTCTCTCTCTCTCACACACACACACACACACACACACACACACACCCATGGTTGCTAGGCTACACCACAACTAATCACTGGGAAAATTATCTTCATTCAAAACCATATCTATAACTTGTTTGAGGACATACAGTATTTACCCTGCAGTTTAGATTGGAGATAGGAAAAAAATAGAATTGTAAAGCAAGCAGGAGGGTTGTGTTTATGAATATACTTGTGTCCAGTGGTTAAGGATGATTTAGTTGACAATATGCCTAAATAAATCACCAATTCGGTTCTTATCAGTGTTCTCAAATTGAAGTTTAATATCCTCTGCTCCCAGCAATTTCCTACATCCTCGAGCCCTGTGCACTGCCAACCAGACACCCATGACTTGCATGGAAATCTTTCCCATCAACGTTCACCACCTCTGAGGGAGAAGATTATGAAGATTAGATTTGCCTTAAATAGATTTTTTATGGCAGCCAGAAACAATGCTATCTCGGAGTCACTCTATATGCAATTCACTCTGCCGAATGCCTGACAAAAAGCACTCGCCTTTCATTGTGCGTGAAGCATTGCTTTGTGTGCTGGTGATTGAATCTTGCAGGGGAAGTAATGGCAAATGTTATGACCACTGACGTAAGGGGATGGAGACTAATACGGTTCCCTGCCTTCCTCAGCAATCCGCAAGTCTACGCAATCTGTCTGCAGGACATAAAAGTGCTACCGCATACCTGCAATGAACTACTGTTGGGGCTGTGCCGCGTGGCTGTATGTGGGTATGCGTGTGTCAGTGTGTATGCGTGTGTCAGTGTGTGCGGGGATGTAAACACGGTCACGGCATGTGCATCAACATGAGAGCAGACGTACTGTATGTTTTTGTAAATGTGTTTCAGGCATCAGGACTAAATTTCAGTGCACAGAGTGACTACACATTTGCTTTAAACATATGGCATTTTGAGGTTACCTTCTGTTTATAGTGGGTGCTAGAGATGGATGCAAGGTGTTGTCTGAAGTACAACTAATTTGCAACAGCAAAAACATTTTGAATGAAACATAATGCCAGCCGGATTGCATTTGTTATCAATATAATGAGGAAACATTTCCAAACAACAAATTAGTAAAAAGTTCAAAATGTTCCTTCTGAATGTATCTGCTATGTCCACAAACTAGGTATTTTATTTGTTTTTCTACAATATCAGCTCTCGCAATAGAACATTTGCTCATAGCAATTAAAGCGTCATGTGTTTGGCGCTCACAGCACTTCATTTAGGAAAAGATAATGGTCTTGTTTCTGTGTTGCCTTAAACCTGACCACACTTGGGACAAACCCTGCTCCTCAGTGTCAAAGTCCTGCGCTTGTAAATTGTAAAATTATGCTGATATATGAGCTGATATGAGCTTATCACATACACATCGGAATCAGTGTAGATGTTGGCCAATAAGTAACTATAAAATTGCCGTACAGAAATTGGAACATGTCATAATTAAACACAGTAGTTTGTAGTGGACGAGTCTGTTGTAGTTGACAAGTCTGTAACATTGTCACATTACATGTCCTGGTCACAACCAGGAACAGTAACAGTAATCATTAGTTAATGTTATTTGGTAAGGCAAATTGTGGATTAATATATTGTTATTCAATATCAGTATCAGGAGATCCACCATAGCCTCCAGCCCAGGTGTGCATTTATCATCATGGGGAAATTAAACCCATCAAACTGTCAGTGTTAGTTCAAGTGTTGATTGGCCTTTAAATGTTCTTTGTTAAGCATTGCCTGATGACGCTGATGAAAACAACAGGCTCAAACCTGCAGGTTTTATCTCACTACACTGCAGAGCTTTGATACTTCGGTATTAGTGCATGACTCAGCCCACAGAGCTACACCAGACCAGTACAGATGCCACTGTACATTAAAATTTATTGGCCATAGTTAAGCCTGGTGACATGTTGGCATTGTTTATGGTTACATCATCAGAAGTAATGGCCACAAAAGTTTAAGTCCCATGGTGATAGCAGGTCTAATAGCCATTATTCATACGTTGCGATGGTGAGGGAGCTGTTTATTCGGTCCCTCTGGAACCCAACTGTGTCAGTAACAGAGGTGACTGGCACAACACCTATTTTCTGTCCAGGTGTGTGTGCATGCTAGATGGTTCGCTAGAAGCAGCATGGTTTGTTAGTGTCCTGTGGAGGCAGAGAGAGGTAGACAAGAGCCAGTGAGATGTAATGACCCCCACCATCAATGACTAAGCCTCACTGCATGGCTGAGAAAGCACACCTGATATTAATGACAGCTGAGCTATAATAACCGCCGTGGCCTCACTCTCTTCTCTGTCGCTGAAAAAGTCAGGTGGACAGTCTGCTGGTGTGAATGCCAAGTGTGTGTGTGTGTGTGTGTGAGGACATGTGTGTCTGCACCTGTATCACCCACACTCACATGTCCACAATGTTTGCTGGGAGTGTTCGCTTTTTATATCTACTGTCTTGAAGCAGAATGTTTTTTATTTGTATTCCGATTAAAACTGAGATAGATAGCAATCACTGAAGCTCCTGTTAATGCATCTTCAGTTGCAAAATATGTCAACAACTGTTCAGTCAAATTCATGTTGTCATTTTCACAATGTCCATGTTTGCTCATTGTTTGTCTTTTGGTTTAGATTTTTCAACAGCACACTTTGTGAAGGCAATGCTGTTGAGGAATGCTGTGCAGCTAAATCTAATGCTTCCTAACAGTTTTCTGTCAAATTAATGCATAACTGGGGAGCGACATCTGCTTTGTTTCCCCAAAGGAGAACACAGGACAATGGATTTACAGAGCATACATGGATGTCAATGATGTGTTCACAACTTGTTTCTCCTGCCCCCAAAAGGCCAAAAACAACTGCAAACCTATGCAAACGTATAGATTAACAGAAAGGCTTGACATTTTACGGGAAATGCTTATTCTCTTTCTTGCTGTGAGTTAGATGAGATGATCGATACCACTCTCATGTTTGTACATGAAGTATGGAGTTGGAGGCGGGAGGCATTTAGCTTAGCTTTGGATATAGACTGGAGGCGGGAAAAACAGCTAGCCTGTCTCTGCCTGTCAGAAATGATTAGTTCTATTTGCAGAGCTCAACATGCAAAATAAAGAAAGAAAGAAATGTTTTGGGTGAAAGCACTTTTCAGTGGACTGTAAGGCTATTTTCCCCACAGTTTTCCAAATATAAAAATATGCTAAATGTATTCTGAAAGAATAAATGTTTTAAAAACACTAGTAACACACACATCAAGAAATAATAATTTGCACATATTATTTCAGGTCTGATGAGAATACACACTACTAAAGGGGAGAAAAGATTAAAAGATGAAATGCCTGCTGTTAATAGACCTCTCATAGGTCATGCCCTATGTCCCATAATGAAATCACCAGGCACATCCCTAACAGCAGGCTGAACCAGGAAGTAGCTCTGCAGTGAATAATAAGAAAGTCATGATAAATTATCGGAGCAATAATGCTTTTTTGTTTGCTTGTTTAACCAACAGCTGAGTTGTATAGTCGTTTCCAGTTGGTGAGTACAATGTTATTATGCTTGGCATGTCGTTAATTGGCAAAGAGCCAGATTGTAAAATAGGCCTTTCTTTTAAAATTACACCTTCTTAGGACTGAAATATGTGGAGATTGTCAGAGAATCTTTTTTAAGGGAGCTTTCATACCTGAAAGTCTGCACCAAGGTCCGAACCAGTCCGCACTTACATGACATACTTGCGTCCTGTCGTCATCCCCTATGTGGGCTGCGTCTCCCTGTACTTGAAATTGATTGGTTTATTAAACAGTTCACCATCTTTGACAATAATGAATGAATAAAAAATGAACATATGCATATTTCCCACTATATTGTTATTATTATGGCATTACTACCTGCAGGACTAACTATACTGAAGGCTAGTTCAAATTCGCAATTAAATGTCCTCATTGTGCGAACATTATAACATGGAAGGAGAAGACAGCAAGCAGTCCTTCTGCACCTCCATTTGAGGAGAGACCAAAGAGATGGGTGGCAGTGTGCTTCTATAGTGGCCGTCTGTTTAAAAAGGTAAGAGTTACAGATTTATAATAGTGTCCTTATTTCAATGCATTTTCCCGTGCATTCATTTGTTTCCGGTTCACACGGCAACCGCCGAACTTCCTGTAAATAGTCTGAAAGTCCGAACCATCCAAAAAATGCTTTCACACCAGAAACGAACCGAACCATAGTTCAGTTTGATCCGGACCGAGACTGTGGTCCTCGGGAGGTTTTACACCTGCAATTTTGGTCCGAAAGTACTGACCAAACGAGGTAGGTGTGAAAGCCTCCTTAATTTAAAAGTATAATATAGTGCCTGTTGGACAGAGTGGTTACAAACATAGATTGTCCAGAGATGGAAGAATGAGATGGTCAGCTCTGAGTCCCCCTTCAACAGTCAATGTATCCCTCAAAAATGTCATCTTGGTGTAGTGTCTCAGTGAGTAAAAGACTGCACTTGGCAACTTAAAGTATAGCCAAAAAAAAGTTCAAGAACAGAACAATACTGTACATCCCAGTATAGCTCGCTGTCTTCTAGATAAATTGAGTAAAGCCCAGAAGCCTTTGATTACCCTAAACCCAGAGAGTTCATTACTTCAAAGTAGAACCTCATTAGTTTAGATTTGCCTTTCAAGTTCACTTTCTCTCAGGATCCTGACTTTAACTGTTAATTACTGTTCAATTAATTAAAGAACTAGTACCTCAGAGGCAGGTGCTGATACCACATAAAACTGATCAAGTTCACATTATTTCCATAATTTTGAGTAACATCACTACTGGGAATACAGAAGAAAAATAATAGAGAGTATAGCCTCGTCAAACTCATAGGGCACAGTATGAGCAAATATTCACACGGCATTCCCACTGTTTGATGTAAATCTTGATTAAACATCACAGTTATTAATTTCAAGGCAGACCCTGAGTGGATAGTTAATTACGCGAGCTCTGTTTCTACAAGACTTACGTTCTCCCACAATTAATCAAGACAGTCATAAACCAGGACATACACAAGAATGCCAGCCCGCCCCTTCTCACACAACCCAAAAACTGACCTGCTTCAAGAGCCGGATTTAATTCTGAAGGGATGGAAGTGATGTGTGGGTCAAACCACAAATACGGGAGGGTGAAACAACAGCCCTCAGCTAAAACCCAGTTATGAGCTATGATGTTACGCATGTAACTGAATTCAAATGAGATTCAGCTCCTAGTTGAAAAGTGCAATTTTGATCTCATCATCCGTCCTCCTGTCATCTCAGGTTGGAGCTTGCAGTAACACCCTGTTGGAGGGATGTACATGATGGTTTGAAAGAAAGATGTGAGCCGTACTGAGAGACAGAAGAATCTGCAAGCATGCCTGGGTGAACAGTGCCTCTGCGCACATAAGTGAGCTGCAAGCTGTCATGACGATTTTACCTCCTCGTTTTTCATGTACACTACTGTTGAATGTGCTGTTGCTCAGCAAGGGAGAGTGATTACGTGCAAAGATTAGATAGATGGAGAGGGAAATATAAACCTCAAGGTAAACCTATAATTTCCCCAAATCTCTGCGTCATCAGGTGCATCACAAGCAGAACTCTGGATAAAAACCTTCCGGCTACAGAATTTCTCACTAAATCAGTCTTGCTCATCTTCATCTTAGTATTGTGACTCTATGTCAAACCCACTAAGTGGAGCTAGCAAGGCACACAGTTCCATATCTCTGTGGGGATACTGAAACACATCCATTTTTCTGTTTGTCAACTGCAAGGTAGTTAGATTTTCAGTGATGGGCACAGTTCATTTGATGGAAAGGGTACACTGCAAATTTTACAGAGATTTCTATTTTCTATATTGAGAAACACCACAATCACTTCACTCACATGTCTTTTGTGGCTCCAGAGGTGCACCCACACGCTGACACAAATGAAGAAACAGCCACATTGCTTTTCTACTTTTGAATGTTGGTGTCTTAATAGCTCCCTTGCACTCACCCCAGGCCGGGTGTGGAAATCCTAATGTAGATCTCATTGAGGGTTTTTCAGATTTGAACAAACATTTGGCAATATACAGTATATTGCAATAAATGTCAGGACTTTATTACATTAAAATTGATCGCATTTAATCCTAATAAGATCTGAAAATTCAGTTACTTTTGAGCAAAGATGGAAGAAGTATTCACATCTCTTACTTAAACATAATACAAGGAGTTTTGCAAATGAGACCATCAATGAGAAGATTGGATATTTCTATGTAGTTATTCTAAATGCCTGCCATCGATTCCCCTGCAATATCACACATAACCATTTACGGCACGCAGACCCGAAGAGCCTAAATTTACATTATCCCAGGCAAAGTTTAACAGACCTCTTCCTCTTAGACAGGTATGTAATATGTCTTTTTTATTTGGCTGTGTACAGTGCATGGAGGTATAGGTCACTGTGGACTTTACTGTAATAAAACTGGCTTATAAAGTAAGATTTTATGTTGGCCTTGCTACTGAGCTATATCTTGCTTTTGGCTGCTTATAATGAAGACATAACATTACTAGGGAATGTTGTTTCTCAACAAAATTACTATTGTGAGCAACTGAATCTGTTAGTGTAATGGTACTGTATCACATTTCTTTTATTTGAAACTTCCATACAAACAACAAACAACTCTGCCTGCTCTGTATTCCTCCATGTTTCCTTGTCACGCTCTTCAGCGGCAGTTGGCAAACCATCTTAGTGGTGCAGATCTATAGGTCAACAATTAGCAAGGGACACAGGAATATCTCGAGTTACTATAAACACATTTTAAAATGTCATGGTGACATAAGAAGTGTGATACTTGTTAATATTTCTCACCAGCCTGGCAGTCAACTTTTAAGGTTAAATGTTACTAATTGTGATTACAAAGACATGCAGTCCTGCTGTATTATAGAGTGCATATTCTGTCATCCTTAATAACATTTATATGTTTTGCCAGAGGCTAATGCACGTAAGTGATAAACTAAACTTTACAAATCTAAAATACCGTTTTGTTTTGTCGTAATGGACATCATCCAGAGCCCCGCTGTCTTAATATGTTACCTTGGACTTCACCAATAATGCTGCTGTGTATCAACAACCATTTGTGCCCGATGATACTGTCAAGCAATCAAATTAGGGGCCTCAGTACAGTGCCTTTGTTCTGCACTGATGATAGAGAATAAGACCTGCACTAAAATAGGGGCAGTGTTAAAATATACCACATTAACTTACTTTAGGTCTTGACAAGGATGCTGTCAGAAGTAGAATTAAAAAACCAAGAGTCCTTGGATTTTTAAAAATTTTACTCAAGTGGTGTGGCAGTAGCTCAAGTCTAGTGGGAGACTTTTGTTGCACGTCATCCCTGTCTTTGTCGTCTTGTTTCTTGTCCAACAAAAGCAAAATGCTTAACAAAATCTCAAGGAAGACTTATCCTATCGTTAATCTTTGAATGGGCTCTGTCAGCTGAAATCCTCTTTACCTTTGGTGGCTTTGTGAATGCATCAAATCTTCTCTTGTTTAACTGATTTGCCAGGTGACAGGCTGGAGTGCGTTAATTTGATAGATTCTCAGAATGACTGCTCAAATTACACTTCTTCGAGTTGCCTTGAGGCAATTACGGGACAAAAGTACTTCAAACCTTTTACAGTGAGTTAAAGATGAAGCACTATTTACTAATTGCCATCTATAGAGCTGCTGGTTTAATTATTATATTCTGATCAAATGCAGTCGTCTGTCAGATAGGCAAGGTTTCCAACGCTTTCCTTTTGAGATAAAATGAGACACTATTAACAATTAAATCTTTAATGGCCGTTGCTACTTCATTCACGCTACAGCTTATCATTGTTCCCTTGATTAAGGTGTTACTGGGCATCGCTACCGCAGTCCTGTGACACTTTCTGCCTTATCATACATTTCACTTATGGCCATAGCTATCTACATTTTAAACATTTAGCTTATGCTTTGATTCAAACCAACCTGCAGGAAATGCAGCAACACAAAAAAAATAAAAATTCTGACAAGCAACATGGCTCCAACGCAACAGTAACAGTGCAAAGGTCAGGACCACAGTAACCCTGACTATATTCCAGTGACCATGAAGTGATCAATCCTCAATCTATTGCTTGCTTTAAATTACAGTACTTTTGCCAGATGTTTTGAATTTAGATTCCCTATATGCCCTCAACCCCTTGACCCTGTTCTGTGTGAACCATGCATCCGTTACTCTGGCCACCTTGAGCCCAATGACCTCATCAACGTACAACACAAAGGAACAGGAATGACAGGCTTTTCATTATTGCCCAGCCATTGTGCCAGAGGGGGAAATCAATTATAAAAACACGACTAACAGCAAAGATAACAGCGGTGTCCTCTATTGTGCTGGAACGGGCTAACTTTTTTTTTTCCTCAAGGGTCTCTTGACCAGTCCACCATCACCTTGGTGCAATTTGCTCCCCATCTCAAATCCCATTGCCTTTTGGAATTGGATTTACCTGACTCATTCACACGGTGAATGGACTCTCCTTCCAGAGAAAAAAAAAGAGAGAGATTCTGTGTGAAATTGCCTGAGGAGTCAGGAGGTTTTGGATTCGTCAGGTACGTCTGTCTGTCTGCCATTAACCTTCCAACAGGAAGACTGTCCTCATTACAGGACAGGATTGGGGGCTTCTGGGGGGTGGAGGAGGAAATGAGAGCACAAGCTTGACACTAAAACAACGAAGGGACATGTGAACAAGGATGGGAATGCTGGTGGAGAGAATTAATGTGTACAGTGAGCTTAGGGAAGAGGCTAATAATTCATGTAGCTTTATATCTTCTTGTAGTTACAAAATCTACAAATACAAGCCATGTCCCATACTGTGAAGCCACTTTGATTGAATATTTCTAGGTTGACTAATAAAACATTAAACACTACTGGGTAAGAACACAACATGGCTTTCTTCTGGGTTCATGAGGAGATAAGGAATACATTATTCCTAATCTCCTCATGAACTCAGAATTGGGTTTTATATATAATGTCCTTTAAGTGACCAATTTAAATTAGAATAAAATAAGTCCTGATAGGCTTTTGGGCAAGCTTTGGGACCTTCACTGCCAGATAAATAGCTTCTAACTAAGATAATGGCATCCGCTCATAGCTGGAAATTAGGCTACATCAGCATGGCACCAAACTGACAGAGATGCACAACAGTAAACTGATTTTCTTTTGACTGTAAACCCAAAACTGGGAAAGCATCAAGAGAGATGGACAGCAAAACTCCGAATACAGTTTTGCTAACCCTCACCAGTTTAATTAAAACAAAGACCAAACAGTCTTTTCTCCGTTGCTGTAAAGAAATCATACCAGGGCATAACAATATTAAACAAACTACTGACTTATACAGTGTGAAGTACATGTTCGGGCTGTATTACAGTCTAGTTCAATTTTCTAACTCTAATCAATGTTTGAATCATTCTACTGCAGCACCAGTATATTTTATTGTACACTATAAACAGTGATACCAATCATGGCAACAGTACTAGGCTCTCAGCCAACCCTGTTGGAATAAGCAGTACAATACATTAACATGGAGCCCTGCCCATATCCACAAAGCCCACTGCCAGTAAGAGATTTGGAGTACCATGTTTCCAACAGTTAAGCATTACTGTTTTAAGAAAAAAATAAAAAGATAATTCTCCACGTGTTTGTCAGAACAAGTGACACCTATTACGTTCAACAATTATTTGATCTATGGTTAACAGAAAAATTTTAGTGCAGCTTTAACTTTTTTTCATGCTGTCACTAATCGTAACTCTGGAGTCCTTTAGGTGACAGCTAGAGTTTCCTCCCTCTTGCACTTACTGTGTGTCTCATCCTGCAAATTCTGAAAAGTCGATAAACTTTGATTTAGAGGCGGGAAGAGAGGTGGTCTAGTAGCCGAGCAGTCCCAGGATCCGAGTTGGGTCTTGAATTATTTTCAAGGGTGAGACTGAACTCTGAAATGTAAGGGAAAATGACATGTACTGCTGCTCATGCATCATGCAGCTGCCAGAGTTAGTCTTCCCCTGATCTTTGAATATGTCTGTGTCAACCACACTTTTGATCCCCAGGGATATTTCAAACCAGATCTGACTGCCCTTAGGCCCTTTGAGGATCTGGTCTCTTTTTTTGAAGAATAACTTTATGCACTGCAGGTTCATGTACTTTCCATTGGTCTGTTTTATATCTGGACCAGTGAAGATCTCTAGGCGAAATTAGCCCAAAAGAGCATTTCTGAGTGGCTAAATAGATCTCAACCGTAGAGCAAGAAAACAAAATACATATTGAATTAAAACAGAGTTAATATTATAACCATGTTTTGCAACTAGGCCACATATGTTCACTATGCTTTGACTGTAAAGAGAGAAAAACAACTGATGGTCCACCCACACCATAGACACCTGTGAGAATATGTGTAGACAAGGACAAGGAATAATGTTAGACCTAGCAGAAATATTTCATGTTTAGATCACCCTAGCATGCATAAGTTAGAAACAATGACTATTTCCATTTTGAATGCATTGTATTTTGTGGTTGTTGCAAGACCATTGCAATGGCTCTCTTTACTTCTCCACCCTCCACCTGCAACCCCACTACCTCCTCTCTCCCTCATCCCAACCAGTTTGATCCCTCTGACCCATATTCATACATCTATGAATGATGACGTCTGCACGTTTCTTTTAGATTTGTTGCGGTTTCTCCCTTGAGGTCCGTTTATTTGATTCTTGCTCACACTAGTAGATGATCAGGCTGTTTGCAATCAACGTGTGAAACATGGTTTGAATAGGATTCTTTTCTGGCAGGCTCACTGTGTTACGTCATCCACAGGGAAACGTAATTGCCGGGTTGAAACAGATAATTCCATAATCTTCTGAGAGGTAAGTTGCTGTTATTCCACCGGGAAAACTCCTGTCAGATTAATCAAAATGTTATCCTTCACCGGTGACTGTTCGGGAGGAAAGCACCCCAAAAACAATAGCTGTTTTCCAGCATTTGAGTTTGATCCGGATTGAAATCCATCATCAACTGAAAGGCTAATTCAGGCTGACAGGACATGACAGAATAAACAAAGAAGTTCAATACCACTTTACGGAGTGGAAACCCATCCAGAGTCATTTGCAAAAGCCTCAGTCATTGTAATCTTTTAAAAGAAAATCTAACAAAACAGTAAGTAGCTTTCATTTCTCACAAAATTAAATTTCACTGCCGAACAATCTTGCACAGCCGAAGAAATCAATGTGATTTCCAATGTATTCTATTATATATTGGATGCCAAGTGAGGCAATATGTTGCGTTTCTTAAGGGTTTCCAGTTCAATTTGCACTGCTTCCAAAAGAATTGGTGGAGTAGAAAAGATGCTGTATGCGTGAATTGCTACATCAAAACAAACTTTTCACTCTGGTATCATCACACATCTGTTTTTTCACTTCACAGCCTGTGTTTTTTTGTCATTGAGCAAACGACAAAAGGAGCAGAAAGAGGATATCTATGAATGATTAAAACCTCTTATTTGGTCAGTCAGTAATATCACCAGTTTTACAGGTAGAAATATCACGCAAATACCACAGTGTTAAGTGCAAGTTTTAAAAAAACATCGAGGCCATCTCAGAGTTCTGACATGTTGTTTTGCACAGCCCTTCAAATGCACTATTTTAATGTCAAGAAACAGAAGTCAGTAGTTAATGCAATTAATGTCATTCTTGGCTACATCTTGGTGAGAATATGACAAGCAAATTAGTGTTATTGTATATGTTCATACAGCCCTGCTCCTGCTGATCTCAGTATAATCTGACCATGCACTCACATACATGCAGGCACACACAAAGTCTAACAGCCACAGGCCCGGCACAAAACAAAACAGATGTAGGACTAATGACCCACTCGCAGAGTAAATGACAGTTGAAATAGGTTTAGAGCAATCTGGAATCAGATAAATGGACCTAATCTTGTTCTGGTCGGGACCCTGGCCGGGAAATGGCTCCTGACACCTGAGACCCTGCTACACGTCAAGGCTCAATCAGGGCTGCCGGCACAAGCCCATACATCTCCATTTTAGATGACAAGACACAAATCTGAATCCTCAAGCAGAAGAAAGCCTGGGAGGGTCAGTTGTGGTTTAGTGTGAGATTAAAAGGAGGAGGAAAAGAGGAGGAAAAGAGGAGGAAAAGAGGAGGCGGTTGTGGTCAACAAAGATGTAACGTGTACGTTTTACTAGATAAAGGTGACAAGAGAAATGGCTCCGATTTTGGCCTCATTAAGCCAGGCTAAAGGCTGACTAAACCCAGTCTTTTTTCCAAGAGTGGTGCTTATTTATTTCTCCTGCCAGAGTTTACCGGTCAGAGGATTAAACCCAGTTTAATTTCTCCAACCTTTAAACATCAAGGGGACAAAACACAAAAGCAAGCATTCAGTTTAGATCTGCAGAGAGACACTTTAATCAAAGCACTTTAATCTAAAGTTTTCTGTGTTACCATGAAACATTCCTTAATGTTCTGAGATACACACCAGAGACGTACATGCATAATCCATCAACAAATATTATATTTATTGTTCTGTAATCAAATAAATATAACCTGTCAAGTTGATGACACAACAAGAGCTGTATCTGACAAGAGAAATGTAAAGTAATACTCTTCAGTGTTGAAATGAAAAGACAATTTCCTTCTATGTTTATGTTCTGTATGTATGTATCTCAGAAGGGGCAGCGAACATTAATTAACATGAGCACTTGGGTCCATCATGCAAATGCGCCAGATTTAGCCAAACAGGCTAATTAATTTTCAGCTGCAGTCCTTGGCAGGTTGATGGCATGTAGAAAAATATGTTAAGGAAACATATAAGAATGCATACCCACACACAAACAGTAAAAGCCACTACCCCAGATTATGACAGCATGTTGGATTGTCCAGTAACCACTGTTTTATAGATTTGGAGAAGGGGTTCGAGATATGTGATGTCCCTTAGATCTGTGAGTGTAGTTATAGTATAGACATTTCATACAGAATTGAAAACAATTATTTTCAGATAAAGTCCAGAGTTGTCCCTCAGGGTCTGTGAGGAGTAATGGAGAGCCATGGAGGACACGCCACCTGTAGTGGCAACACTGAAATGTGCCGTCTGTGATGTCAGATGGCAGAGAAATGTCAGTCTCTAATATTCACCCCATCACCTTCAATCGCCACCCCAGACACACACCATAAGATGAGAGCCAGATAGCAAAGATCAAAGCTGAAAATTGCTGGCAGATGTTGTAAGGGCAGCAAAAAAGGGAGCACAGGTCCAGGAAGTGTGGAGGAGTGAAAACTAGACAGAGGTCTAGTAGCTGTCCCAGGTATGAATCTAAACCAACATTTAGGTCAGGTGTCATAGACAGGTTACATTTAATTACATTAATACTTTTAATTCTATAAACAGTCCACAAGTGCCAAGTAATACAGAGAGAAAGTAGCCTGTTTTGGTTAGAGTTAAAAAGAAGGTCACATTAGGGTTGATGTTAGGTTAGGTAATGATTCAGGGTTTTATGATCTGCAGTGGAACTTGCACTTGAACTCAATTTTTACTTTTTCTTTAGATCAGGCAGAGAAACTGAAATCACACTCACATCAGCTGTTTGTTGTCAGCCGTCTCATTTATGCTCGGTGTTCATTGACACAACGTGTGCTACCAGCTGACTTCCCACATCCCGTCATATTCACACAAATGTACTAGGCAGCCTCTTAAAATCAGTTCTTACTAGTACTAGCTATGTAAACCTCCTCCTTGTGCCATTTAAGCTTTGGTATTGTTGTCCTGGTATGCTTGGATGTTCATGTATGCTTACCGACAGTATGTCTAATTCTGTAGTGTTATATGTTAGGGGGATTCGTTCTCCCAGCAGAATCCTTGTCGCTGCTTACATTCTTTCAGAGTTCCCTGAAAGAGTAGAGCCTTTTTTTCTGCCAGATTTCTGCAATTTATGGTCAATTCTTTGACTCAAGTTTCTCTGACTGAAATACTTGAATAAGCCCGTGAAATGTTTGACATTTCTGTGCCTTTTTGGTGAGTAATCAACTGCCTGTAATCACCGTCTGCTACACCTTAAAATCCAAGAACTCTGCAAAGTTATAATGGCTGCAATTCTCAAAGCCCTTTGAGAACAATATTGTCAAAAAGGGTGACTATGCCTCGATTTAACCACATGCCATTCAGTTTGTATATAATTGTAATATTCTGTATATAACGTTCAAGCATGAGTTTGGTAAACCTTAGCATTATGAATTTTCCATGAACTTTAACAAAATGGAAAATTCTGATTACTTGCTTTAAGTCTTTACATACTGATATGAACTACATTCAGGTTTGGTCATATAGATATAATGTGATTTAGATGAGGCAGAATGCTTCACTTCATTCATCAGGAAGTGAACTGATCCTGGTATTACAAATGCCATAGTTGTCAATCATCTTAATCTTCCCTTTGATTGTACAAATCTTAGCGTTAAGAATAAAAATGTGCAATCACATTAACTCAAACATATTTTAATTTTGGAAAACTAGAAAGAAGAAATGAAAAAAACATTTTCTACTCTAGCAACTCTGTATTATAGAACTGGATGAGCCTTTCCAAGATGCGCCTGAAAGTATTAACTGTTGCACAGAAATGGGATCATATCACTTTCATAATCCTGCTATATCTTTACTGGTCCCCTGTTTTAAGGCAGATTTTTACAATTTTACTAATTGCTTTAAAATAACAGCTGGCTTTATCCCTCAGCTGCATGACTGAACTTTGAACTCGATATGATCCAACACACAGCTCCTCACACACAGATCCTCAGATGGGGCACCTTCTGGTCATTCCAACATCTAGGTTTGAAGAATAAAAGTAACCCTGCTTTTGCTAAGGAACAGCCAGACTTTGGAGCAACCTACCAAGGGAGATGCGAGGATGAAACACAGAACCTTGCTTTAAGTTACATCAAGATTTTTATTTTTTCCCCCAGACACTGGGATTTTCATTTTATGGCGGTTCTGTTGGATTTCTCTTTTTTGGTTGTGTTTCATTAATGTAATATGGTCTTTATTGACCGTGAAGCACTTCTTAAATTGTATTTAAAAAGCCCATATACATTAAGCTTATTATTGGTGGTGGACCAGCACCCACAATCAAAGTAGTGTTGTGGTTTGCAGATGTGAGATCCATCTATTAATCAGGGTAGTCTTGGTGGTGAGCGAGACAAAAGCATGGCAATTTTTCGCATCACAGGGTATAACCATGCCTCTGATAAACTATGATTTGATTAAAGCATACGTAATAAATGTGCTCCTCGGTTGTGGCCATTTATCACCTACATTATGACAGTATCAGTAAATATTTAGGTATTAAATGAATTTAAATGAGTGGTAAAGCATCTCTTTGCTCAGCTGCAGGTCATGAAGAAGTTAAGTTACATAACGGATTGATAACTTGACTGATAATTGACACCTTTAAATGCACACCTGCACCTAGAAGATAACTCTACAAGATTTAACAAGGTTGGGAAAATACAAAGCTCACAGATTAATACAGCTGTAAATCAAGTGTAAAACCATAGTTCTTATCAAATACAGACCCAGTGAAGTTCATTATTACAGCAGAGTACTTCGACCGTAATGCATCAGGAGTGAGAACCTCTGAAACACTCTGTTTGTTTCTGATCAAGCGAAAGAACCTGTTATTTGTGCAGACATAATACAGATTTGAACTATTTTTCATTCCTTGTGTGGCTAGCTGTCGTCAGCAATTTCCATTAAGAGGCCATGACACTTCAGAGATGTATTTAGACAGCTGGTGTGTGTTGAAAGATACAGATCAAATTTGTCTCATTCAACAAGGGGATGGACTTTGATATACTTTCATTAGCTTTGTTGGCTTTGCGATTCGTTACACAGGAGGGCGGATTCAAGTGGTAATAGAGAGTGTGACACACAGGGTACTATGATTTATTCTTTTAATTAAGATGTGAAATGTGACAGATTAGTCTTGGCAATTACATGCTGATTTGAACATATGTAAAGAAGGTACAGTAGATTACGCTATAGATGCATGCTCCTGTATGCACAGTGTGTGGCATTATTAAGAGCTCTAAGCTGCTTTATTTGAAAAGCAACAGTTTCTACTTAATAGAAGCTGCACATAGTCCATCTCAAAACAAACATAAAGCAGAAAGGTAGGTGCTTGCTGGTCAAATCTCAGTGGCTCATTAGTGTTTTAGCGTCTAGAGTGCCTAATGCACAGTAAAGTATCACATTCCATGGTAAACAACCAGATATATTCCAGTTACTCATTAGAGCTAAACAATACCGGGATGATGACTCAAGACTAATATCACCCTCTGATGTAATTGCAGTAGAACATTCAGCTGTCTGGAGGAAACGACATTTTGAATTGACACCTCAAAACCTCC
Source organism: Micropterus salmoides (assembly GCF_014851395.1). Classification (NCBI taxonomy): domain Eukaryota; kingdom Metazoa; phylum Chordata; class Actinopteri; order Centrarchiformes; family Centrarchidae; genus Micropterus; species Micropterus salmoides. The sequence goes on along the minus strand of NW_024040485.1, from coordinate 10,278,541 downwards.
CCTTACAGAGCGAGACGTGAAATCATGAACTCACGGCAAGACATGTGGTGATCATAAAAATTCTGCGCGAGTTCCTCCAATTTCACGCCCATGACTCTTGTATAAAGTTTAAGGCGACAGTGTATACACAGCGACATCAATGTCACTTTTTTCCCCACTTCATTATAATTAATCGCATATCTCTGGGGCACACAGAGAGAGCAAGGGAGGCAAGCTGAAGCCAGGACGGCTGTAATCTGACATTGATGTACAGCAAAAATGGAAGTCCTCGTTCACCTTCCCTTTGTTCCGGGGAAAGGGAAGTGGTGTGTGAAAGGGTGTAATTAATGAACCTACAAATAGCTCCAGTTTCGTTTAATGACAATCTATGTGTTAAGAGGCAGTACCCTTTGTTACTGTGGGTGTGGGAGTGCTGGCAACACAGGCTCCCAATAGAGCACTGACAGGTAATTCTGCATTTTGAAATGGTAATGAAGCAGAATGCAGCACTGGATTACACCTTAGGGACTAACATGTTGAGTGTCCTTCAGGGTGTAAAAATGTAACGCTCTTGATCATCAACGAGGCCACTGGCAACAGAGCATCAGCGGGTGCGAAGGTCGAGAACTGTATCTGTGTGACTTACCCCAGGGCTTCGCCAATGCAGCCAATTTCTAATTGCTGCTTTAAACAGGGCAAATGAAGCTGGCATGACAAATTGCGTCAAAACAAGTCTGTAGGCTGGCACTCAGTTAATTTGTGAGACACAGAGACGCATTTGGTGCCAGGAAGAGCTCACGCGTAATGAATACCATTTCCCAGGTAGCAACTTGCAGATGATGTATTTAACTACATGCCGTGCAAGGTGCATTGCAAAGCAGGCAGACTGCTCCTTGTCTCATTTAAACTGGACCTGGACAATACAGAGTCTATACTGCGTGAGTGTAAAAAATAAAACGGTACTGGCGTCTCCTTTAATAAAAAATGCTGTGATTCTGATGTTGTATCAGATTGTTACCATAAACGAGAGGCTTTCCTCTTCAGAGAGATTTTCCACATTCAGTGTTTAATTAATTTTTCACATCAGACAAATTCTAAGACCGTATCTTAGTCTCTTATCTGTCAGTCCAAAAAAAGTTTCTGGCACCATCGCTGCCCATCTATTTTCTCAATATGCTTATCTCAGTCCCTGAAAGATTCTCATTGTTCTTCCCCTAATCCTCCAAATCTGCAGCATGACTCAGAAGTTAACCACACTCTCTTGTGCCAATACAATTCCATTCTGTATTATCCTCCAACAGGAGCCACACGTAATTTTTCCCTCTGAAACAATGCGCCCAAAATGACTCCTTGTCTGCCAAACAGATGATAAAATGCCCAGCTGTGAGTTTTAATCATACTCATTGGCAAACACAAGTCAAAGGAGCAGTGAAAGATACAACAACGCACTATTTTATAATGAAGCTCATTGTCTTAACCAACAGTGGGTGACCTGATAAAGACATGGTCTGCTTTGCTCAGTGAGTCTACTTGTAGTACTTACCTCTGTTGTGTAACACGGACAATAAAGAAAAGAGTCAACCTGCAGTATTTTTCTTGGAAAACCAGAAAAATAATAAACAAGCGTACAGTGCATTACAGTGCATAGCCTACTTCTCCTGAATAACTAGGAAAGAAAAGAAAATATTAAAAAACATTAGGTTTTGCCTGCTGGGTTATATAAAATGCACGTCATTGACATTTTCCATGCATGTTATTCTTGATCCTTGACCAGACCTTGTCATTCAAAACATTCAAAGCCAATAGAGATGAATCTATAGGAATGCAATGCATTGTTTGGGCGGGGCTGGCAGTCGCCTCTTAACCTTCAAAATCACAGGAATTTTGTCAATATGGAAAAAGGATGCTGGAGGGCTTAATAGAAAATCATGACAAGCTATGACATTCCTGCACAAGTGTGGGTGCTTTTCAGCATGGCCCCTAATCTCCAAGGTCTATTTTGGACATCACATCGGTCCCCAAGGCCCCCTTAACCCGTGTCTCTCTATCTCCATCTGACCAACTGCACACTGTCACATAATACACTGTCTGCCTTTAATTACTGTCTAGAAGTATCAGGGTTAAGGGTCACACATTCCATTGGGAGCCTCTGTGTGCATGTGTGTGCTGTATGTGTGCGTGCCTCGAGTGTCTCGACTTTACATGCAGAATGTCCTTTGTATGACGACTGGCGTATTGAGGGAAGTGCCGAATTCCACAACACTTTTTCCCCTTGCTCATCACGTATCGCACACCCTTGGCCTGCGACTACATCAGCCCCTCTGACCCGTTTTAAGAGCGCAAATGGTTTGCGAGGAGCCACCAGAAAGCACGGAGAATGTGTTGGAGCAGTGATTGCAAGTGTCTAATTTAAGTATGAGACAAAATTCTGAAATGATATCACACACTATTTAATCCACTGTGATATGCAACACAAACCCCATAAAGGTTTGCTGCCCTTGAGGTCGAAGCCCTGCTATCCCCGGGGCTCAGCTTCTACTTTCCCTGACAAGAGACAAGATTAGCCAGCTGTACTAAAGACCAAACTGCTGTTGGCAAAAACAGCTAATTTGAGCACTTATCTAAAAGTGAAAAAGGTAAAATTATTTCAACATGGAGGTAAAAGCCCTTAGCTATTGGCTTAAATAGGAAAACATCAAGTGTATCCCATTCCCCCAATATCTAAACTGTGCAGCCAACAACTATATATACATAGAGGGTAGAAAACAAAGGAGGCCAATCAGAGATATGAATAAACCCCCAAACACCCCACCCTGTCATTTGACTATAAATATGATTGCATAAATCAGCTGGTGGACTTTCATGCACTACTGTCACCAGCAAGCCATCAGTCCGCTCTAGCTATAAATTAAAGCAAACAAACTTAGGTGCCGGGCTACAGTAATTGGGTTTGCTGTCTGTTGTGATATTTTCCTATCTGGCAAGTTGTTATGTGTAATCATAAAATTCAATGACTAAACATTATAGTGTTTTCATGATGGGAAGACAGGCAAGCACAGGGGTGGATTTGAATATGCTTTAGCTGAGATTTAGCAGCTCTGCCTTCAGTGCTGTGAGCAGCATCATTTTTTATCGGGTTTTTATTAAATGCTCAGAGTCGCCAGCGCAATTCCACACAGGCAGAACTAACATATTGTTGAATGCTGATGCATTGCTCTCTGAAAACATAATCTAGCGATGGGGCAAAAAAAGGCTGTTTATCATGGGATCTGTTGACTAAACTGTCTCAGACCATTAAGCAGATCCCTGAGATACTGATTACTACAGGGGACAAAAACATAAAATGCAAATGCTTACAATGACTGAGGTGCAAGGCCATGGTGCACATTCCACTCAATCTGGGAAAACAGTGATCTAACACTTGATGATGGAGAAACAACAACAACACTTCACGGTGTCTTCACACTCAACATTTTCATTACAAGGAGGTGCACAACAGGACATCAATCCCATTCATTGGTTATTCAATGCAATATGCATATATAAAGATGCTGAATTATAAATGATGCACTTAAAGTGAAAGCATGAGGACATTCATTGATTAGGCCTTTTGCATCTGTCATAGGAGCCACAGATTATTACATTATCTGCAGATTGCCTCACTCCCAGTGCTCACTTGGCGACAGAACCGAACATTGGAGCCTGTCTTCCAATGAAAAAATGTGTTGATCCATTGATGAGATGATCCTTACTGTTTATCAAGTTTCCTTGACCTTGACCATGTTACAGACAATCTGAAGCTGGTAGGCTTAATACTAGGAACAACAACACGCCGAACTACTTCAGGAGCAGTGAACGGAATTTACTTTGCCTTTGCCATCAAACAAAACTGTCTTTAACATGCAACGTCAAAACATGCCACAATATCTACTTGAAGAAGTGGTGGTGACACCTGGAGTAGCCCATGCCATTCTCATACAAGTGTGGGAGGATAACAAAAAAACTATTTCCTGTGAAGTCTCATCTAACAGATATGGTGCACTGTAAAGCTGGCACTTTTTTTTTCTCTTATCCAACCAAGGCTTAGGTACCTTCTCTCCTACTGAGTTGCCTTATCCTCCTCAAGCATCTGTTTTTGAAGTCAGGCAGCTTAAGCACAGATTAATGGAGAGTCCTAGAGATCTTGCCGTGAGGGCACAAAACAGAAGTCTTGGCTTGAATTTTGACTTAAGGACCTGCATGCAGCGAGTGGCCATTATCAGCAACATATCTGTTAGGTTGCTGAGACAGCACGTTTGCTAAACATCGATGCTTTGACTTATCTCAGCGTTGTACTTTTCAGTTCTACGGGCTGCAATGCTTTGAACTGAGTACCCATGGGTGTGCGATGTATAGTAACTCCATTTCCGTTTGGGCCATTTGCTGTCTTCTTTGGTTTTACTGGTGTGTGATACACTGGTGTAAATGTGCTGTAATAAGATAGTTGTCTTGTACTTTCATTACTGCTTTCATTACCTTCAAGAAACGCTGAAACAGCTTCTGTTGTAGATGCTGTAGTGTAGGCCTACTGGCATTTGTTACCCAATCAATACTCACCTTAATCTAATTTACTGGGAAGTAGTGAACTCTTTTACTTTATCCACTCCCCCCTCTTATTGAGCCGGGCTATGGTAAAAAGGCCTCTCATTTTCTCATTCTGTTGCCAGGCTTTTCATCCTACAGACAGATACAATGTTCCTGATGCCCTGCAGTGACTGTTCTCACGCTTTCTCCCTCACTGCAAAGAGGGTCTTTTCCTGAGCCCTTTCTCTTTCTTTTCCCGGGGAAAGGAGTGTTACGGGTGGGTGGGGTGGGGGGCACCACCCCTCCCTCAAGTGTAGCTGCAATCCTGAGGACTCTGCCTCCTCCTACTCATTTGCTGAAAATGAGCCGAATGAAACGGCCTTTTTTAAGCAAGCCAAAGTGAGCAGGGTATGAAACGGTAGCTCTGACATAGTGAGTGTGCCTGGACTACCAGCAATGATTTTTAATCAGAGATTAAAAGCACACTGCATTACAGTCCCCAGCATGGCACAATGACAGCTCCCTCATCATTCTCCACTATTTCCAGGAAATATAGACTTTAGAGAAGCCCCCTGAAGTTAGGTCTAACTATGTTTATATCTGTTGATTATGTTTTTTCCTGTTGCGCTTGCTGATTTATTTACCTCCGTATATTTCATCTCTCAAGTCAAAGCTCCCTTTCATTTGTAATTCTTGCTCCCTACATTGTGCCAGCAATCATGAGGCCATCACTGCGCCACATGCTGTGCAACTACCAATTCAAACTGGTAATTCCTATGCAAATCTCGCATTAGAAGTAAAGCCATCAGGCTTAATGCATTGGAAACATCCAAACATCAAACACTAATATCTCATCTCTTCTAATCTTGTTGCCTGGTTTACTTGTTGACAATTGACTAGAAAAGAATATGCATGGTTATTAGCCTGTAACCTCAGACTTCTAAAGTCTTCAACTTCTAGGGATGGACTGCCATCAGTCCATGTTTGCAGTGTGATATTTTCCTCTATGCATCTGTCAGTGAATGTGTACACAGCAGGGAGCCAAACTCAAGAGTAATAGAACTACCCACAAAGCCTAATGTTGCTTTCAGTGTCCCCCTCGTTTCTTCATATGTGGCAATTTGCATTCAGAACAGAAGCATGCGAAAGTCTGATTTAGTCTGATTTTCACTGATTTTGTTCCCAACTGCAGCATTTAGTGTGTAGTCGTAATTTGAACAGCAATCAGCATCCACTATCACTGCAAAAATGACCATTCCCAACCATTTTTTGAAAAATTTATTCAATGACATTATGGTGTTCATACCGTTTGCGTTTTTAAGCAATCAAGCTCAGTCTCTAGTAACAGATTGCCCTTGTGGTTGGTATGACTGTGAAGTGAGATTTATGGCCTAGTGACGCTGTTGAATGAACAAATCAATAGATCCATGTCTGATATAGTGTGTTGCATTCAGAAACACGTCCATGCACCATTGTTCTGTGGCCACCTCTAAGACAGACAATTCTTCATTGTCATTTTGTGAGACGTGACATTCACAGCACACCTTCGACAATAGGCCTTTGTGCCTTTTGTGAAGGCCTGAAAACACTTTGAGGCAACTGATATAGATATAGACGGTTGTTCTGTTACCTACTTATAGAGTTATATTATGAACCAGTGTTGGAAAGAGCAGTCATACCGTTTCTTTCAGCAAATGTATCAGTGCCACAACAGAATAATACGCAATTAAAAGTAAAAGCACTACATTTAGGATTCTGCTTTAGTATGAAAGTATTCATATTAGTATATGATGGCCACACAGGGTGGTAATATTGTACAAAATTTCACCACATTTGTGCACAGGTTAATTTCTGTGGTTGTCAGCCACACCCCAAACAATTCATCCTCACAAAGGTAGTAACACTGCTTATTTGATTTGTAATCTACATATCTTTTTGTTTTTAAAAGTTTAAATGGAGTGCACATTTTTTTACATTGTAGGTTTAAATAATCCTTTTCTGTTATATATTAATCATTATTGTTTTGTCTTTTGGTTACCATGCTGGATGGAGGTCTTTCTGATGGAGCAAACTGTACGGCCAAGGGTGGAGGACGGTAAATTCTTGTGGCTTGCCAATCGAGCTGTACCACACGCTGCCATGTTGGAGTGTGTGTGTGTGTGTGTGTGTGTGTGTGAAGGGGGGGGGGGGGATTTGTATTAGTTGTAGTTGGCATCCATTTTGTTTAGTTCAACTTGGTTTGGCCTTTTATAGGCCTAGATTGGTTTCCATTGTTTTGCATTTTTTGGGTAAATAAAAAAACCTGTTTTTCAAAAACTCCTGGTCTCCTCATTGCCTGACTGCTTGGTCCCTGACATTATAACATGTGTTTAAGCATCAAATGAAATATTACTTTTGACAATTTTCTAGTCCACTTTAGGTTTGTGCTAATTGACAATCTATTTATTGGGGGTGGGATAAAATGTATTTGTGAAATGTATAAAATTCTCATCAATCTACTGTGGTAATCAACTAGTAACATAACTAGTAACTACACTACGGCTAACTAGGCTTCTCAAATTGGTTTAGATTAATAAATAAAGAAACACACACTATTTGCAATATTAACAGACAGGTTAACGTTATAGAAATGTTTAACTTCTGATGATGAAATACTAAATATCTATTGTTTGACAAAACAATCCAAACTTTGGATCCACTTGCGAGATTTTTTTGCTTGCTAGATAAACCAACACGAACCTATTAATGATGTTGTGTTGGGAACTAAATCTTTGGACCAAGCCGGTCCAGGGCTGCTATGTATGCTAGCTAGACCTCCTTTTTCTCACAATTTGAGAAACTGATGTTGGATTTTTAATTAAATTTGACTTTTAATTAAACAAATCCGACTGAGACCATGCTGTCATCTGCAGGCTGCATTTAAGTCAGTCACCATTGCTGTTACTGCACCTTGTCCATTTGTGTACCAGTGTGTGTGGTGAAAATGTAGACAATCGCCTAAGCCTAGTCAGGGCTAGACTTCTTATTAGTTGGATTAAGTATTTTAGACTCTGACCTTGCATCAGATTATGCTTATGGAACATTTTGCTTATAAAACCTTCATTTGCAACAACTTACTACATCTGGGTGATAAATGTAGTATTAATAAGCAACGCCTGTAATGTTTAATTAATTGTTGTGGTTTTGAAGCAAGCAGGTCTCATAAATTGCAAATGAAAGGAAAACTAACTGTAAATACTGTACTTAAGTAAATGTACATAGTTGCTGTACTATGCATCTGACACTGCAGTGCGGATATTTTGCCTTTACATCAGGCATGTAAAGGCATCCAGATCAAAATACTCCAGAGATGAAACGAGAGCACATCCATTTTACACTGTACACTGTAATGTAGCAGCTGTAATGTCTCCCTGTACCAGACCCCCTCCATATCCCATTTCTATTAATATGCAAACATCTGCCTCCTGTCTTTACGAGGTGTGAATTTCAAGTTTTCTAAACAGCATATGCAAGCCAACGGTGCTCAGTTGGGGTTTGGCCCGCTAAACATTTACCAGCTGTTGACCCTATGGATGACGGCTGTGTGTAACAGAGTGCTATAAGAGATGACAACAGTTACCACACTGGTCCTCTGTGTCCACTTTCACCGGAACCTCTTTATCTGTTTCGCTGTCTTAAGCAGACAGACTGCTCAATGAGGGGAGTTTCTCTAATCCACAGATGTTGTGTGGGACGCAATGAGGGACCTATTAAAAGCTTTGTTGCCAGATTCCAACTGAACAGTTTGAAAAAGTTTAGTTGTAGTAAGATGCTCAGCATAAAGCTGTTTTGTCAAGTTCAGGTGTTGCTCCTTGACACGTTGTATTCTTTTCTTTCCAAGTTGATGACCGTTTGTGTTATTGACAAAAGGCAAGAGATTGAAGTAGAAAAAACACATTGTGGTATCTTCATTGTCAGAGCAAGCATGTAGAATGCGATACAAAGGGTCTCTATTCATTGGCCACAGTGACAGGCTCCTGTTCTTTAGAAACCGAAGGAAAAATCAATACTGTGCGAATGTAGCCCCCCTGTCTGTTCACCCATCCAACCCTCTATTCTGTTATTTCTGTCTCCGTTTGGAGAGTTCTGTTTGCTCTCAGACCAGCTCCACCTCAACCCTACCCCCACCATGTCAAAGGTCTGCATCGCTCTACCCCCTGCTTTCACCCACAAATTAGACACAGCATTTGAGTGCAGTCCATGCACTTCATATTATGGGCTCTAAGCTCTCTGTGTACATCATCAAGATATGATGAGCATGCAAAGTATATTAGAAGGTCTGTTAACTGTCTGATTGGAGAGAAATTCTGCTGTTTGTTGATAAGCATTCCCTGTTTGTTGTTCCTGCTGATTAGACACCTACATTCATGACTCTCCAGTTTTGATGATGATGAATATGATGCACTACCAACAATTCAGGCTGGAAATCTGTATGCTAATTTTGCATTTACGATGAGGTAATTTGGGCTAATGCTCTGGAAAGATTCAGATTTAACCCTTTCCAAAGACTCTGATTGAATGAAAGAGAGAGAGAGAGAGAGAGAGAGAGAGAGAGAGAGAAAACAAATAATGGCTTAAAAAATGGAAAAACATGTTAAAAAAGAGAATGAATATGATGAAATACAAAATATACATAACATGTCTGATCAGCAATGCTACCCTTTGCAATTAAGGTTGTAGAAGTTAAAGGGGGAGTCCTCTGTAAAAACAAATTGTCCTGCATTGCGTCATTCTAAGTAATTTAAGCAATGAAGTAAATGACATAAATTCGATTATCAAATAATAGCCAAGTCTTAAGAAATACCTGTGGTGCGTTCAAACAAAAAAAAGGCAGGTGTTGAATAAAATACAGGGGGAAATGAGTTCACTGTTGTTGTTTCATAATGACTTGCATGGTTGCTCCAGTTTCTTTGTTCTCACTAATTGCTGTTCATGAAGCTCGACACCTACAGATGAGACTTTCACAATGTAAGCCTTGCACATAAGGGAAGGGATCATACCTACAGAACCACTGAAAAGCTTTCAATGTTCAAGTGCTGGGTTGCATTAACGGCACAAAAAAACAACTACAAACAACACAGAAAACAGGAGCAGATCAGAACACACAGTGGCTTATTACTATAAATATGTTAAAATATACAAAATAAAAACAGGTGAATCAGAAAGTAACAATGTTAACAATCTGGGGACAGAAATAACATTTCAGGAATTCCTAATTTTGCCTTAACTTCTGGTTTAGATTCATAGTGGGTTAGATGTGATCAGAAGAGCTGTGTTTTGTGCTAACATTTGTTACTTGTTTATGTGGCCATATGTTTTCTAACCTCAGCAAATAGACTTTAACAGAAAATGCATCTAAAAAGTTCCCTTTCCATTTCATCTGGATGTTACCCTGGTATAATCTTCTTGCTAACATGCAAACCATTTTTTTTTTCTTGATGACTTTAAAGAGGTGTTATTATGCTCATTCTCAGGTTCAAAATCCTATTTAGGGGTTGTACCAGAACAGGTTTACATGGTTTCATTTTCAAAAAACACCATATTTTTTTGTCATACTGCACATTGCTGCAGCTCCTCTTTTCACCCTGCGTGTTGAAGGCTTCGTTTTAGCTATGGAGTGATACATCTTGTCTCTAAATGATCTTTGTTGGGAGTTGCACATGCACAGTTCCTCGTTAAGGACTACTAGCCAATCAGAAGCAGAGAAAGGCGGGTCAGCGAATAGAAGTTAAACAGCTTTGATTCAGCTGTAGGCCACATGTTGCCGACCAGGTTGGCAACATGGACTGGAGCAAGAGTTTCAGAGTGGTGAGTTATTAATCTGTAACAAAAGTATCTTTCATCCATAAAGTTTTAACTGAGCTCTTCCTCTGCATCACAGTAACAACTTTAAGTCCATTGACTGCTTGGAGGGTAGCTAGTGTTTGGAAGGGGGAGGAGAGGTGTGTGCTGCAGCTCAGTGTTTTTCAACCGGCGTTTTTGAGGGCATGTCGGACTAGCCGCTCAGCGAGCATTATGACACATATTTTCATTGTGACGTCACAAGAAAGGGAAGTAAATAAGATCAATTATCTGATCTTTTGATATAAGGACTTTCAGAATCTAATGGTGTACAATAGCTTTAATGCTTTCATAAATCCAGTCATTGTGTATAATAGTTTGACAAAACAATACAAACTCAAGACCCACTTGCTAGCTTTTTCTGGAGCTTTCAACTATATCACCTGGCCTCAGTGGATGGCATTTGCTCAGTTGTCATGTACAGTAGATGGATCTCTTGATAACCAAACTTAGGAGCTGTTATGCCATCCATAGAACCTTTAGGGCTTCTCGTTCATGTTGACTTTAAAGTTAACCAAACAGTTTAATTCCTGGAAATAGTAGATTAATTAAACAATCCTTACTCTAGGTCCACTTACTAGCCTTTTCTGGAGCTGTCATATGGTTGAAATCTTGGTTGAAAGCAAGTAAGATGCCCTTTTTGTCAAACTATTTCCATGATCAAGGATAAACTTTAATGCTCAGATTACGGTACCAATCTTTCAGAATGATAAACTGAAAGGTAGAAATCTACGTTCAATAAAAGCGAAACCATATTCAGATCTGGTCATTGTGGAGGAACTAGAAGGCATTTGACAACATTCCCCTGTTTATGAAACTACCTTTGAATTCATTTTACCGTGTGTACCAAGGCGCTACCTTCTTGGAATACAGGAATGTAATAAGACAACAGTTTTTGCACCACAGGGTGCTTCACTTAAATGGCATCATATTCCTTGGCTGTTATATGACCATGCAGAGCAATCATCGCACCTAATGTTTCCCATGGCTGCTTATATCACTGCAGATCCACCACCATGTTTAACAGCTGGTAACAGACTTTGCGATGCTGTTGATATCATTTAGCTTTTTCCTGTCCACATGCCGGGAGAATAGAAAAATTAATCTTTAGACCATGTAATGTTTTTCCATCGCACAGGGGTCCATGTTTTACATTTATTAGACACAGTTATGCCTTTGTCTGTGGGAAAACAATTCATTCTCAAATGGTAACTTTTGCCATATGTACCAGGATTTTGAAGCTAACAAAACAATTTTAGTTGAGACTGTGATTCAGTGGTACAACTGGTTATTTTTGAGGTTGTATTTGTGCAACAGTTCTGTTAAGTGTCAGTCTGTCTTCAATTGGTGACCACTGTTCCTTTTTCCTGACACAGCTTATGATTCTGAAGTGTCCCATGTTACATTTTGCAGTTTTTAACAAATGTGCCTGCAATTTTACAATTGTTTTGCCTCTATGGGACTCTTGTTTGTTGCCATTTATCTTTGAAAACTTCAATATAAATTGGTGATTTATTTGAAGCCAAAACAGACAGCCTGCTGTATGTAGCTGAGTTTGTAATTGTGATTTATATATCCTCCCTCTGTTTCCGTGTCGACAGTGATGAGAATATCATTCATTATTTCGGATATTGCAGTCACTGCTGTCCTTTCTTTGACCTCCTGCATGTCTGCCTTGTAATTGTGGTGCAGGAATGTTTTAAAAGCTTCATTCCAGGTCTCAGAGGAGGCCAAGAACCACCAAGGGAGTTTCTTCCTCCAAACACCACTGATCAGAAACCACATCAGAGCTCATCGAATTTCACTGAAACACAGAAAAACAGAGGGCCTGGAATTACCCTTTGAAATGTTAACAATCTGGGGACAGAAATAACCTTTCAGGAGTTCCTAATTTTGCCTTAACTTCTGGTTTAGATTGATAGTGGGGTAGATCTCATCAGAAGAGCTGTGTTTAGTGCTTACAATTGTGCTTGTTTATTTGGCCATATGTTTTCTAACCTCACAAAATGTCCCTTTTCAGTTCCAGTAAATAGACTTAAACAGTAAATGCATCCATTAGATTATTCCCTTTCCCTATCATTTGGATGTTACTGTAGTATGTTCTTCTAACATGCAAACCAGATTTTCTTTCTTGATGACTTTAAACATTATGGTCTAGGATCTATTTCCACTGTCTGGTTTAGGTAATAATTTGTTCGTTCACATTTGATAGCAAAACTGTCCAACTTCGCAAATGGTAATTTCCAAAAGAAAAGAGCCAGCATCATCCCCATCTTGCCCTCCAAGATGCTGTTTAAAGTTAATAATATTCAATTACTATTTCTTATTTCATGGGCTACTTGGGTTTTTGAGATAATGCATAATAATAATTTTTAGAAATTAATTTTAAAAGTTCAGTAAATGCATGTTGTTTCAAAGTCAATCAGTAATCGTGTGTAATAATTGTGTGCTCAGTTACGACCAAAATAATCATAGTTATGATTTTTGCCATGATAGAGCAGCCCTATGTTCATTAAACCACTCAGATACTTTGCACTTGTTTCACAATGGAAATGTTTAATCATAGAATAATAGTGATCCACGGTGGTCTCCAAAGATACACATAAAAGTAATCGTTTTGATACTTCTATACCAAGTTTTCGCTTTAATTTCACACTCATCTGTATCTTTTCAAAGCTCCACTATGTGTAAACAAGGTCCACTGCCCTTTTTGAAGAAAAAGTCATGGGTCAAATTATTATAACGAGCAATACTCCCCACAGGCGCTGTCTGCTAGTCCTTCTGAACTTGGCTCACTAGTCTTTCATTTACTCTGAATTATGGATCATCAATTTTGAATAAAGATCTTGCTGAGTCTAGAAACAACAGCCTGAAGTCAAACTGCATCTTGTTCTCTGCTGATTGACAGCTTTCTTCTGCAAATAGCATAAACATAAGAATGGCACAGACCCATTTGAAAGACATATAGCGCCCTGATAATGTTCAATTTTCCAGCAGCTATACTGAGTCCAACGAGCATTTTCCTATTTATGCCATTGTATTTTCTGAATTTAGTGGATATGTGGAGTATTCTCTAGCAGAGGTAATGGGTTCTGTCAGTACATTCTTTCACCAGCCACTTATTACCCTCCACGCATCAACATCAATATCAAAGGTGTCACTGGTGGACAAAAATACACATATAAACTTTTTCAGATGTCCCTCAAACAGCTTTAGTCAAAACAAGTCAATATACATTACATCCCTGCTCCAAGGGAACGATTAGGCCTGCAATGTTTTAGTGCATATTATATAGAGGGTGGGTGGAGGGTGGCTCATACTGTCCACAGAGCACACAGCACTTAGCAAGTCAGCACATGTTGGTGAAACGTGATGTGCGATGGAGAGTAGATTGCACAGTAGAAGAAGTCGGTGAGGAAACACGAGAAGTTTGCAAAACAGGCAACTTCACGCTCAATTCATCACTCCAGCAGAGATAATGAGTGCATTAGGAAATGGGGGGAAAAATCTCAGGGAAGAAAAGAAGATTTGTCCCCCTACAGCCCACTCTGCATTAAAGACAAACCAGCATCAGAATGACAGTAGTGATTTCCTTTGTTGCCCTGTGTTTGAGGTTGAGGCATTCTCATTAGGTCTTATTTCATGTGTGAGCACACAGCAAATTGATTCATTGACGTGATGACCCGGAAGCCGACCAGTAGTGTTCGGGTCACTTCTACAACTGTGATTAATCAGCTGCTTCACATAGCTTCACAGACATCACACCGACATAGAACAGGAAGAGAAATTGCTTTCACGAACAACAACCTAATTTTTAAGAATAAAAGGTTGTTACTGCAGGTACATGTCAGTGCTTTGAATTCTCAGAATTCTCTGATAAAACCATATGCTTGCACAAAGAATAAATCTTAACATTAATGTCATATCAACAGAGCAGTTAGAGCGGGAAAAGGGGAAAAAAGGCTTATTGGAGAATCATATCAGCAGAGATTCTGCCAAGATGAACGGCTCTGTCTCAATAAATTGTATTTTTGTGTCAGAGAAGCATGTGGGACCCTTGCCTAATGTAGCGTAAAAGTCTCTTTTGTGGAGCCTCAAATTCATTGTATCAGCCTGTCAAAGCTAAACTAGGGAAATCACAGCGAACAATTGAAACAGAAAGGAAAGAGAGGTCAGGGCTCCGAGCTTGTTCCAGGAAACAACATGTGCTCTTTCCAAAAGATGACTATCAGAGCTCAGCTCAGACAGGGCTATTTTCTCAGGATTATTACTGAGCGATATAATCTGAAATATATCCAACAGTATCAATTTGTGTAGACTTTTAATTGAAGGTGAAATAAACTGTAGAGCTTTCTTTTTAAAAAATCATTATTCCATTTGTGAAGCCTTCTATCTTCTACAGATACTGTAGTCCAGAGAATAACTCTAGATGCAGGTGACATCACTGTCCTCTGGTTGAAAAGCATAAACTTTTCAAATGCTCAAACAAACTACTTCATACAATGTGTCATCTGACCACACGGGGAGGCAAAAGTTCGGAACAGCCACTTGAGGGAAGGGCTAAGACAATCTTTATTCAAATGTTCGTCGAAAGGCATTCATAGTGTTGCACTCGGCTGTACATACAAAAAGTGGCGTAACTTTGTTGAAAATGAAAATGAAAGCTTGAGAAAAAAGGTCAAACTCTGCCAGCAACACCTGGCCAATTGCTTTGTCAAGTGAGCGGGACTGTCGGCTCTGGAATGTTTGCCAGATGCAGGCCCTACAATGCCCTACTCCACAGAACAGGGCGTGGAGTGAGGAGGTTTCAGACGCTGTTCCGCCATCTGACAATCCATCCAGGACCATCTGGGTGTGGCGTCAACATGCTCCAACACACAGCTGGAGTCTGTTGTACTTACGACGACATCTAGCATGGTGCTGCCATGCTACATCACTGCTGCACAGGGTGAGGAATTAGCACGCAAGCAGGATTATTAGACTGCGCACAGTTACTCTTTCATAGAGCTAACTGTTTTGTTTTGTATGTAACAATATGTCAGTCTTTGGATTAAAGCTCATACCAGACAATTCGTGCCCCATGCAACTACATCTGCAAAGTGATATTTTAAAATCTTAAATCAGAAACTGGGCTTGTGCAAACATGCCAGATTCATCTTTAGCAAATTTGTTCTTCATATTATCATCGACTGACCCTCAGTAAAGTCGAAGACTAAAGGCTTGAGAAAGATGACTGAATAACACTTCTCTTAATGGATTTCAGACATACTGAGATGCATACCAGAGCATTAAAATGCAGTAGTTTTTTTTTTTTCTGAAATGTAATTAAAGAATTTTAATCCAGGATTGTGATTCTCGTGTTGTGTCAGAATTCAGTCCATGGCACGGCCACATTAGCTCATTGAAAGTGATAAACACCAAAACAAACTGAATCTCGTCCAACATGACCCCCATTACAATTCCAATTTATTTCCCCACCCACAGTCTGAATCAAATTGAACCTATTGACCATGCAGATAGAAAAGGACTGGTAAACAAAACAAGATGTTGCACACTTCCTCCTCATTAGATACTGAGAGTCCATTGAAAATCAACAACTTATTGATGGGAACATTCTACATGTTGCCAAACAGTCGGCTTAAAGGATTTAAACTTGAATTGCTTGCTGTTGTTGAATGCATCCTTAAGTCGGTGGCTTTATGGAAACAGTCTTCTTTTTCACTGCGGATCATGGGGAATTTAAGAATCCTGCAGCCTATAATATCACTATAACCAAGTACATGGTAGCTCCAGATCCCATGCTGCTGGTATTCCTCCCTGTCCTCATTATTTGAATATAAAACCCATCAGCTTAGCTCTGCATGCAAGACAGTGTTCTTTGTTGTGGGTGATTGCCGCCATGCTTGGGACTGATACGGTTGTATGCTTTTATTTTACCCGGCACTCTAGTGGGTCCGTTGTGATTCAACAGTCATTATCAATGCCCAACACATGTCGGCCTGCCTCTAACTGTCCTAGTAGCACACTGACCACAACAGGGAACCAAACACACTAATCCATTGTGGTCTCAAAATGGATCCTGAACAATTGCTTGGCATTTTCAGCGCTCACATGAGGTTGCTGAGCGTACGTCTTATTCTGGACTAGGAAATTACTATTAGAGGAAAATATATTTATCCTGTTCTGACAGCAGGATGGATCAACTTGATGATCCTCTTCAACGTTTCAACAGGAACCACACTCCAGAGAACAGGGAAATTAAACATGCATGTATTATTAATCAGGACACTATGTCAAATCACTCCATATGCAAATTATATAAGGCTTGTATTACATAAGACTATATAGTATGAATGCATCTGACACTAAAGACAATGGATAGAGCTGCCCTTCACAATCCATTTGCCCAGTTCGTCTCTTCCCGTTTACACGTCAGGGAAGGTGTTAAAACTGAACCGATTATTACACTTGGAAATCAAGCCATCTGACGCACAGATCAATGGCCGCCTTGACTGATGGGTCTCCTATCTAGATGAACGGCCCCCTTGAGGGATGCTTGCTCTGCCCCGCCACTGTTACAGAGACAGGCGGATGCAATAGCGCTGATTCTCAAGGCCACAGCGATGACACAATATATCAGCCCAACCCGAAGGAGATTACACTGAAACATCTGACCACAGGTTGAAGGGCATATAAAATAAAAAAGACATACACCATCATTCCTTTTAACAAATGTTTACATTTCATATGTGTATAAGCATTTGAGGCTACAAAGCAATACATGATGACTGTGGTTCATTAAAAGAGGCCCATGAGAGATCGGGCAATTGCCCTTGTGGTTTCTCTTAGACCCACTCGAAGCCTTCAGGGACAGACTGCTCATTGTGATCCCCTCCAGCAGCAGCAGCCGCAGCAGCAGCAAGCTGTCCCTCATTCTGGGGAGGGAGTAGATATGTGGAGACTTTGACATTGAATGCAGCCCGAAGACGTTTGGATGGCACACTGATAATGCTGGTCATCTGTTGAACCACAACTGAGAGGTCACACGGAACTACTCACAGCCAAGTGAAGTCAGTACATGGTATATAATGTACTGATAGGTGTACCATACATGTATGCACACCTGGACATTCAAGATGAAAAACAGACATTAGAGAATCTTCAAAAATATTTAAACATATTATTATAATTTCGGGGATCACTTAGCTTTTCAACTTGTGTCATCATCAGGTCAAAATACTTTGCTGACTTGGTCCAATGCTTTGGTTTGTGACCAAATACCTAATATATACCTGACAAGCTAATGACATTACCATCAGCATCAGATATACTTTGTGTCTAGCGCTGATTAGCAAATGTTAGCATGCCTACATGATAAACTAAGATCATGAGCATGGTAAACATTATCCCAGCTACATGTTATTTAGCTTAAAGTACCACCAGAAAAAAAAAGTGTGCATCGCCACCCTCGGAATCCACAAACAAATCTTCCAAAGCAGGACAAAAATCTTCAAAAATGCTCTGTGTCACTGCCTTGATCTAACTGCATGACTGACAAGAGGAGTGCTAACAGCGTGGAGAAGTAAGCTCCCACTGTTTGAAGATGGTTTGGGACTCCCTCTATTCAGCTCAGTACATCTGCTGCTTAGTAATTGACACGACATGAATTATACCTTATAGGATTCCTACACGTTCAAAGCAGCCATCTTGGTACAAATACAGGCCCCGTTACAAATGCACACTGACACTACAAACATCTCTGCTCTCCTACTCCTCAGCATTTAATGTGAGTGTCTCTCTGCTCTCTTACAGGTGCAAGTGCTGCTGCCCATGTTCTTTGTTTCCCTTCCATTCTCCATCAAGAACAAATAAATTTATCTCATAATGGGATCCCCTTTGATAAAAAGCAGTCTTCTGTCATTCTGTTGGAGGTGCCAGAGTGTTGGATGGTGAGAAACTCCAGGTTAAGTACTTTCTTTTATCACTGCTCCTTTTTATATGCAAATCACCCTGCCCGCCCAGCTATTTACTGTTGCAGGTATTCACACACGGCCTCAAACAGTGCCAGCCACAGACCGCAGCCTGCCATCCGGCGCCAGCATGGGACTTGAAATAGATTTGATTAGGATTCAAAAATACGCCTTTGATCTCACGTTTGTTAGGCAAATGCGGCCGCATGACAATATGCTTGAGAGGATGGAATGATTCTGCCGGCGTTTACAAAATAATGGACAATCTAATTGTACTGTAATGCAGGGTACACGCAGTTATTAATTTGTGAGGTGCGGTGAGCCAGAAAGTGGGTTCATTTGCATCCGGTTCCGACAGGTTGAGCGAGAGGCAGTGGTTTGGCTTCAAACAAATATGCCATTGCCTATAGATAATCAGTACTCCGTTGCTGTGTGGCACAAACTCACTACCTGCTGTCATGATGAATAGACTGCCATTTTGTCTATAAATATGAAATACGGGGCAAGGAATTTCAATAATTAGATTTACCATTACATAGTAGGATGCTCATTGCTGACTACATTTCTGTGAATTCACAGCTCTGGAACTGATTTGGTCTTTTCTGACGGAATGAAAAAAAAAACCCCCACAGCTTTTAGCTGCAGTCATCTAAATTGAGGCGAGGATGCTGTCAAGACTGAACATAGAAAGACCAATATACAAAAGTGTAATCATTCCAGAAATCTCACTGTGCTTCCATTATAGCATCTTAAAGTGTGACACTTTTGCTTTTTTCCAGCCACTTTCAAAAGTGTGCACCAGACATACCAGAAATGGGCCTTTGTCATTTTAAATGTTGAGTCATACACCCCAAAGACCTCAGTGACCCAGATCAAGATCAAGCTTGACTTGCATTATTTAAACCATGTGGAATGTGTGTGATTTGAGAGTTAACCCACTTCTAAAAATACAACTATGATGTGGACTTAAATCCGACACTGCATATAGCATTTTATAGCAGATTTCGATTTCAAGGATGATTATATCTTTGCACCACACTGAGCTCTTTTATCTGACATAAAATAGAGACCAGCCACAGTGACAGGACCAAATAACCCACTCCATATTCATTATTAACTACATTACACATTATTCTCTGATGAGCTGTAATTCTACTTGCATGGGCACAGCTGGAGGGCCTGCACAAAGGTTTTAACATACCTAACTCCATGCTGGAGTTTGCTTTGACAGTCTATTAAAAGACGTCTTCTACATAGGTTAACACTGTGAGATTAGTAGCAGCTGGCCAACTCACATAATTAAATTGTTGTCGTAGCACAATGACAGTCAATGTTCTTTTTCCACTCTCAGTCATGGATAAACAAGAGTCTATTTTCGCTCTTTTGGGGCGTGTGCTAAGACTGATTCGAAAAGCTCCCCCTAACTTTAAGCTTTTTCAGGCTGTAATTGACAACACTTGATGCTCAGGCTTTGGAAAAGACCATGGATTTCCCTGGATTAGAGTGTGAGGGCCAAGGCTTTTCCATCCTCTGCAACTGGATTAAATCACTTGATTGGTAAGGAAGCTAAAGAGACGGGTGTGGCAGATTGCCAAGATATAACGTGCTTGCTCTGCATCCAAGGTGAAAGGTTAACCGTGTTGTCCAGAAGGGCTTCAAACCGTTTGGCCTTGACTGTGTGGGTCAGAGGATGGCAGTTGTAAATCACACGCCAGTGAACTGCAATCAAAGTGCAGCATCAGGCCACTTCACATCCCATTTTCACTGGCAGGTGGGCACATAGGCATGCCTTTATAGGCATAGAAGATTACTCATAGGCAAACATACAGCACACACGCAAAAGCATTCTGCACATAAGATATGCTCAAATACACCCAAGCATTTCTCAACTGTTCTCACTCAGCAGTCACACAACCTTGACTTACTTCTTCCACATCAGATACCTGGTCTGCCATCAATGTTATTTCGTCAGTTTATCTGTTTGTTAGCAGAATATCTGAAAAATCTTGCCAACAGATTTTAATAGAATTTGGTGAAAATTTAAGTCATGGGTTTGTGGTCCAGGTCCAGGAAGAAAAGTGGACTTCTTCATTCTTGACCTTGAAAATAGCTGTTTGACCCAAAATACTCTAATCTTTTTACTTGGTTCTCTGAAGCTTTCAGCCACATATCACGTCTTCCTCAGTGTATGGAGCTTGCTCAGGTGTCATAGAGATGATTTACTTGTTATCATGTTGCCCAACTATGGAATATTACTAGGATGAAAAATATATATTTTTGCACATTTTTGCCATTTCCTCATGTGGTTTAAATATGATATCTTATGCCTATGATCAATATGTTCTGTATTGAGAATGGCTAAAATGACCATCTGTATGTGAAATGTAGTTTCAAACCCACAGAGAATCATGCAGTTACCTTCAGGTTTTGGAGCTTTTATAGACTTTCAGATATTATTTTGGTTTTGCAGCCTGGAAATGTACTGTTTTGGTTCTCTCTCTTGCTCTCATCAGCTGTTCACGCACAATATGAACAATTACCCTTTTCTGCTGCAAATGAAGCAATCGCTACCACCATTGACCCTCTGTCTCTGCTATAATATTGCTCATCTGTCATGGGTTAAGGAGACACACAGTAGCGGAAACGCCAGTGACAGTAAACTCCCACGATGCCTCTGAGAGCCATTTTAACATCCAAACCTACAGTGAAAAGAAGTGATCACATGGTCTTGATTTGGCAGTTCTTGTGCAGTCATTGTCTCGGGAGTGATAAACGGCCTACATCACAGCCACAGCCAACCACAGCCCGAACTAATTACTGGACTGGCAGGTCCTGTATTCATTGTGGGCCTTGCAACCGCACATGCCCAGTTTTCTATCTGCTCCTCATTCATGAAAAGGCCATTACCACAAAGCCCTCAGTCAGGTGAAAGAGGAATGATGTAGAATGATGTTTTCTCTGTTACAGTGGAACCATGCCACAGACCCCTGCCATGTTGAAAGTCTACTTCTTCTTTTTTTTTTGTCCAATCTTCTTAGCACCTGAGGGAGAGTTAGATATCATACGGGTCCAACCTGCAAGCCATCATTGCCTGTTTACGCCTCATAGAACCAACATTAGGTGAAAATCTTCAAAGGGATTTACTGTGCCGCCACTTAGACAGATAATATGTTCTACTATAAAAGGGCCTTTCATTGACATTTAAATACCATTCCATCCCCATCATCCAGCACAATGCCCAGCACAATGCAGAGAAAATGCATTTCTTTAATACCACCTCTTCTGTTGCTTCTAGTTTTCAACCATACCAAAATATTAGTATTAATCCCAATACTCATGGAGTATATAACTGCTCTTTTTCCTCCTCATTTCTTGTTGAGTCAGAGGCACCGGAAGAAAGTCACATTTAACTTTATCTTCCATGGTCGATCTATTTAACACTGTAAGCAGACTGAAATGGTTGGAATGGAAGTGTCTGGGGAAATATCAGGGTCTGGGAAGACGTCCAATGATGCTGTGATTTATAGTTTCATTACTGTATCTACTAGGAAGGATCCTTTAGTGAATCTCTGCTCTGAACATCTCTGTGCGTCATACCACCGATTAACATCACTCACACAAGAAAACACAAGAAACATATGCAACCCTTATTCTTGAATTACTTAATTAATCTATTTTAGAACATTTTGTAGGCCCAGTAAACTTATTAAAACATATTATTAACATATGCATATGCAAATGGTGATGTAAAGATGATATTAAAATAGCAAACAATGTCCGGTGAGCCCAGTTAGAGTGTCACGGTTCCACTTTATCATACAGAACCTCAAAGTCAGAGGAGAGTAAGAGGAATATGCTAACTTCACTGGAGAAAGCCATATCTGACAGATTGCATTTTTCTACCCATAAAACATTCATGCAATGAATCACTTAAGCTATCGAAATACAGGAGAGCTGGCTGGGTGCAAAGAATAGAATTCTATTTCATTCCTCTGAAAACACACTGTCATATAACTTACTTTTGGAAATGGAAGGAGTGAAGGAGAATGCATAATGCATCTGAAATGGGATGAACAAAGGGGATACATATCATAGGTATTCATGCAGATCTATTAGTTTCTTATTGAACTATGTATCAAAGTTCTGTCTTCAAAAGGCCAACAGATAGTGCTATCACTGATATGTTGACCTATAATTTGGACATCTTGACTAGACTGTGTCCAGGGTCACAATCAGCCACGACAAAAAGTAGCAAAATGTTTATTTAAACGGAAAAGGTGGTACCTTGAACTAGGGCTGGGTGGTATATCGGTATTATAAGGTATACCGATATAATTTCAAAAGAGATATAATATTATACAATACTGTTTATACCGATATAGTTTGATTTTGAGTTAATAATTATAAATCCGCAAAGTCCTGCCCCTTCAGCTCAAACTCAATAAACACATAAACTGCATCATGTTAAGCACTTTGTAACGTGGTTTTAAAAGTATAAATAAAGATTATTATTATTATTATAAACTTTCCTTGGGCGGGCCATTCAGGTATATTAACGGCCATCCAGGTATATTTGGCGACCTATTTTAGCATTTTGCAGAGAAACACAAAGTTGTTATTACATTACAAGCCGTGGAAACAGTGGATATTTTATAAGCTCAGACCAGGTAAAGCAACAATGAACACACCAGTGCAGATGTGATTACCTACCACGTTTGTTTTGATAGGCTACGTCGTCAACACGCCTCCTCCACATGCAGCGCAACTGCTGCTATGAACGGAATTGCAAGTGGAAAACACTTAAATCAGGTGGAGAATGAAGTATTAAAACGGTGAAATGAGAAATAAGCTACTTCAAATTGCCTAGTAAAAACATGCTTTTTAATTTCAGTCACAAGGTATTAGAAATGTAGTGGTGCTTTCTGTAACTACAATGGACAGCGGTTATGGTTTGCTCACTGTCAGCTTTAAGTGCTCAGAGCCCAACACAATCATTGCAGTTATGTGTGTAAAACGTAAGAAAATAGACTTCAAATGTAAACACTTTTGGTTGTGTGCATATAATATAGCGCCAGTGAAACGTGACCTGTTATGCAGCCTGTGTAGACAGCTGTATTAATTAAAATTAATGTGTGAGAGACCATGGACTGAAAAATGCAGCTGAAATGTCTCCTGTGTAGTAAAGCTTTTAACCATTAAGCTAATGGAGCACCCACCACACCACACATAGTCGATCAATCAATAGAAAGAAAGAAAAAAATAGTATAGTAGACTAAATAGTAACATGTAAACATGTTATTAACATGACTATACCTTAACATCAGTTTCAGTAGGAAAGGAGCAGTCATATAAGCATTATGGCAGGCCATGTCCACACTCTTCCTTTATAGGTGACAAATAGATAATAAGGCTGGCCATTCATTTAATTCCCAGTGGAATTGTGTTGTGGCAATATGATCATATCATATTGCCACAACACAACTCCACATATGGGGTGGCAATGGTACAGTGGATAAGACCTATGCCTTTGGTGAGGCAATTGTAAGTTGTAAGCGCCAGCTAATTGACCAATTCTATCAAATTATTGTCTTGAACATCATTTTCATGTTTAGTTCATGACACCCAAAAGGCTTTCATACAAACCTGACAGAAGTGATCAAATCATGTGCCTACGGCTATTAGTATGGCTCATCATAAAGCAGTCTTACAGCAACTTCTGCAATGTATTATGCATGTGCTATGTGTAATGCAGGTATTAGATTACAGATATGAGCTTCAAACAATATCACACTACAGTCACCTGTCTGACCACAGCGTACGAGCCAGACACTCACACTGTGATCAACTTGTCTGGTTTGGGAGGCCATGGCTGTATTGTTGCCAATTTTAACTGCTACAGAGATAGTTAAGAGCTGGAAAATGACTAGGCCTGTATGCATGAGAATCTGAATCAGAATCAGCTTTATTGCCAAGTAGGTTTAGACACACAAGGAATTTGCTTTGGTGTCTCGGTGCATAACAATAAACATAGTAGGTAGGAAATATGGGAACGATTACATAGGTATTGCAGGTGAAAGGCAATCATAAATATAAAATCTAAAATAGACAAGATATAAAATACATACAAAAATAATAAAGAATATGTACATCTGGCTGTTATGTTAAGCATGTCTTCACTCTGTTTGGACACTGTTTCTTGCTATGGGTCATCATTATTTCAATATGAGCAAATCCTTTGACACAAGGTTATGTTGGTTTTCCTTCTCCCCCAATTTAGCCCAGAGCAATGGATCCCACAGACACTGTGGACATGTGTATGCATGTTTCAATGTGACAGCTCCATCTGGACTCACCACATGGACCATCTAATGATCACAGAACAGGATTCCCTCTCAAGGACCCAGTGCTCCTTTATTGAACACTGACCAGTGTCTACTTCGCGAAGCCTATAATCATTTTCTTCTTTGATACGCAACTTTATCATCTTCAGGGCGAGGGATGTTAAACCTATATGTCTCTGGAGTTTTAGCGTTTGATCTTCATCTGTGAAATGTACACGACATGATATTTTCCCCCAGTCTGTCTGTGTGTGTGTGTGTGCGTAGGCGGTGGCTGTGCGGTGTGATTGAGATATGCGACAGTAGCACTGGTTACGGTGGACCATTAGATGAGTGTCCTTGGGCTCCTGGGCTCCTCTCATAACTCTTGGGTGGCTGGCTGGCCCTGGGAGGTGTGAGCGGTGCAGGTCCCTGCTTGGTTCCATAATTTATGACTGTCAATCTGACATCAGCTTCCTCCACCTGTGCTATTCAGCCCACAACACCTAATGTCAGTAGTATGTGCAGCAAAAGATAACAGCTGCTGACAGAACACTGGGTTGGCCTCACTTTGCTTTGACTTCTAGGATCGGAGAGACTGCACATTCCTTCCATTCAATTATCCAGTCAAATGTTGAAGTTGTATTTTACTATTACAAATTGCAAAATTTGCTTTTTTGGTCATCTGCCAATGGAACATAAACTGAGAAGATTTACCTTTAAAAATTATTTTTAATACTTATAAATGTATTTTAATTATTATTATAATACTGTGTCATACATTATTAGCCTAAAAATAAGCTTTTAATAACTCATCTTTAGTATCACTTTAAAGAAACAATTATAGGGTTCCTATACATTTCTAGGACTGTCCCGACTAAAGATTTACTCAGTTGAATCAGAATTGTCAAGTCTTGCCTATAGTTGACTAATCTTCGAATCATTTGTAAGAGTGGGGGGTGTAACATATGGTAGCTCCGCTTTAATCTTGAGAAGCTGCAGAGCTGCAGTCTCTATTCATTAGTCACTGTAACTTACACTGTAGCTACATTTACAGCTAAACTGAGGCTTGACCCTTTTCTCTCTGCTCTGTTAGCCTGCCATTCACCGGTCTTGTGCCTGCCGACAATTGTTTTCACCTGGCGGGTCTATTCCAAGTACTGATTAAAAACAATTATATTCTTTGTGTGGTTCATCAATGGTGATAAATGATGAATGTTCAGAAAGCCTTAATATTTGAGGTTTTGTGATGCTACGTATACAGTATATGCAATTCAAAGATATACTGCCACATGGTGCGCATGGTTGTGAGTAGCAAAATGTATATTATAGTCCAAGATTATGTTTGTTTTGTGTTGTTTTTAATTTCTGGACATATTTAATTTTTTTGTTTATAGAAATTATTGAAGGCCTCCATGTGGTGTTTTAAAACTTGAGAAGGCTTGTTCACAGTACATGTTTTCTTTCCTGTGTCGCCAAGTGATTGCTCATGGTGGTAATTGTTGGGTCTCTGTAAACAATATACAAGTACTTTCTAGACCTGCTCTATGAAAAACACTATGAGATAACTGTTGTGCATTGGCACGATATAAATAAAATTTAATTAAATTCAAATTGAATTTCTTACAATCAATGTACTCCTTTAAAGCTGTATATTTGCCTTTTTAAGGAAAAGAACAACTAGCCTATTTGAAGAACAATGAATTGCCTAACACATATAGATACATACAACACAACAGGATTGTTGTGGAATGTGTGCAATCTGCATGCTGAAAATGGTTTTAACAAATACAAACAAACCAGAGCATTTTCTCCCTATACCTGAATGATAATGGATTCAGCCAGACCTTTCAACAGCGCTGGCACAGCGCTAAAACTAAGGCAGGAACAGCCATTTAGAGCATGTAGTCAGACCTAACCAGTCATGAACAGCTGCTGTCAGACTCTATGTCGGCGCTGGAAAGACAGAGTCTGCTGGAACTTTGACAGTCACTAGGAGCACATTCATGGCCCTTTGTATGAGATTCTGTGTGGTACCTGTGATGTAGCTAAGCTAGTGGCTCAGAGAGGCTAAGAGGCTCTGATGTGTGTGTGTGTGTGTGTGTGTGTTTGTGTCTGTGGGGGGAGTATCAGTACGTAGCCCTGCTGTCATCATGTTAATGTTACAGGCTACAGTTAGCCATTGATCTGATATTTATACTTGGCGGTAGCTGATATTCTCTGACGTCACAGTAGGTATGGTGGACAGTGAGGGTCACATTAGTCTTAGCTGCTAAAAACGCAGCAATATAAACCTGGGCTGCATCCGAAAAGTCAAAAAAATCTCCTTCCTTAACCACCTTTCCTTGACCTCGATGGAAAACGTCATGAGGTCAAGGAAACATGTGAAGGAGAATTAATAAGGACTTAGGAAAAGAGGACAGCGGGTCTAAGAGAATCCGACTGCTCTTTTCTAAGCGACGTAATTATGCAATGGCAGATGTTACTGATGTGGTCTGCTGTGATAAAACTACAATGTACTCAAGATGGACTACAAAAAGCACATCTTTGACACTGCGCCCTGTGTTGTTGTAATGCAGACCGTCTAAAGGTGGACAACACGGTTGAAGATATTAGGGTCCTTCATAACCAAGATAGCAAAAAGGCAGATAAGGTAGCCTACCAGTCACTAAATAATGGACAGGGTTGTCACATTGAGAATGCTCACACTCACCCTCCTGCCCACCTTTGGCCTATTTATCAACATTAATACCAATTGTATGTAAATAAAGTGTTGATGACAGCGTAACCGTGGCGAGAGAGTGGGAGAGAGAGAGAGAGAGCGCGACGAGGCGAGAGAAGATGCTGAGAGAATATATGCGCTGTACGGAGCTCTGTGATCAAATACGATTTTACCCATTTTAAATGGCTGTGGCAATCAGCGTTGATAATGTGGTAGACCGCCACAAATAAATCAGTGTGTGGGAAACTCCTACTGTAGAGGTTATCCAGCTTGATCTTTGCCTTTATTAAGGCGAAGGTGTCAGCATCTGCGACTGAAGTAAAATCAATTAATGATATTACTGAAGGATGGCAATACATAACGTAAGTCTACATGGTGCAACGTTATCCTGACTTTGATCACGTTACAAGACAGCTGGCATGGGTCTCAGTTAGGCCTATTGTTGACAGTTTAAGATATATGCATATTAGCAAGTTATGGCATAAGAGAGAAAAGGCTTAATAGCCATTGGTAACTTAAATGGTGATCAACCTCTTTTTTCCGTCATGGTCAGTGATTTATTTATTTTTATTGTAGAAAACACTTTATGGCTTATTTCAACAACCCGAAACATAAAACGGTGTTGAAACAGTATTAGATTACAAAAAAGCCAAAAGAAAACAAACCAAGAAAGAAGGTAATTGTGTGTCTTATTAAAGTATCATAATGTGCATCTATATTGCAAGGATCTTGCCAAATGTGGTCAATGGATTTCATCATTTGAGATTGAGAACGTGCGCAGAGTGATGCATCTTACTTATACAAAATCTTTGTTGGGAGTTGCACATGCGCAGTTCCCAGGTAAGGACTACTTGCCAATCAGAAGCAGAGAAGGGCGGGTCGTAAGAAACAAGGTAGTGTGATCCAAATCAAAGCCGCTTCAGACTGCGATCGTAACCTAGCATAGTTTAAGTTATTACCAGTCCACAACAACACAACATCATCCGCCACTTGCGGAGCTCCTCAACTCCGGCAATATATATAATATAAGCATTTTTGTTCCGCCATCACTTCTCGTAAAACTGTCAATATTCAAAATCTACACAGCTGATTTCTCACCTCAAAACTTCTCAGAAGTGGATTTAGTGATGAAATTCCATACGAAAACTGTAAAATATAAAACTTTCTGTTGCTGGCCTTTGTCTGGCGCACGCAATGATGATGCAGTGAATAGTGACAATTCTCTCTGGCCAATCAGCAGTCTGCCATGTTTTCACGTTACATTTTAGTATCCCTCAGCTCGTTTGGAACCTCGATGGAGGTGAGGTGATACAAAAAAAAGTACCTGGAAGGTACAGGTACAACATTTCTACAATGGAAAACCAAACAAAGGCGTGTCGAGCCAAAGGGCCTCCGCACAGACTAGCTTGGTTTGAGGGGGTGCCTGACCCCACTAGCCGCTTGGCAAGCGTTATGACGCGTTTTCATTGTGATGTCACAAGTAAAGGAAGTGAAGGGCTGGACTACAAACAAGCTGTTTTCAAGCGGTTCAGAGCAGAGCTTTCTGTGGGAGATGGGAACTCCCTTTGTGCTGGACTTTGGGCTTTTTCACTTTGCAAACCTGTTACATGCACAAAAAAGAGAGATAACTCAATAAAGGAGAGGGGAAAAGCCAAAAAGCATAATACCACCTCTTTAAGGATGTTCTAACAACATTCATTTATCTTCACCGAACTCCGGGAAGCCTCATGCGGGCTAAAATGCTGACCCGAACAGGCAAGGACCATGTGACTAATGGATAATGATCTGGTATGTCTGAGGCCTTTGTCAGGTGCAGGACTCAGTTTGAGTAATTGTTTTGACCTGCCCATCCATCCGTCAGATTGTGACAAAGCAGGAGCTCTTTCTACAGAGGGACAGCCCTGTCATGAAAGGAGGGAGTTACTGTGTCCCCTCTACCACCATCCTGATAAGACATTCACATTTCCACCACCGGGGAGAAAAGACGGTCCTGCTGAGCTGGGAGAATATGTGTCCCTGCTGGATTCTAATTTGACATTTTCGAGTGGCTGTAGATGAAGGATGCCCTCACAATAGAGAGCACATCGTGTATAAAGGATGATTCAGACAGGTAATTTGACAAGCCCATTGCAAACAAAAGTGACACTGTAAGTTCAGTTATTACAATCATGTTATAAATGTCTCCTATGAAAACAGCTTTGTTCTAAAGATGCATTTATTTACATGATGAATTATACCATCATCAGTAAAATTACTTCTGCACAAGTCAAGACACAGTAGGCTGCATGCAAATGAAACAAGGAGTATTAATCAATACTGTATTTCCCCCCACTAAGTGAAGCGTTAACTATCACACTATTTCAGGAACACGGCATTTGAATAAATATTTGATTAAGCCGGAACAGAATACATGCATGTTTGACAAGAAAAATCCATCACAATTTTTGGTTAATGCAAATGGCATTTACTCTGCTATTAATGAGGGAGGCCTTTTCTCTGTATGCCAGCAGGGAAACATGCAACTGAGAATGACATTAACATATTGTTTTTTATATGTCTGTGTGGCACAACTGTTGACATGTAAATGTGAGAAGAACAACATGGAACTTAACAGTGCCTGGAAAGAATGTAAGATAAAAAACATCACAGAAAACAAGGACTTCAATGAAAACCCAAGTACTGCCTCAGACTATGGATGAACTCCAAGCCCCATTTGTGTTGGCCTGCCATGTTGCCATGGTGACCTTAACATGTTGAGGTGCCTTGCTGTCGGTATGCTGTGAAATAATAATTTGGTTATTGTTTTTAAAGAGTAATTTTAAAGAGAACGCTTGGATGTTAAATGAGTTGGCTGTAGTCTGTAAGTACGCAGATGGCTTGTTCGTATTTATAGGGATCAACAGACAAAGAGCACCAAGGGGGTACATGGGGTATGTCACATAAAATAGTTGAGGTTTAAGCAGATAAAGATGTATTTTCATATGGCACACACACATTTTCTTATGGTGATTCACTGTTAATTATACTACTGAAAAACATCTATATGGCTACATCTATCCATCTAGACTCAAAGAATCATTCCATATTTTGGATTTTTATTATTGTTTTATATATGTTAAGTATGAAAATAGTCAGCTAAATGGTGGAAATGCTTTATAATGTATAAACTGTCAACAGACTGCATGGCAGAAATTACCATCTGTTAATGTGTGTAAACAACCCCCACAGGACAAAGCCATTTAAGAAAAAGTAAAAAGGAGGAGATTTTGTATGGAGGTACAGCATAAACTAAATGAAATACATATGCAAAATCCTACCATAATTTTCACAAGCTCTTTGAGACTTTAGTGCATGATCAAATGAAAAAGGTTTAAATGCCTGTCAGACATTTGTTATTTATGTTATGATTCATTCATAATGTATGAGGTGAGGAAAATGAAAATGTCAGACACAAGATTCTGTGTAAAAAGGTAATACAGCTATTAGTAAAACATGAAGTAATTTGTATGAATATTGTTTGTGTGCGATACAAATCCTTATCATTTCTGTCATGTAGAACATGTGAGTAAATACACAAGTGAAAGCCTTAAGAGTGTACTCATGTAGCGATAACATGATTTCAAAGCACAGAGTAGAGCAGGGGATGAATCTATTGTCAATCTTTAGCATCTACGTGTCTGTACATGTCTGTTTGCACATATAATAAGGCAAATAGAATTATTATTACATGCGTAGACTGTAATACAACATAGAAATTGATTCAGATGTAACCCAGAGGGCACGAAGACACTGGCTTGAGAAAGGACACGTGACACACGGGGTGAGCATTCATGGATGCCGGCAATCTCAGTCTCATCACAGAGGGATTTAACACTTTTTCTCTAACAAAACGTCCCATATACCGGGGTGCTAGCTTCTGGGACACCACCTGCAGCGGGAGATCGCAGGATGACAACCACACATCCTCCGCCAGGCGCTGATTTCGAGCAGCCGTCTGTACCAAGGCAGCCCAAACCTCTCTCCACACATGCATGGACAGTACGACCACTTCCTGCTCAGGGAAAACGAGAGGTTGGTAACCCAGCATTGCCATGAATGGCGACATACTTGTTGCAATGCTGGATAGGGAGTTGTGTATTCCACCCAGGCTAGGTGTGTGGCCCAGGATGCTGGGCTACATGCCCTAAGACACCGCAGAGCTGTCTCCAAATCTTGATTTGCCCACTCCGTTTGGCCATTGGTCTGAGGATGATAACCTGAAGAGAGGCTAGCAGTGTCACCCAAGGCTCTACAGAAAGACCTCCAAACTTGGGACGAAAACTGTAGACCCCGATCTGCAACAACAACATCCTGAGAATTGCCGTGCTATGTGAATACATGTTGAACTAATCTGTCCACAATAGTCAATATAACAGTGTTACCTTCTGAGGGTGGCAGGCCGGTGACAAAATCCTCTGCGATGTGGGACTATGGTCTACTGGGAACAGGAAGAAGTCATAACAGACCTGCTGGCGCAGATGGAGCAGGCCATCAGGAAGGAGAGGGTGCGGTGGAAACCAGGATGACAAGTGAGTTTGGAAGAATGCCCCCCATTGAAGAACTTGGGACCTGATGGGATCGGCCACAAACAAGTTAGGTGGCATGGTACCTGGGGCAGGATGAGTCCACTGGACCTCCCTCACCAACGCCTCGATGTCCTAGGAAGCTGCAGCCAAATACACGTGGCAGGCAGGATGGTCTTTGGCTCGATGTTGGGCCTCTCTGATTCAAACTGGCGGGAGTGGGCGTCTGGTTTAGTGTTGCGGGTGCCGTGTCTATATGTCAGAGGGAAATTAAACCTAGAAATAGGGCCCACCGAGTCTGGCGGGAATTTGGCTGTTTAGTTGAACGGAGATAGGCCAAGTTTTTGTGATCATTCGAGGGCTGATTCACTCCTTCCAGCCAATGTCTTTACTCTTCCAGTGCCAACACCACCACCAGCAACTCACGATTGCCCATGTCATGGTTGCGCTCTGCTGGTGACAGAGATCAGGAGGAAAAGGCACAGGGATGGAGCTTGTTGTCCTGAGGAGACCGTTGTGAGAGGACAGCAACCACTCCAGTGTCTGAGGCATCCACCTCTACAATAAACTGAAGAGAAGAGTCCAGGTGGATTAACATAGGGGCAGAACAAAACATTTGCATTTACCTCGCGACTCCAGGTGAAGGGCACAGAGGGAGAAGTGAGTTGGGTGAGAGGGGCAGCAACCTTACTGTAATCACAGATGAACCGACGATAAAAGTTGGCAAACCTGAGGAAATGCTGGAGCTTGCTTCCCAGAAGCGGGGGTCAGTCACTTTGTCACCACCTTGATTTTGTTGGGATCTGGTCTCAGCTGTCCTTTTCCATAATGAAACCCAAGAACTGAACTCACAGAAGGGGCATGAAATTCACACTTCTCAGCTTTCACAAATAATTTGTTTTCCAGCAGACGCTGCAGCACCAACCTGATATGCTGGACATGTTCCTCCATGTTCTGGGAGAAAATCTGGATGTCGTCCTAGTAAACGAAGATGAAGCAGTTGAGCATATCTCTGAGGACATCATTGACAAGAGCACGAAACATAGCTGGAGCATTAGTGAGACCAAACGTCATGACTAAGTATCTTAGTGGGGTGTTAAAAGCTGTTTTCCACTAGTCCTCAGCTTGGATGCGAATGAGATGGTAAACATTTCTTAGGTCTAGTTTGGTGAAAACCTTAGCTCGATTCAGTGGTTCAAAAGCAGATTCGATGAAGGGGAGAGATTAATTATTCTTCACAGTTATTTAATGTGGGCCGCGATAATCAATACAGGGCCGAAGAGCAGAGCAGTTCTTTTTGACAAAGAACCAGAATCAGAAGGTGCATTATTGCCAAGTAGTGTTTTACATATACAAGGAATTTGCTTTGGTGATAAGGTGGTACACATAGTCAAATATATAGTTGACATAAATAAATGTAGAAATATATAAATATGGAATAGGAAATGCAAGTTATATAGGAATAATAAAAATAATAGAGAAAAATAATACAACTATTTGCAGAGAAAGAACAACGTTGCAGATATTAACATGTGCATTATTCCGGGTTTGTGTTGTGCAGACCTATTACAACGGAAGAGAGTATTGTGTACATAATATAAATTGACAATATAAAAATATACAACAACAAAGATTACCAATTAACAACAACAACAAATATGTGAAATTTAGAAGAAGCAGCCAGCGCCAACAGGTGAGGAAGAGGGACGGATAAGACCAGCAGCTAATGAGTCAGTGACATATTTCTCCATGGCTTCTCTCTCTGGCTTAGAAAGGTTGTACAAATGTCGAGAGGGAAGAGGGGCACCAGGAAGAAGTTCAATAGCATAATCTTATAGTCAGTGTGGGCGCAGAGAAAGTGCTTTCTGTTTGTTGAAGACCTCACCAAAATCGTGGTAAATAGCAGGGTGCTAGGGACTTGGCTTGGGGCAAGTGCTGACTGCAGGCAGCGTGAATGACAAAAAAATGCTCCAACTAGCTACTGAGCGTGTAGACCAGTTAATGTGTGGATTGTGTAGCTTTAACCAAGTCTGGCCTAACACAACAGGTGAATGAGGCGAGGGCATAACTAAAAGTTTTAAATAATCTTGGTGGTTGCCAGACAGAAGAAGGTTGAGGGGTGCTGTGACGTGAGTGATGCGTGCTAACAAGTGTCCATCCAGAGCGTTGACATCCTTGGGCTCCGTGAGATAGGAGTCGATGAAACTGTCATCAGTGCCAGAGTCTACTAGGGCCATCACAGAGACGGGCCCTCCCGAACCCAGAATGTAGGCCTCCAGCTGCAACCATGCGGTGTGGCTCACCAGGATCCCTCCTCTCACTGATGAGCTGGGCCGTTTAACTGGGGGCAGCTAGCACAGTTGTGACCTGCATCGCCACAACAGCGACACAATCCATCACGGAAACGCTGCTGGCGCTCTGCAGGGGTAAGGCGAGCTCTGCCTATTTGCATGGTTCCCCAGAATCAGATGCATGTATCAAAAAATTAAAAAAGACATTTTGGCAAGGTTTGCTTATCTAATTAAGCAAAGCGAGAAGAGCCTTGATCCACACCTCACAATGTCTTTGTAAACTTCATGTATTATGTGGTTTATAATGGTCTGTGGTACAGAAACAGTGAGGCTTACATTGTCCTGGTCATACTTGATGCACTAGATGAAATAGTTTTTGAGATGTTCTTCATTTACTTTGGTATGTTAGTCCAGATGAAAATTTGGACAAATGGAAGACCACACATTATTTTGCAGAAGAGCCGACAGAACGTGTCAGCTCTGTGTCAGCATTTTAACATAGCTTCTCCTACGCGCTTGAAAAAGAAGGGATGAGCAGCGGCTCAGCCTCTGCTTGCAAATCACAACCATCATCACTAGATGCCACTAAAACTTACACATTTAAAGATTTGAAATCCTCCAAAAAAATCTCAATATCATGAAAAGGGTTAGGGTTAGGGGAAGTGATTGTATCAGATCAACATCGTATACATGAGCAGTTGTGAGTCTGTCCTACAAGATACTTTTGTAAATCGTGTCTGTCTGCGATTCCCCCAACTAATGTCTTAGAAAACAGAATCTTGGGACATCTTTACCATTTTCTTTTGTACGACGAAACATTTTAAAGAGGCGGTATTATGCTCATTTTCAGGTTCAAAATCTTAATTAGGGGTTGTACCAGAACAGGTTTACATGGTTTAATTTTCAAAAAACACCATATTTTTCTCATACTGCACATTGCTGCAGCTCCTCTTTTCACCCTGTGTGTTGTACGCTCCGCTCTTCAGCTACAGAGTGATGCATGTTGGGAGTTGCACAGTTCCCAGGTAAGGACTATGGCGGGTCGTAAGAAACAAGGTAGTGTGATCCAAATCAAAGCTGCTTCAGACTGCGACCGTAACCTAGCAGATGGTTTAAGTTATTACCAGTCGACAACCACACAACATCATTGTTCCACATCTTACCATTAGGACTAAACGTTGAACTGTTGCCGGTGTTCTGACGATCTCTGCTGCCTTGCTGAAAAATGCTACCATAGTGCAAATCGATTCGAATCGACTCTACTCGGCCCTGCTCCGTTTTCTGTTGCAGATACTACCCAGAGATAGTACGTAGCTTGTCGTCATAGCAGCGCCACACACACAACTGCCGTGACGTAATGTTCAATGCGACACACACACCAGCAATCCACACAGCTTTCTCTTCTCGACGGAGGTCAGGTGATACGAAAAAAAGTACCTGGAAGCAGGTATGGAAAACCAAACAAAGGCGAGTTTAGTCAAGTCGAGCTGGTACTGTGCTGTGGAAAAGGGGCTTAACTAAAATCAAAGGGCCTCCGCTCAGACTAGCTTGGTTTGAGGGCGTGCCTGACCCCACTAGTCGCTTGGCAAGCTTTATGATGTGTTTTCATTGTGACGTCACAGTGAAGGAAGGGAAGCGGCTGGACTACAAACGAGCTGTTTTCAAGCGGTTCAGAGCAGAGCTTTCTGTGGGAGATGGGAACTCCCTTTGGGCTGGACTTTGGGCTTTTTCACTTTGCAAACCTATTACAAAAGAAAAAAAGAGATATAACTCAATAAAGGAGAGGGGAAAAGCCAAAAAGCAAGTTAGTGCATGAAGTACTGTCAAAACTCAGAAACATTTATGTTCCTTCATTTCCAAGCCAGGGTGGGCCAAACACAAAGAACACTTATGTAACCTGGATTCAACATTCAGCCATATTCTTCCCACAACGAGTGCGGCACCGCAGTTAGTTTAATCGGGATTGATGGTACAGCACATTGGGTCTAAATTTAGTCTCCCCAAGAACATTCCTCTCCTTGCCGTTGCTGTGGGGCGAAGCTGAGGTTTTCAGATCCTCCACGGTCACACGCACAGGATGGGAGGCAGTGGAGCTGAAATGCACTCCTATGTCACACTCTGCCCTCCTCCTCTTTCCCCCATGCCACACTCTGTGCTTCTTTTTCTCTCCCTCCCTTTATCTCTCCATGCACTGGGATTTTGTGGATCACGTACTCAGGGAAAACCCCCTGAGGAAACAGGATTCTGTGTTCGGAGGTCCAATTTCTGAAATCCACTCTTATGCGGATCAGTTGAAATGTAAAGCGCAAGTCAAATTGGATCATTAACAACAGAGACTTGCTAATTTTCGGAGTTTGACACATCATACATTCTCAAAATAAAATGTTAAAACCCAACACATTCCTCAACATGAGTTTATCATACTGCACAGCTTTAGCTGAACTCTGGGGAGATATTCTCTGTTTTTTAATTTGCATCTGTGCCTGTGTAAAAAAAGACACTGAAGGAACCTTCCGGCAAACCATTATTATTTTGCCATGATTTGAAACAGTAGCAAAAGCCATCTCATTACACTACACATTTTACATTTTAAATGTTTCTCTGGCCTATATAATGACCAGCAGAACTGTCAGTGGTTCTGTCAATGCAGTGTGATTCTTAAATGACAAT
Organism: Micropterus salmoides; assembly: GCF_014851395.1. Classification (NCBI taxonomy): domain Eukaryota; kingdom Metazoa; phylum Chordata; class Actinopteri; order Centrarchiformes; family Centrarchidae; genus Micropterus; species Micropterus salmoides. The sequence continues at coordinate 10,241,587 of NW_024040485.1, read as the reverse complement.
GAAATAATCATGCATTTCTAAAGCACAGTGCCTATGGTGAAGGTCTGGTTACATTTAATGAACGCAAACCCAACTACCCAACCTGAGAACTGAGCTGGGTTGGGTCCGAATAATCTTGATTCAAATCAGGTTGGGTAGAGTCCCTGTTCTTTTCTGGCAGGTTTTGCATTGGTGTGTCGATGTGTCCAATATCTGAGTGGATCCGAGCAGACTCGCTATTAGCTCTGATGAACGGGTTCTTCGCAATCATTGCAGGACATAAGGAAAAACATGTATCCCTGCTCTTCATGGCCATGTCTGCTCTTTATAAGTGGTGACACATCATGCTGCTGACTATGCTGATGTTCGGTCTCTTTTTGGGCCTGTTTGGGTCAAGTAGATTTTGGATAAGGTCCAGTAATTGGTGGGTCAATTTGGAATGGGTTACGTCTCCACAGCCTTCTGTTTTTCCCCCTGTGCAGTAAGGACACAAAATAACGTCTAGCTTTGGCATTGGATGCATAGACGCGTTGTTTTAAGCTCTATGAATAAACAACAACTCTGTGGGTTTTGCTTCTGGAGAGAATTCTCAATATTAATTATGATTTATTTCCTATAAAGAAGCAGGCACAGATGAAGTGTTTTTAAATTTAGTTGGCAAGATAGAGATACTGTATGTTGAGAAACAATGGAGTCTGCTCACTAATAAGCTCTGAAAATGGTATGCAGTATTCTCTTTCAATAATAAAGTGCCTCTTGGAAAATTAAAGTCTGGCACATTTAAAATGGATTTTGTTTTGATCCATATCCTCTAAAGTCTACACTGCAGAGGATTAAAAAGTGAATGTAATTCAGCAGCAGTTCCACGAAAAACAGTCTGATCAGCTCTGGACTCTTTTTGGTTACATTTTTGTAGCATAACATCTTTTTTTTAATTCACTTACTCTGAATATGATAAACACTTTCTTAATAGTGTGAGGTATGTCCAAAACACAATGTACTATAAATGACTTTCTTGCAAGGTAACACCCCATTTTGGCTATATGTGGGTGCTCAAGGTCTGATTTTACATAGAACTACCAGTTTTCTCCTAGTAAGTTAATATACAGCCTATCACAATATACATTTCAACGTTTAATGCTGTAAATAAATATGTAAAAAGAATAAATCTTTTAATAAATGTTTTTGAGTGAATAAATCCAAAATTGTAACCCTAACCCTGGGTCGTCAGTGCGCATGTGTAAGCGTAGCGTGTATGTGTGCACCGGCAGTGGAGGAACACTTGCTGAAGAGACGGAGCTCCAGCTTCACTGGTGTTGTGCTGAGTTGTTCGCACCTCGCGGGACTTTCGGATAATTTATTACCGTTGATGAACCACATAAAGAATATTTTCTTATCGTTTTTAAATTGCCAGCTACTTGAAATAGACCCGCGTGGAACCGCGATGTGCATGCAGTTGTCGGCAGCAGTAATGCACGTACAACTCTGTACAAGACCGGTGAATGACAGGCGAGAGGGAGAGAGAGCGCCTCAGTTTAGCTGCGAATTTACAGTGTAAGTAGAATGAAAAGAGACTGCAGCTCTGCAGCTTAAAGATTAAAGCAGAGCTACTGTGTGTAAACCCCCCCCCCTTGCTCGCAATCGCCGCGCACAAAAAAACACACGATTCAACTATCAGTCGACTTTAGGCAGGACTTGATGATTTTAATTTGACTATGTAAATCCTTAGTCGGGGACAGCCTTAGTATCCTGTGTATTTTCTACTTGCGGGAGTACCTGAAGGTGTAAATAAAGACACCAAAGATGAAAATGGCAACTATACATTGGATGACTCTCACCAAACCTAACTCAAAGGCTAAAACAAGTCTACCCAATGAAACATAAGACACCACAACTGCAAGTGAAGATGAAGAATTTTCTACAGAGATGGACTACAACCTTAGCTGTATCTTAAACCTGCACTGATAGATGTTTTGGCCACTTCTGAGATGTAGAACCAAAACTGCCAAAACACAAAAATAGCCAAACTGTTGTGGGCTGTAAAACCAACAAAGCAAAGCATTTCAAAAGTAGTACCTGGTTGAGTTTTTGTCTGATTGGATTTGGACGGGGCCAGGGGGAGAAAAAATAATGTGCATGTGTAGTGGACCGGACAACTTTGAAGAAAACCTGCAAGCGAGGAGCCTAATCTGGCTAATGTGCTGCGCAAGAAATCTCCATTCAAATGACTAGACACCTTTTTAAAGCCAGCTCTTATAATACATACATTCATGATAAACATTTTTGCTGAATGCAAAGGCCAGTAATACTTATCAAATGCCAGTGGCTACAATTTGCTGTAACAGCATTTTGCCAATAGACGAGAAACAGACTTTAAGAATATGTAAACAATGCAAGTTTCAGCATTAAAAACACTCAAAATGTTTTGTGAGATAGTACATACATTCAATATAGTCTTTGTTTGGCCTTAAGGATGCACAGACAGCTTTCTGGTGAAAAGTACTGAATGTAAATAAAGCTGTGTTTGTTTGTTGTTGATTAGAACTCCACAGGTTACCTTAAAGAAATTAAACCTATTGAATAAAATAAAGAATGTGACACTTGGAGCAGTATGATTAAAAATAAATCCACATTGTGTTGTTGTGTTTCTAAGCTGGGGATATAATCATTATTTGTTTTTCATTTCAAATTAATTTCATTTCTTCAAATAGCCAAGAACAGATTATTTTGTCTTTTAAACAAACCTCATTATGGTTTTATATACTGACGTTATTAACTATCATGAGGTTACTTGAAAATCAGGATATAGTCGCACTTGAAAAAGTCTCAGTCAGGTTAGATTTTCTTCCTACACTTTAATACATATACAACATAGGGTTTTGGGATGAAAACCTTAAATAATACCCTTTTTAAAAAATTATATTTTGCAACCAATTAGGCTCACCTACTACTCGTGAATGCAAATTTTACAACAACTTCTCATTAACAGGTTTAATGATCATTTCCAGGGGTTCATGAGGCCAATGCTCCTGATCTCACCGTGAATATAAATACCAGTGAGGGGGCTAATCAATGATAAATTAATGCATAAACGACTTGATTGCTCATTTCCAGTCTGGAGGCTATATTTCATCCTTGCATACTGTATGTCTTTGACAAAGAAAGCTATCTATTACACACACACACACGCGCTCCCACTCACACTTACATACTTTTGCTGCTTCATCTAGGGATGTTTCTCTGCCGATAGACCAAATAAGTTACGCTCTATTGTACGATGCGGCATCCCAGAGGCTGCTAGTCAAGGTTATTGATCAACACTCACCTCCATAATTGCATTGCTGTCTATTTAATTTGCTGTTAAGCTCCTCGTTAATTACCCCGTTTTCCATCTGGGCATAGCTATTAATCTCTTAGTCTTTGATCTGTTTAATATGCCTTGAGGACTAGTCTTGACATCTACAGTTGTCTGAATACATTCGGAAGTCCACTTACTTGTTTTGTTAATGCTGGGGAAAGGAAACGTACGCAAGCAGAATGCAAAAGAAAAAACACTGTGTATATTTGGAGAAAAAAAAAGACTTCTGATTGAGATATCGTTGAACTCTGACAGCAGGAAATGCCTCAGAGTTTGTCTGTGGCATTTCCTAAACAAAAGCACAAGACCATGGAATTCATCTAAAATTGAGATATTCTTTGAGATGTTTCACACTTCAGGGAGGAGGAAAAAGTACAAAAATTAGTCTGGTCTCCGTCCAACCTTTCTCTTGCCAAATCTGAAAGCATCTACACATCATTTTGAAAACTAATCTTGAGTGCCTTACCCATGGTGAAAACTGACTTTCAAACTCAATCTCCCCAGCAATCAATCTTCTCCTGGCAGGGTAAGTCTGTCAAAAACTAGGAGCCGTGGCTATGAAGAAAGTAACATTTCAATTTCTCTCTTCAACTCTTAGTGGCACCCAGCATATGTTAGCCTTGGCACTGGAACCCTTATGAATGGGCAACAGGAGTTGTCTTTGTAGAAGGAAATGGAGGAATGAAATCATTCATCTGATTCTCTCTCAAACAGGGTTGCTGTGGCCATGAGGTTACAAAAGGAGTTTGTGATTGAACCTGCTGCTTTATGTCTGCATGATGGCCACAGCCACCCATGGTAATATAATCCCAGTTCACACTCTCTTATCTCATTAGTTTGCTACCTACACAGGTTCCTTTCATTTGCAGTCAACCACACCCAAAGAATTTAAATCGCACAGTCTGTTTGATTGGGATACATAGATTATATAAAATTTTAATATACTGTAGGGTTAAACAGTCTGTTATATTCAATCTTTTGTTTCTTTGTCTTCAAGTTACTGTGGTTGTTGGAGGAGTTGCCTTTCTGGTGGAGGAAAAGGCATGGGAGAGCAGTTTGTTAAATTAACGTTTATTTTGTTGTGTTTACATTGAGTATAGTTCTATTTCGTTACTCTCTTTTAACGGCCTAGTTAATAATTGGTTTATATATTTTTGCATTTTGGGGGGTAAGGAAAAACCCAGGTTTTCATCAACAATGCCTGTTTCCTCATTGCCTCGCTGCTTGGTCCCTAATAGTCTGACTACTAAGGAAAGGATAAAATATGTTCCTGGTTTGAATGTCCCTGTATATATTACGCATGTGGATCTTATTGCATTTCTGGCTTGATAAGAAATAATACCTCACAATGTTGACCATCTCTCAATTCTGATTTACGATGCTTCAGGCCACCAGAAAATCCAGGAAAATCACCAAATTTGATGAAAATGTCATGCTAACCTGCCAGCAGTTTTTGTGATAATAGTTTCTGGAAAAAAGAGAGAAGGCTTTCATCAACAACTCTGATGTCATGTCAACGCTTTAATGGCCAGCTCACAGAGGAAGATATGTTAATCTTTGCGAGCGAGTCAGAAATAGCAGGTTGCTCCCGAAAAAGAACTGGTATTTTCAGTCTACTGGTCCATGGCATTTGTCCAACAACTGACAAATTAGAAAATTAGGTGCTAATGTCAGTAATAGATATTCGGCATTCTAATGTGCATACATTCTAATACAAATTAATTACCAATTACTAGTGACAGAGACCAGAATATATGCTGTTTAACTATGTTATTTGTGCTGAAACAGTTCAATTGACATACAATACATTATTTAAGTTATTTATAAAGCAAAAATACAAAACAATTTGTTGGTAGTTAGTTTCTTGGGACAATTCGCATGTTTTCTGTTTTATATTATTGTAAATTAAATATGTTTGGGTTTTTGACTGTGGGTCTTTTTTAGCTGTTGGACAAAATCAACATTTCGTTGACCAAATGATCAACAGATCATTTGGTCAACAAAAATAGTATCTATAATACATTATAGCATCATATATAATGGTTAAAATAAATGGTGATGGTGTGCACAACACACAACCCCTTCCAGTATATCCATCTCAAATGAGTGACAAAAATCAATGGAGAGATGCTTATCAGGATTACGTTAATAATTAATGGTGAGCCCATGGCAGATGTATAACTGATCTAGGGGCGATAAGTTGTGGTGATAAATATTTCAAGGGTGGCTGAGAGAGAAGGAAGGAGCCCTCACTTGTCAACAGATCCCACAGTCAAGCATTCTCAACAGGGGACTGATTTTATTGGGTCTCCCCAATTGTGAAGTCATTTTCTCTGACTGTCTGTGTGTTGTGCTGATAGCTCTCACAGAGATGATGGAGACAGCTCCCTCAGTGAAGATCAAAGGGCCGGAACATGTACAGGCTAGCTAAGAGTGTATTGTTCAGGTCTGTGGATCAACTCTGACATCCCTAGGGCTAGACCCTTGGACTGAATGCGACTCTCACTCTCTTAATGTATTTTCTGTGTAGGGAATTCTTAACAGGTAACTGATGGGTATATAGCCTCTGTGATCTATCAAGGCCATACTGAGAGGCAGAAACAACAATAAGATCCTGTTTTTAAAGCTGCATTATGAGACTTTGGACTATTAGGGGAGAGAAACCCCAAAGCCACTTGTAAATGGGAAACTACCATGTATTCTCATGTGCTGTCTCATGTGCACTATTGTCGAGTGACTATGAAAGGCCACTTTCCTCTACATGTGTGTACATAACAGCACACCAGCGAGCTCAAGCCCTGAATTTAATTTGAAAAAGTGCAATGTCTTGTACAGTGGTCTTAACAGTAGGCATTGACTGATGAAACATTTTCTCACACCATACCAGTGTACGCTTAACAACGGTCAGGAAAGCAGTGTTTTGCTGCCCTCTCTGCTTGAAGGTTTTAAGCTAGTTCCAACTCTGACCACACCCAACTTCACTGATGCTTTGCTTTGTTGCACCATCACCCAACAGTGATGTTACAGTGGTACTGGGCTACACCTGTACATCACTTCAGCTAAATGTTCAACCAACGGTGGCCAGCAAACACAGGATTTTCAGATCTAAAATGTGTTTACTATCTCATTGGAATAAGATAGCATGAGGTCCGGACTTGTAGCACAAGAAGCTGAGCAGCGGTTGAAAGAATGTCTTTGAATGAAGAATCAAAACTGTATTCAGTGGGGAATAGGGCTGAACGAAATCGAAAATTGCGATTTGAAAGAACGCGATTAGCTAATGTGCTTCAACTGTGGATAAAAGCTCTCACTAAGCCCGTTTCGTTCTGCTCCCACTTGGAGCATTTCAGAATAACAGCGTTTTGCCTGCCTGATTTTCCTGACTTGTCCTTGCTTTTTGTCCTTCTACGACGGTTAAGTAGGCTACGTTATTAAATTGTCTGTTTTAACTGTTTATTGTATATATAAGACCAGGAGTCTGCACAGTGTGTTTTATTTTGAAAATCGACCAGATTCTCTCTGCCATTCTGTGTCTGACTTCCTGCCCGATTCATCTGCTCTGTGCTGCTTTGTTAGGGCTTCTGTCAAAAATAGACTGACAGTGAATACTGAACTTAATAATAATCGCAATATCCGGCTGAATAATCGCAATTAGATTTTTCCCCAAATCCTTCAGCCCTAGTGGGGATTGACCACATCATTCCAGATACCCGATAAACTTAGTGAGGTCAGTATTCAGCACCAACACTGATCTATTGGAACCCTAGTTCACAGGTCCAACATTTTTGCCAACATGTAAAAATTAATTTTCAGTACAGAACACCAAAGGACAGTCAGAACTGGACCAAAACGACCCGAGGATAATGAGAGCCAATCTAACATCGAATCCGGCTCCCTGGTTGGGTTTTGTAAGAACTAAGAAGACCTCTAGTCCTGCAGGGTTTCCCACAATATTGTATTGCAGAGTTGAAGAAATTGACACCACCACTACTAATATAATAAGAATTTGATACGCTTTTATGAATCAAAACAGTAAGCTTCAAGAGAAAAGGCAGATACGCCATTTCATACAGCAAATGCCATATACTGATTTACTGTTTGCTTGGGACATCATTAACTTCTAAATTGATCATGAGACAAATTGCACCATAATCTCGGTGATTTACCACCTCTGCTAAACAATTTCTTGGGGAAAGTGTCTTGAAACAACCATGGCATTAATGTGTAGATTATTTAATGCTGTATAACTATTCCATATACTGCTGGCTAGTACAATGTTTGCCTCTAAAATGCAATTGAATACAAGTATGACATTTAAAAATTGTAATATATAAGTAAAATACTAGTAATTTCAACTGTATTACACTCATTTACTTAATCTACACCAGTGTGGTAGATTAGAATAATCCTGCAGCATCTAAGGGTCAGAATCAAACTGTTTTAACCGAAATAAAAAGCAGTCTGTACTGAAAACACACAAAAAAAGATAACAGGAAAACACAAAATTTCAAATGTATCACACAGTAGACACATAAATGATGTTTTTAGCACAGAACTGCCATGATGACTCTCATTTGTTTATTTCCACTGCCCATAATTGTTGCGAATAAGATACATGACACATCTCATTATAGATGATTAATTGCCATCAGACAGTGAACTTTGTTGTGATTGTGAGAGACTAATGAAAAATGGGAAAACAATCGTCACAGCACCTGGGCAAGCCTGTGTTTCATGTGGGAGTACATAAATATTTATTTTATTGAATCATATTTAACACCTTAATCCAACGCCAGTACTCATCTACTGAGAAAAACTATGAATATTCATACATAACAAGTGAACACAATTTAATTCATAAAGTTGTTTCTGAAATTTCCATCTTGATTAGTTCACACTGAACTAAACAGGGAAAATAGCAACAATGTAATTCATTAACATAGAGATGAAATAAAATGAATATCATATCGAAGCATCACTTGTTTTTAATCCTACAGAAAGTGTTACAGACAGTATATTTGAGAAGTACTTTCTAAATACTATTCATTGGGTTAAAAGTTATTATTTAGGTTAATATCCGTGTAAGTAATTATTTTGTAAAAGAAGATGTACCTTTCTTTTCCCAAACTATATTTCCCCCAAAATCCTACATATTTTCTGGATTTACATAGACAACACTTTTCCCTTCAACTGGAGCAGTTATTGAATGAATCATCCTTCATAAATTAAACAGATATAAAACACGCACTCATAATTAGGCGCCTGAATAACCACAGATTGAACCTGAACGTCAACTTATGTTTGTTTTTTAATTAGAATACATTAACAGTCTTCAGCTTTCTTTAGCATGAATCCTCTGTGGGGGACGGGAACGTCAAATGAAATAGCAAGGGGATTCTTTTGCGCTGGGAGACAAACAAATCTTGAAAAATAAAAGGCAACTCAGATGTTACACAAGCTGAGCTCTCTTATTTGGTTCATGCATTCTAAAAATTACTATTTTACAAGCTCATGATGAGTAAAAGACGTTTTTCAAGGCATTTTAGGCTTTGTTAATGGATGCTACATAATATGTATCTCTAGTGAGGTTTTGAATATCTTCAGAAAAGTCAAGGACACCTAAATATAATAAAGATACAGCTTTTTGAATTGTGAGATGAAAGTGTTAATCCTCTACTTACATGTTTGTTAAATTTAGATTATAACTTGTGAAATCTGCATTACCTGGTGCAGTCACACTACCTCCTCATCAACAACCCCCTGCTAAAGGTTACGTGCAGTGCCTTCGTGTTAAAATGTTTCAGGAATACACATAAAAGACTGCTGACTATGTAAGAAGAGGGGGACCTTGGGAATCAACTCAAGTATATAATTCTTTATGGAATTTATTCTTAAAGAAACATTGCTTCAAATCAAATCTAATATCAAACGATTAAAATTAAGATGAAGTTCTACCCACATTCACATGCTCTAATTAATCACTTCCATATTCACAACTTTCAAAGCATAAAACTCTTTCAGCTATACTATATGTGATCCCTGCACTGCTTTCAGATACCACTGAATTAATTTCATATAATAATCTACGGAGTTGAGCATCAAGGCTAAGAATCTTTGGCTGTCTCTGGCTCTCTTGCCACATTCGAATGACCCCCCACTGTGTGAGAGAGGATTAAACTGTAATATGAATCCTTTGGTATCCCTTTAGTCAATGCAACTCAATTATGCACCCAACCCCGGCAATTTTTTTATGTTGTAATATAATTGAGAGATCATAACTCAGCTGGAAGACGCAGATGGAGATTGTGAAGTACCTGACCTTACCTGATGCCTATTGACAGAGCTCCCTTTTTTAAGATTGAATTATGGCTTTGCCATTTGTGCCTTGGATCCCATTTTCTAAAGCCATGGGCCATATGTTAATGGGTGATTTTAATTAAATATTTCCAAGTTTAAACTTTTTAAAGACTTTAAATGAATTCAGCTATGCAGCTACAGGCAGAGTTTTTTTTTTACCGCTGTTGGTGGGATATCTGAACCACCGGTATCCTTGTGGGCAGGAGAATCAATATCTATCTAATGAGGGCACGTAATACGATAATATTGGGCAATTATCAGTGCAGGGGTATGATTAGTATCATCGTTGTTAACCTCTAAGCTTTCAGCAGAAAAAAAAATCTGTCATCTCATTGAATATTTCAAGAGTGAGCCACAGACATTTGACTCGTCTCAAAAGGGCCATAGCTCACTTTCTCTGCCTCTGGATTTGATGCTGTAATTAAAATTTGAAAGCATAGCACATATCACAGTGGAGGACCTGAACATTGTTATCATTCTCATGCTGATTAAGCACATATTGGCACAAGCTCAACCAAAACTGGACTTCTGAAGCAGAGCCAAATGTTAAATGTTTAATGTTAATGTTAAAATTGCCAATATTTTTTCTTGCTTTTTTAAACAAACGTTTTGTAGCAATAATAAAAAAGATACCATAGTAAAACTTATGAATGTATGAGTGATGATAACAATATATCTTCAATTACCAAACATTTGCTGATAATATCAATATCATATCACTAATACATTGCCCGGGCTGTAAAACAATGACTCTGAATGCAATTCATATATGTCAAGAACAATGTGACCTTGTGGAAGACCACCACTATATTGTACTGATAAAATAAATGCCCCAGAAAAGTAGCAGGGGCATCCATACACCTTGCACTCATCTTCTCACTGCAGATGGCCACCTATTTTGTGTGCTCTCATAAACCCCTCTCTCTGATTTCCCCCTCATGGAAGACATCCAAGAAGACAATATCACTCAGTGCCTCTGTATCCTGTTGGGCTGAGATGACTGATAACTATCTCCAATTTCCACAGGGATTCTCAGATCTTTTCTTGGATTGGCCATGATTGGATAAGTGGTGGAGAATACGATCAGCAGTCTCTCTTTACAAATAATGCCTTGCAGTGAAATAAAAGAATCGCAGGTAGGACCACTCCTCTGTGATAAACCTTGGCCTTAAAAGGCTCTCTCATTGGGTAATTAATCTTGCAGGGGGTGATTAAATTTCATGATAGCGCTTAAATTCAAAAGGCAGAATCCACTGAGATTACTGACCTCAGCGATTTTTGTACCACGGTGGCTCTTTTGCTGTCTTTGTCAACTATGGTAGCTGAGTCTGGTGCAATAAAGAAAGGAAACTGACAATTTCACAGAGAAAAATGGGGAATAAGTTGTTTTGCTGACCCAAAGGCTTCTTCTGTTTTCAAAAGACGGTGAGAAAAGTTTCACTGTTTCCCTCTTATCGACAGTCATTGAACATCATGCTGGGAACGAAGCTGTGCTGTGCACCAGACATTTTTACAGTTGCCTTTCATTCATTATTCACTGCGGCTATAAAAGTGTAAAATGACTTCTCCTTGCCAATAACAATCTCCTCACCAGTTTTCACACACTCGCACTTATTCTTTCACCTCTCGCTGACCCGGGTTCAACTGTCTTCTCTGAAATAGCTTTAGCACCACGCTGTGTTTGAAGTGCAACATTTTCTGTGTGGCATATCACTGGAGGTGGTTGGTGCCACTTAAACGTTCACACCCTCTCTCAATGTCATGGTACGCTTCATCCAACTCCCAGCTAAGGGACAAGCCAACAGGTCACAGCAAAATGTCCTTCTGTTTATCTAGCCATTGTGCTACCACTGTGCAGCCCTGAACTGTGGGCACACTGTTGAGCTACAGAGCAAAGCAAAGTCACTCATCTGAAGTGCTATTTTTGTATCAACTTTGCTGAAAGCCTGCCAACCTACTAGAAAAGACAACTTTTTCTGCTTGAGCAAACAATGTCACTCTACGCAAACAGTACATTTCACCTTCCTTTTTAAGACACACCAACAGTTCCGCCTTGCTATTTTGGGTTTTTGGTATGTTTAATATGTCTATTGTTTGAGACTTATATTTTTTATTTTGTTGTACAATATAAATAAAAACGACTTCCATCCATGAAAAAATTAAAGAGGCCAGGGGGACCCAAGGCCACGTTGGTGTATCTGAAATAAGCCTTCAGCTTGGGAGTTTGTCCAGTGTCCACTGTACCATTGTCACATGAGGATTCACAATTTTTAAATAATAGAATAGTGCCTACATTATACTGTACGTGTGATTACTTCTGAAGCGCCCTCACCACCTTTATCCTACCTTTATAGGGAAATCAAAAATGTGACAGGTTTAAAAGAAAACTACAGTGGCAGGAAAAAGTATGTGAACCTTTCGGAATTTCATGGTTTTCTGCATAAATGTGTCATAAAATGTGATCTGATCTTCATCTAAGTCAAGGGTATTGACAAATATAATGTGTCTAAAATAGTGTTTCTCAACGGGGGCGTTCCGAGGACGATGAGGGGTGCTGGAAGCAATATTTTGGAAGGGGGGGCGCTGAGCTGCTTTTGGGGGGCGTTTGTTGGTTGGAAATTCTAAGGCAAGTTTACACTTAAGATTCACAACAATATGAGTTTAAACTTTAAACTACTTGCAAAAAACTGTGGTCTGCAACATTAAAACCTGCCAGTTTATTCCACTGCCACTGGATGACACTGTGTATTTTTTCTCCTTCAGCTACTTGTGGTGCAGCTTCATGCTGCCTTCATGGGAACGGGAAGTCAGAGTATCATCTCTAAAATTTTACCGACATGGTGTTTAGTTTACTGTGTAAACTCTTGCTCTCTTTCTTGGTGGAAAAGTGTTTATTTCTCTGAGGAATACACAGTGAACGTCTTGTTCTGTTAACAAGAGGGTTATTCCGCTGTCGGACTCACCCTGAAAGCAACTTCGCTGCGAAACCAGCGAGAGACGTGGACCCACCTCGCGCTGTGAGTTGCAGACAGTTTGTGCCAAAGCGGACATATACAGGAGTTTCAGTAGGCTATAAAAATGTAACGTTCAAACTGAAGCCTGTCTTGCTCTGTTGGGGATTGTAAGCAGCACTTTATCAGAGGTGCTGAAGATAACGTGTGTGGAATTATTCGTCAGATTTCTGTCTGATCACAGTTAGTTTCGTTCCCCCGGCATGAGCACCTCCTCCTCTCATCCAGGTTTGTCTGTTAGATGGCGAGGGGATACTTCCAATGAATCAGTAACATAATGCAGTATAGGGCATGTAGTAAAATATTATGAATTCTCTATAAAAAGGCTAATGACGTTACTCTCCCATTACCACTTTTTTTCTTTACATGTCAGAGAACTCAGATATGTGGGAGAGATTCTGAATGTGCAGAAAGTTTTCAACATGAGCAGATAAGTTACAGTATTTACCATACATTCATTTATTTGTGGCGGCCTGCCACAATATCAACGCTGACCAATTTTTTTACTAGGTAGTAATTGGAAGCTGAGGGTTGAACTTGAAAGACAGCTCAAGTTCCCAACTGAGATCATTACAACCTCTCTTCGGCCAGACATTGTTCTATGGTCAACAACTGACAAAGCAGTGATCATGGCAGAACTAACAGTCCCACGGGAAGCAGGAATGGAGGCAGCCTTCGAACGGAAGTAGGATAAGTACTCAGAGCTGGCAGCTGAGTGCAGAGAAGTTGGGTGGAGGACAGCCACCTTTCCTGTGGAAGTTGGCTGCAGAGGCTTTGTGATCATCCACCCAGCGCTTCCTAAAGTCCATGGGCATCAATGGGGCTAAGTTGAGGAAGACCATAAAGGAGCTGGCTGTGGAAGCAGAGAAAGGGAGTTTCTGGCTTTGGTTGAAGAGGAAAGATAATGCGTGGGGTAGGCAAGGGTCTTAAGCATACTAGGGTAAGGCAGGGAGACGTCCCTGCCGTTGCTCCACCATCCCAAGATGTTCCAGGGATAATGGAGCGAAACATCAATGAAGGGTGGCTCCCGGCTGATGACCGTGCAGCTGGCCTGATGGCACTGTCGGAGGTGCGACAGGCATTTTTTGCCATGCAGGTTTTCCTGTGCTGATACACACCTAGGCCTATTTAAAATCGTATTTGCGCAGCACATCCTCTCGCTCCTCCCTCTCATCCGTCCCTTGATCTCTTGATCTCTCTCCCTCGTTCACACAGCTGCACAAATCTGTCCAAGACAACTCTGTCAGCTATTAAAAGTTATTAGCAAGCATGTAAGGAGCCTAGCTCATAAGGAGAGCTAAGTTACTGTTAGAATACAGCTAGGTTTTCGAGGCTGTATCTGCGCCACAGTTACACTCATTCTGTGAGAAATACCAAGTTATTATATGTTATTAACAGATGAGCTAATAAAGTCCAGTCAATCACTGAATTAAAACGGATTAATTTATCACTGAGATGAAAAGGGGCCACAAACACATTTAAATAGGTTACTTCCCCACAAAAGAGGAGGTAAGACTTAATCATGTGAGTTGACTCAGCAGGGATGATATTAAATAAGTTGATCTACAGGAGAAAAATATTTAAAAGCAATAAGAATGCCTGAGAGCCTCACTAGATTATATTTTATTATAATTATATATTTTGAATTTGTCACCTGCCACCTGAATTTTTAGACATTTCCACCATAAATTGGTGCAGGCAGAAATTGGAGGAGAAATTTTCACCAGAATGCAGGAAATTAAGTGTTTAATGCTCAAAATGTTCTGGGGGAGGACCCCCATACCCCCAACTTATTAAGTGCCCCATCCAAGAAAACAGTATCTGGCTTCACACACAGTTTCTGGGAGGAACATTCATTTATTAATATATAATTACTTTTCACATGGCCTTTTTGTTACCTTTTCCATGTTTTCAATAACAATAGTAACAATAAAACAATCAACAATATTCAGGGCAAATAGCAAACATCTTTTTTGATGGGGGGTGGTAAGGGACCTGGATAATGGATAGGGGGGCGCTGGCCCAAAAAAGGTTGAGAACCACTGGTCTAAAATAATTACAGAAAATAATTTATTGAGAACAACCAAAAAACTCCTAGTGCTTGTGATCAAGAATCCCTTTATTCACCCACTCTTTCCAAATTACTGAGCATTTGCCAATTAGGAGTTTATGATTGTCCCAAATCCCAGAAGACGGGTTTATCTAAGTCATAAGGGCTACTTTCCTCCGGACTTCCTCTAAATGCGATATGATGGGATGAGATCGAGCATTTGGTGGCATTCTGGCAGACAAGATATTTGTAAGACCCAAACCACTTTTTTAGTTCGGTTGTTGTAGTTTTTGTAGTTTTCTCAGATGCATTCTAGGCTTTTTGCCATTCCAAAAAAACGTGTTACAAAGTACATAAAATTCTTTAAAGTACTTGGTAGGGATATCCAGGGGAAGAGACTGACGAATTTAATTTATTTTGGGAGCGCAGTTCATCTTGATTACATTAACCTTGGCCCACAGAGAGAGATAAAAAGTGGAGACCACCTTTGCATATCTGTGTTGATTTTTTCTAGGAGCGGGTCCAAATTACATTTTCGTTATATCACTACGTTGACTGGGAATTAGTATTCCTAAGTATTTAATTCCCTCGAGAGGCCACGGGAAGGAGCCGGCTTGGAATAGCGACTTAGGGCAATATGAGGTCAGAGGGAGGGCATCCGACTTTGTCCAATTCAACTGATAGCCAGAAAAGCTTGAGAAGAATTTTATAATTCGGAGTAGAACGGGAATGGATTTGCCTGGGTTTGTGATGAAGACCAGCGTATCATCAGCATAAAGCAATGTGTATAGCCTCCAATCGTAATACTGGGTGAACCTTGCTGAGTCCCACAGTCTGAAATAAGAGGAGGTCACCCCATTAATTTGAACAGCTGCCTGAGGTGCATTGTATAATAGTTTCACCCACTTCAGAAATGTCTGTTCGAAGCCCAAAATCTCCAGCATCTGAAAAAGATAGCGCCATTCTACACAGTTGAAAGCTTTTTCTGCACCTTGGGAAACATCTGCTATTGGTGAGTTATTGTTCCTGACTGACCACATTACTTTTATCAAACGCCGAATATTGTCAGAAGCAAATCTATCTAAATTTGGTCAGGGTGTATTAGGGTGGAAATGACTCTATTAAGGCAATTTGCAAGGATTTTAGAGAGTATTTTGATATCAAGTGATATCAGAGAGATCAGACAATAGCTTTTACAGTCAGTAGGTTCCTTGCCTTTTTTCAATGTAAGGGTTCTCAGGGCCTGACACAAGGTAGGGGGCAGTGTTCCCAGGCTAAAGGCTTCATTAAACATTTGCAGCAAAAGTGGAGTGACCTCCTCTAAAAAACATTTAAAAAAATTCAACGGTTAGAACATCAGGTCCTGGTGCTTTGTCTACTTTTAGTAGATTTTCTTACTTTGTCAGCATGAACCAAATTAAGCGATACCATAGCATGGTCGGATACTAATATGTTCCCAATAGTGCACAGCGATGTAAATGGAAGCATTTCCTTAGAAATAAAGAAAGAATAAATCCTTGTGAACATGCTGTGCATTGCTGAGAGAAATGTATAATCCCTTCCAGCAGGGTTAAACAGCCACCATACATCCTCAAGACCAAAGGCAGAGCACAATTTCTTAACTACACTATGTGACTTAGGTGGTTTAGCTTTGCTGGGGCTATTCCTGTCAAGGACTGCGTCCATTACCATGTTAATGTCCCGTGCCCATATGATTGGGTAGCTGCACATATCAATCAATTTACATTCCAAATTGCCGAAGAATCTAGGAGCATTATTGTTAGAGACGTAGGTGTTCGCTAAAATCAATGTTCTCCCCTGTGTATCAGCCTGGATAATAACTATCCTCCCCTCTATGTCCTTAATTTTTTTTAAGCATTTAAATTGTATGTTTATTTACTATAGTAATGACACCTCTACTTTGACTTGTGCCAGCACTACAAAAAACCTTCCTCACCCATCCTTTACACAATTTATTTGCATCTTTTAGAGATGCTGTAGAACACAATTTCAGATGAAATCAGGTGAAATATCTTATTCCTCTTTTTGGGGTTCCCCAGACCGTTCGCATTCCATGTGGTTAGGCGCAAGTTACTATCAGCCATAGACATATTAGTAAATACCTTGGGTGAGCTCTATAAGAACAAAACTTTTACATTGGAAAATAAAAACTGCGCAAATCTCTGAACATAGCACATCTTAAAACCCTTCAGGTCCGTGATCTGTCAGTAAAGTAACTCTAACCGAGGCCCATTAATTTGTATTATTTTAATTTTCATTGGTATTCTTGCATCTGTATCCTGCCTGTTTATATGTTACTGCACCAAACGTAATTATTATTGTGAAAAGTATTGTATGAAGAAATCATATTTACACATTCTACAATGTATGGCACACTTGTAACACATTATAGGCCTAAATGATATATTTCAAACTTTATCGTGACACTATATCTGGCAAGTGTATGCAAAATCACATGTAAAACAACCGATAAGTAATAAGAAATTGCACTTCAGAAATGTTAAGAATATGTTTAAGATAATTTATGAACACTGCTGGAATTACACATTTGCCCACCAGACAGCACTGACAAGTTTATTTTTGTACAATGTCCCACTCACTAAATATCTTCCCTTTCTTGAAAAAGGGGGATCCTTATCTGAAATATGTGCTGTTTATGTACATAAAACACAACATCCATCAATATAATCATTTAATAATAGCCGAACAGTTGCACAGTATTGACATACAGTCCCCTCCAAAAGTATTGGAACGGTAAGGCAAACTCCATTTGGGTTTAAGATCAAAAGATGAATATGAGACAAGAGTTCAGAATTTCAGCTTTTATTTCCTGGTATTCACATCTAGATGTTTGTATTAGACCACAGCATTCTTACAGTAGGTGAGCAAAAGTAATGGAACAAATAATCTTAAAGTAAATAACATTTAATATTTTTTGGCATAACCCATGCTTGCAATAATTGCCTCAAGCCTGCGACCCATCAACATCACGAATGATGATGCATTCTACATTTGTGATGCTATTCCAGGCTTTTACCGCTTTCACTTCCTGTTTGTTTTGGGGTGTTTCTCCCTTCAGTCTCCTCTTAAGGAGGTGAAATGCATGCTCTATTGGGTTAGGTCAGGTGATTGACTTGGCCAGTCTAAAACCTTCCACATTTTTCCCCCTGATGAAGTGTTTTGTTTTGTTGGCAGTGTGCTTTGGGTCGTTGTCCTGCTGCATGATAAACTTCCTCCCCATTAGTTTCAAAGCATTTCTCCGTAAATTGGCAGACAAAATGTTTATGTCCACTTCTAAATTCATTCTGCTGCTACCATCATCACTTACATCATCAATAAATACTAATGAGCCTGTTCCAGAAGCAGCCATGCACACCCAAGCCATGACATTACCTCCACCATGCTTCACAGATGAGCTTGTATGCTTCGGATCATAAGCAGTTCCTTTCTTTCTCCACACTTTAGTAGAGATTAATCTTGGTCTCATCAGTCCATAAGATTGTGTTGCAGAACTTTTGCGGCTCATCTCTGTACTTCTTTGCAAATCTGTTCTTCCAATTCTTCTTCTTCTGCTCTCTGAGATTGTGATACCTTCACCCCTGCACTGTGGAGGTCGTTGGTGATGTCACTTACTGATGTTTTGGGGGTTTTCTTCACAGCTCTCACCATATTTCTGTCATCAACTACTGTTGTTTTCCTTGGCCGACCTGTTCGACGTCTGTTGCTCAGTACACCAGTAGTTTCTTTCTTTTTCAGGACATTCCAAATTGTTGTGCTTGCTATGCCAAACGTTTGTCCAATGTCTCTGGTCGATTGTCCTTTTTTTCTCAGCTTGACAATGGCTTGCTTTTCTCCCATAGACAGCTATCTGGTCTTCACGTTGGTTAATCCTCTTTAACAGGAAATGCAGTCTTTATAGGTTTGAAACAAGGATGAAAACTTAGACTAGTCATGCAGAGGTATTTAAAGTTTGGACAATCAACCTAAAAGGCAACACCTGGGCAACAAGAAACATCTGTCAGTCACATGTTCCAATAGTTTTGCTCACTTGAAAAATGGGCGTGTTCAAACAAAGGGTGGTATGTTCTGAGCTGTTTAACACATCTAGATGTGAATACCAGGAAATGAGAGCTGAAATTCTGAACTCATTCAGTGAACAATAAAAACAAAGGAATTTGCATCACTCAGATCATTAAGCAGTCTCAATAAGGGTATCAATATCAATAAAAATTAACGATCCCCATCCCTAGAGGGGACTGTAGATAAAAAACTTCAATAACTAATTTTGTTTAGTTTTAATTAATGCTTATTTGGAATTATTTATTTGAACAACAGATAGCTGTAGGAGTGATAACATGTAAATTGAACAATGGTGGTATGAAATTTTTCAAAAGTGCAGCTATGGACTTCACGGAGTTACATTAAAGTTAGGACATGGGCAAGAGAACAAACAGAAGAAGAAAATAGCTGAGGATGCAGAGCTAAAGGTAGCAAAAAAAAGTTTATGATGGGGTTGCAGATAATGCACAGCAGGTCCCTCATTCCAAGTAATACAACACACAATTGGACCGTTTTTTCCACAGAGGGTAATCCATCCATCTCACGCCATCAATTATTCATTTCGCTCATTCTCTCTCCAGCATGGTTACAAGACAAAAGCTTTCTCTTGGAATTGTGGATGAAATAGGAGAAAAGCTCTTCCCCTCAGTCTAGTCTGACAGCTTCCAACAAAACATGTGTAGAGGTCTCTTAGTAACAAACTCAATATAGCACATGACTGGCTGGGACTTTCTGTATTTCTTTCTATATTAAACAACTATTAATCAAGTTAAAACATGAAAAGCAAATAAAAAACATATGCAACATTACAAAGTACATGCAATGATAGCAAGTTCTGCATACACTGTATCTTTACATCAGCAAGCGGAAAACAAGAGCTTAAAATGTAAAGCTCATGCAAATCCCTTAGAACAGATCAGTAGATATAGCCCACAGTGGGCGGGAGACAGGGTGGATATTATTCATGAGTGATAATGACTGCTCATACTTATCATTTGAAATCTGCAAAGTATGGATTTATGCTATTGTATGCATCAATCAACCATAAATAATGATGGACCACTTTATATATAAGCACTAGGCAAAGTGTCAGATACATACAATATGCTCATATTCAACTGTCGAACGCCACTGGTCATTACGGAGACCCGACTGAACCCCTCATCAGGCTGATCCTGTTGTCGCTGTAGACATAATTAACACAGTCTTGCTGGATAATCCTTAATTATTTGCCAGTGAACTAGATGACACTCGTTTATTGTTGTTATGGGAGAGCAGTTGAGACCAATCAGAGGATCAAAAAATCGCTGATAATCAGTCTGGCAAGAAATAAAGTTAATTCCTAATTTAATTGGCATTTCCGACAGAAAGGCATTAATCCATATTAACTTATTTCATACTGGGGAACTTGAAGATGAAGGTTATTCAAAGTCACTGTCTTCCATGCCTCCAAATGCTTTCATGGGCTTAACTACCCTTTCAATTGAAATCCCCTCATTAAAGTTGATAGGAGATCTATGACTACTGTAGTAGGTGAAACTAGCCATAATGGGGGCATTGGTTAGCCGGTAAGTCCTTTCGTCAGCGGCCCGGGTTCGATTGAGCTCCCCTGAGCATTCCCTCTCTCTCCCACATTCCCTGCCCATTAATGGCTTCTGCTTACAGGGCAATAAGGAAAAACGGCAAAGGTTGGAGTCAAAAGCAATAACACATATATTCAATAACAGATATATCAGATTGATAAAAGATATATCCATCAAATTCACTGCTGTATTACCAAGTACCCTCACCCCACAACTCCAACAATCCTTCAATAATACAACCTTTTCACCAGTATAGAACATCAATACTGGACAATCCCATAAAACCAAGAATTATGTTCAATGTAGGGCTGCATTGATTAATCATTATTTTCATTCATTATTTATTTTGTCAGACAAAATAGTGTAAAATGCCCATTATAATTTTGCTCAGCTCAAGCTAACGTCTTAAAATGTCTTGTCTGACCAACAGTCCAACACCCAAAGATTTTCAGTTTACTTTCATGCTTGAAAGAAAATAATCAAATTCTCACATTTGAGAAGCTGGAACCAGAAAATGTTCTGCTTTTCTGCTTAAAAAACTGCAGATTATAATTTGATAATGAACATAGTCACAGATGAATCTTTTGATGATGGTCTAATTGATTAATTAACTAATTATTGCTGCTCTAGTTCAATGACGAAGAATCTTTTAGTCCAAAACCAAATTTTTGTTTTAAATTCTCACTGATGGAAAAAAAACATTGTGGTTACGGCAAACAAAAAAAAATAGGTAGTATGGTTTAGGTTAGGGTACTAAGACACAAGAAGGCAGGTCTAATCTGAGCCTGTCAGAGGGCAGAAGCGAGAAAAAGAAGAAGTGAAAGAGATAGGAACAGAAAGGAGATGGGTTTTGGTTAGCCGAGCTGTGAGGCGACAGACCAGAGGACTGGGTCAGGCTCCCACCACGTAGCTTGAGTGAGTCGACACTACAGGAGACAAGTGAAAACGAGTTGAGTTCACCAGGGTTCAGGTAGGCCCACAGCCTTTCTCTGACAACGGCAACCGATGCCACTCAACAAGAAATTATTTCCCCAGTACTACTTGATATAAGGTTAGTCTTACCCTGCAAGAGGAGCACTGATACATATCTGTGGCTATGTTTAGATAGATATATGGTAAACTGCCCTGCCCAGAGGTGGGTATATGCTGTTTATATACATATAGGCACCACTACACCTCTGATTTACACTATATCCTGCATTGGCATTGAATGTTGACATTGAAGGTAAAATGGGGATATGGAAATGTCCAATATAGACATACTTCCTAAGGATGCATGAACTTCATAACATCATCAAATCTCTGTTTCTCTCCTTATCATTGTCTGTCTGTACACTGCCTTCTCTTTCCAGTTTCTAAGGAAGCCTACCAAGGCAAATCTAGAATGAAAAGAGGAGACAGAGGGAAATGCTTTCCTATCTCAATGCAAGAATCCTAGCAACAAGGAGGTTTGCACTTCAGCCATTTTATATCACGAAATCTCTCCGAGGATGGGAGGCTGTTAATTCTGCACTTACATTAGTTGAGGAACATTAATCCTGATGGATTTACATGCAGTAGCCATCACTAGGACTAGTTTGTCCTTTATGTGACAATAAATCTACCCACCCTACACATTGCTTATTGCCCTTGATGGGACATTTAGAAAAACCTGAAAGATTATTGTGCTAAATGTTTTTTGGATTTAAAAATGTATTAATCAGTTCCAGATTAACAGGTCTTCCCTCCACAGCCTGACCTTATACTGTACATGGACAACCACTCACATACATGTTAGAAAGGTATGTTTCAGGACTCATCAACACATCTCTTGGATCCAGGTTAGAGGATCACACTTTCCGTAGACCCCCCACCAACTTCAATTAGTGGCCTCCACAGGCTTCTCCGAGCAGAGTGGTGAGATTCTCTTCAAATCCACATGATCAAAATGTATGATTAATGCTAGCTGTCCATCCCAGCTAGGGCTAATCATCCAAAGATTCACAAAGCCATTAATACCTCTCCAAATACAGGGTGGAAAAGTTGCTTTAAGCAGCATTTTATGATACTTGATACAGGTATCTTTGCACTCCATATTAGCATGGAAGGGGTGCTATGAAGCAAAGTGATTCATTAGGAACACAGTCAGCCACATCTAAGGTAATGGACCCTAAATCTTTAAGACACTTTTATAGCATCTTTGAAGCTATATGAATATATTAAAGGTAAAGAATAACTACAGAAAGAAGACAGTTAAGTAGTGATATATGTAAATCAGATGTTTTAGATGCATCACCATTTTCTAAAAGTGGGCTTGTATGGCCACATTTGGCACCGAAAATTAAGAAGTACAAAGACGCTGTTCGTTAGTGTTGAGTTAAAGCTCTGAAGGATCAGTGATTACAGTCCTCATTTTACACTGGGACCCTCAAGCTCCATATCAATTGGTGGAAGAACAGCATGGCCTTCAGAACACTTCAACTAATCACCCATCTGTGGCCATTGTCTACCAGAACCATATGTGACTGTGATGTCTGTTTATTATAATGAGGATGAAGATAAGTAGCATTTGATTACTTCCTTACAAACTGTGCAGTGTGAAGTACTGTATGTGCCCAGGCACTTGCAGATCATTCTGTGCACAGATACAGAAATTACAGCCACTCTTAACCAACAACATTCAGAAACTGAAATGATGAATTTTGAATGCCAGGAATTCATTACTGCTATCTTTGTTCCAACATGTATCTAGCATAGTGACACAAGAAAGAACAAGAAATCACTTTTCACTATCTGGTTTTGCTCCAGAAGTGATTAGATCACTTGATATCGTCATTCCACTGCTTCTATTTTCTCCACCATAGGACCTTCCCCAGGGGAATACACAACCATAATGGTTTTCGAGAAATATTATCGACCCGGCCTGATGCTGAAGGTCGCTACTACTGTAATGATGCCCTTGCCTTTTGTGTAGATGAGGTGCAACTTAAAAACGTGAAAGGACTGCATTTGAAAGTAGTTTGGTATAGTGTTTTACAGAGATTTCAGACATGTCTGTTCAGAAATGAACACACACAAACACCTTTTTCCAAACATTCTGAAACTTGTGTGCGCTTTCTGATAACACAAGTCACACTAAAACTTAAACTAAAAGCAAACATAAACATATATAAATTATTTGGGGCTTTAATTGCATTGTTTATCTTTATCTTTAGAATATATTTTTGCTAAGCATGAATAACGAGTAATAGTACTAGTACATTTCTACTAGCAAAGGATCCAAACCATTCACTCATTCACATTCACGCACTGATGGCAACAAGCTACTGTGCAAGATAGTGGCCTGGTCATCAGGACTTTTGGGGTTCAGTGTCTTGCCCAAGGACACTGTGGACAGGACAATCTGGTGATCAACCACCACCAACCAGTGGACAAGCCCCTCTACCTCCTGGTACTTCACTTTACTTTCACTTAGCTGATGCCTTTATGCAAAGCAGCTTAAAAATTATATATATGTCAGAGATCACAATAGGGGTTACCCGTCTTGCTCAGGGACATATTAAATGTGTCACAGTGGGAATCGAACCCTTGTTTCCCATAGCAAAGGCATGTGTCTTATCCGCTGTTCTATCATCACCCCACATGGTACTTTTTTTTTTATCTAGGAGGTGTGAGTATCAGCTTTGCAATAGCATCAACCTCCCTTATTTAAAATATATTACACCAGCAATTAATCAAATGTCTATGTAACA
Organism: Micropterus salmoides; assembly: GCF_014851395.1. Classification (NCBI taxonomy): domain Eukaryota; kingdom Metazoa; phylum Chordata; class Actinopteri; order Centrarchiformes; family Centrarchidae; genus Micropterus; species Micropterus salmoides. Next base: position 10,217,438 of record NW_024040485.1, on the reverse strand, counting down.
TGTGAAATTTCTATCGCAGTGATAAACCCACAGAGAATTAGCACTACTACTACTAACACTGCAGCTTTACACAGCTTTTTAGGCTCTTTTAGCTCATAGTTTTGGTTTAACATGCTGCATACGAATGCTAATGTTTCTGTGCATCTGCTGCCATACATGTTTATCAACACATTAGCTAAAACTTTCAGGATAAGCGGTTGACGATAGATGGATGGATGGATGGAAAACTTGTGGTAAGAATGTTAAGATAGTTGGAATAGATTTAAAGAAAGAATAGAACATCAGTCAGCCAATCATTCAGCTGGATTATTCTTTAATAAAATTCTAAATTTGTTCTACTTTCCACTATTTTTACAGCATTTTGTCTCTGAATCACAGTAGTTGGAGAAGTACTGAATTTGTTATTTTAAGACTTCATAATGGAGCTCTTTGTTATATTTCTTGTGTAAGTGTCAGTGGTTACTGAGCTTGATAATTTTGAGAGGGCTACTTGAAGAAATTACACAGTGATTTGTACTTCACTTAGGACTAAAAAATTATCCATCAGCCAGTCTGAACCTCTGCAACATAAAGAGGTATATGCACTGTAACAGGCCACTACATTTTCCTGTAATTACGATTTCCATTGCATGATGTCTTACTAAAGGTAATGTACATGATATTTTCTCAAACATATTGTATATTGAGACAGGCCTGCTACACAATGGATGTGGCTGAGAAGCTAAAATGCTTTCCTTCGCCACTGGAAGCCCAGCCGATGACAGATCTCTGAAGAAACTCATTTTCTTCTCGATCTGACTAAAAAAGGAATGCCGCCATTGTCACTGTCAAGCTCAGTGTATACCCATTAATGACATCCATTAAGGGCTGTTTTCATTTCATTTAGAAGAAGATGCTTTTATCGGGAGAGACTTAATGGTTAGGGCACAAAGAGAGGTCTCATATGTCAGTAATTTTAAGGCAAACAAGACACTGGGTGTCAAGAGAAAACAGGGGAAAATGATATTTATCCTTTCTTCCCCAAAATGCATTTCTTATCTTGAATCAGTTTGAGCACACAACTCCCTGAACCCCATTGTTCTTCTTCAACTAAAATGGCCATTGACTTGTTTTTCATGGAACAATAAAATGTGGGTCTAGTCAGCAGCCACAAAGGTGGAATGATGGCAGATCTGTCTTTGTTAAGGACCAGCATAGTGTGAAATTAAGTGTTGTTGTTGTATCCAACAGCATCTATTAGTGTGTATGCCTACTAACCTCTGTTAGCTTATCAGAGCATCATAAACATTCTCATTTTCCAACAGATGCTTTAATAATATAGCAGCATGAATATTCAAGAATTGAAATTACACACTGCAATTACTTAGTGTAACATATTACAAATGAGCACTGACCAGATGATGTGTTTTGTTATTAAATTACAACACAAAATGTCATCTGTGATTCAAGCGGGCCTAGTGAAAGAAAAGCAAGTGATAAACATAACGTTAAAGGCTTCTTGAACATGTTCTCTTAGAGGAAACTAACTCCAATGGTCTAGATCAGGGGTTTTCAAAGTGTGAGCCGGGCCTCCCCAGTGGGTGCTCCAAACAGTTTCAGGGGAGTCTCAGTGAATGGAAGTGAAACAAAAATACATTAGCTCATTAAAAGGAGATCACATGGAATAGCCTATATGTGTGACTTGGTTAATGAGAGAGTTCAAAGATATAATAGTTTTGGTGAACGGTTCTTCCCAAGCTTTGTCTGAGGGGAGGCCCACAGTCTCAGACTTTGAAAATCCCTGGTCTAGATTATTACTATTTTTTCATTTTATCATTAGACTTGATTCTGTCTTAAAAGGATCCATTAGCCAAACACAACCGCTGCAAAATAGTGCTAATTACAACTCATAAGTGGTTATATGAAGAATCCTCGAAGAGGGATTCAAGATAGGACACTCATCAAAGCATACAGTGCTGTGTAAATGTTTCAGGCAGGTGTGGAAAAAATGCCCTAAAGTAAGAATGCTTTCAAAAATAGACACATTAATGGATTAGATTTATCAATTAGCACAATACAAAGTCAGTGAACAGAAAAACAAATCTAACAGAAAAACAAATCTAAATCAAATCAATATTTGGTGTAACCACCCTTTTAAATGTGCTGAAAGAATCTCTTGGAGTCAGAGTAAGATATGTTTTCTACCTTATTATAATAATGTATACAGCAATAAATCACTAGAGTCAAAGTGTGTTTAATTCTGATCTGTTGGCTTTGATCAATGACAAAAAAAAAGGACGCAGAGATTCTTTTAAGATGAGCCAACTGGCTCTGCAAGTCTTTTGGAAACTTCAGGCTCCCCTCATTATGTTGTAAATAATCACATCAGCATCTAAAGCGGCAGTCTGTGTCCATGCAAGCTCGGCAAATCACATTCTTTTCATCTGGGACTTCATATAGTCTCCTGCAATGATAAAGAGGGATAAAAAGATGCTTTGTGAGTGCATATTGAGGTCTCTGTAGCTCAGCTGGTGAAGCCGTCTTAGCTCCTGCCATAAACAGTATACCCAAATAAAAAGGGCTTACTGTGAAAAGTGCGCAATATGTTGCATGGTGATCCCAGAGTCAACCGCGAATCCTCCCCTCCAACTATTGCTGCTGTCACATCTTGCGACACACAAAAAGGTAAACACTTTATTAACTGAAACAACTGACATTTTAAATGAATGAATGAACAGAATTTGTAAATTGTTTTTTTGTTATTGGGCATGAGGGACATTTATAATACATTAACGCATCATTAGAGAAAACATCAATAGAATGATTAAAGCCTTGAATCTAAAGCCAATGACATACTTGTCAAAGCAGTGTCTCCAGAAAAGGAAACAAGCAACTGTTCACACACTGAATCACACAATGACTCTAAAGCTTGAAGTGTAATTGAAGTGAAGTTGGATTGAGCTGACCTTTTTTCTTTGATTTCCTCCTTTCAGAGGTGTAGTTTCCAGCGTTAGTGTAAGAGTGATCAGTTTTCCTCTCACATCTAGACTACTCAGTGAAAAGTACATGTGCTGACTGAAATGTTACTTAAGAGAGGGGGAACATTGTGGTGTATTGGGTAGAGGCCACTGAAGGACAGGAAGAATCCAAAACGACCTCTCAGCAACAATCCTCCTAGCTTATCAAGTTATTATGGCTAATTACACATCCAGGAGTAACAGAGCACTATGGCTATCCCTGGTTAAAATCTTCTGAAAGGTTTAAGAGTCTTTGGGGATTCGGGAAATACCTTCAGAGATTGCCAGGAATTAATTTTTGAAAAAAAATAATGCTTAGCTCTGTGACTTAAATGCAATGGTCATACATGAGAGGCACAAACTGGGTTGAGACCAGCTCATATTAACCAGCTTTGTTTGGTTTTGTTGGTCCAGCTGCATAGACCTGCAGAGACTAGTGTGGATTGTCAGTGGGGTCAAAATTCATTTGATTTTTCAATTCAGCTTTAAGAACCACTGAAGCACTTTAAATACTCCATATAGGTTACCTTCTGTTGCATAAAAGGATATTACTTTTTCATGACAGTGTTGAAATTGTTAGAAAGTACCTCTGTCATTGCATTCAAAAAGCTTATATGTCAGGGGCCACACTGAATACATTACATTTATGTGCTGTTTTGATAGAGTCCATGCAATAATAATCTGGGCTGCTCTATTAGCATATCAAGGATCCCCAACAGTGCCAAGCTAATGCTGCAGCAGCTGAACCACCTTCTGTGGATGGCGGCTGAGGTTCATTCCTCGTGAAAAACTTTGTTATTTCCACAGTCCATAGTCCATAAACTGGGTAAGCTAGCTAGCTAGCAAGCTTGCTCACTGAGGTAGAACTTTTGCTCCATTGATTTGATGGTCCAGTCAGAGAGACAGAGGGAAAATTAAACAAAGTTGAAGTTATTTGTAAAACATTTGGGGCCGGAGCCCCAGAACATAAATGTCCCATAAGGAGGCCATCTTGCATGGTCAGACCTCCTTAAAAGCAATTTCAGGTCAGTTTCAAGTTCCAGGGTCATAAAACACAAAAATGTGGGGAAAACCTTTGAGAAACCCTTACTTAAAAAATTCTTTAGGGTCAGTGTTCATAGTGAACCTGGTGCAGGTTTGTTTTCCCAATGCTATCATAACAAGTATGGCTGTATTTGTATTTGATGACAGCTTCTACCACTGCTGCTTGACAAGGCCCACGGTCACCACAGTCACACCCACAGTGTGTGTGTGACTAGCCAGCAACAACAGGTGACACTAGCTGAGGTAGAAAAGGCACTTGAAAATTATGTAAGATATTCAAGTAACAGGTGAAGGTGACATTGTTGCACTATGTTACAAGTGAAGGATCAGAGTGGTGGTGAACCACAGGGATCTCTCCCATAAAGAAAGAAAAACATACTGAAATAGAAGCTTTATAAAAGAAACATGTAGGAGAAAATCTGAGAGCCCTGTGAGGGTTTGAAATGTGGCAATCCACAGAGAATACATGAAAATGAAAATACTATATATACACACAGCACACATACAAATATACACTGCTTCACATGAAACTTTGAATGAAGATCATGAATACAAACACTCATTCTGCAGTCTTGACAAATGCCAGTCCCCATAAATCATACATACATCAAAACATCAATGCTTTTCTGTTTTCTTAGTGGTTTATCCAGTTGTTTTCATTTTAGTGCAGTTGCATGCATGACTGTTCCCAGCCACCTTAGAGGGTAAAGTCACAATATCTGTGACAGTGATGTCTGTCATAACTGTGTCTCAGCACCTCACACACCAAATAGATAGAAATCCCAGAAATACCAGCTGGGCGTGGTTATATCAGACATTCTATTCATTTTTTCCCAAGAGACACTCTTACATGACTAACCATTTAAGCACTTAGAACATTTTAATGGAATTTTAATGGAAAGTGCAAAACTTCTCTAAAGGGAGTCTAAAAGGTACAATACTGTATGCATAACTTCAGGAGAAAAGTCAACTTAGGATTCCAAGGACCGCTGAGGTAAAAAAAAGCTTAGAATTCTGTTTTCTGCACCCATGATGGTGGGACCTTTGAATAATGTGTTGGAGAAATTTAGCCATTTCAATCGATTTTGTGTTAGATTTTGATCCTGTATTGGATCAACTATAATGAGTTTTCAAGTTTATTTTACTTGATTGCAATGACAAACAAAAATATGCAAGCACTGTAGTATTTTTGTCATTCAACATAATAAACCAATGGAAAAATGGTGACTCTCAACAGTTAAGTCGAAACATTGGTATTTACATTGACACTGATGTGTCACAAAAATGACTGGTAATGAGCTCTAAGTGTCTAGGCTAGTCACTGTAACATGAGTGTGTGTGTGTGTGTGTGTGTGTGTGTGGATAAAAGGAAAGAAATTTCAATTCTGGCTGGCAGTGGTTTGGCTTAGCTCGAATCAGCATCAGCGACTAGCTCAGCAATTTGTTGTTGGTCCAAAAATGGAAAGGAGGTAGTTGTCTTAACAGTTAACAGCAAAACACAAGTAGGCTCTCTCTCAGTCCAATAATAACTCAACAAAGTCGACACTCAACTCTGGTAGGCATAAGCACTTCAAATACCTGGGTCTCTGAGTTACTTGATAAGCACTGCCCACTACAAGCCAGCGTACAAGACAAAAGAATACTCTACTCTATAAGACATTTTAAAGATTTTCAAAGAGAATAACACAGTGTCTATATTCACAAAATAGCTTGTATTGAAAAAATAATTGGAAAATCAATATTTGATCTAGACAGTATATTCAAGTTGGTTTAAATGTCTTTGAGTCCAGGAAATTGTCTCATTTTATAGAAGATCTAGGGAAAAAGATAAGGCAGTTTACTCTAATGAAGCTCAGAGTACAATACAAGGGCAAAAACAAAAGTGTTACGTTTATAATTTTGTTCAGTATATATTTCAACTTTATTCACACACAGCTGACACTTCCGTGGACATCCACATCAGCACCAGCTGTTGCTGGAAGATTAACTTCAAAAGTTCTATACATCTTAAAGGATCCCTTTTGTTTGTGAGGAGAAAAACGAAAACAAACTGCTTATCCCACTGTGTTACCAGCAAGTGTCCGTCCACAGCATGGAATGAATTCTTATCGGTGGTGGTGCAGTCTGGTCTCCACGCAGCACTGACACTGTGTCTGGATGAAAGATGTGTTTTGATGAGGGCTGTATGAGAATTTAATGAAGCATGATGGGAGAGAGCCTGAAGCTATGAATGCCTATTGATGTGAGATGTTTTAAGGGGATTCCTCCTTCTTTGCCTTTATGATACCTTTTTATGTGAGTCCCGGTACATGTTTTGCAAGTAATATTGTAGGATTTGTTTTCCAAAGAAGTGCACTGTTGTTTAGTTGCCTGCGACCCTCACTTGAACTGCAGCATAGCCATAATTTGACCTAAACAACCACGCAACAGATAACAATAATCTAAAAATATCTTTGTCAGATAACACCATTGCACCTTAGTGAAATCCCCTGATTCATCTTTTGTTGAAAAGCGAGCAGGATTCAAAGGCATGCCTCAGGCAACACACATCTGAAGTAAAGGAAAATTAGCTTCTTCAGTTACCCTTTGATATTGGGACACCCAACCGTAAGTTTTGGTTTCTTACTGTATTTATTAGTTGCTTTATCAGATCCTTGATGGTCTCAGTTCAAAATGGAAAGAGCGAGAATCCTCCTTAGGGGTGAATATGTGTGTTGAATGGAATAATGTCTTTTTCTAATGTGCCTTCCATTCACTTCCTCGCAGTCTTCTCAACATAGCCTCTTAATGCTTCTGTCTGTATGCAGGCATCCTCTCCAGTGTTCCAGTAACAGGTCTCCAAGAGGTCAATTAACAGTAATAAGGCAATAATGTGGTTTACTCCAAACCTAATTAGATTTTGTTTAGCCAATGGGCTCTCAGATGTCCCACGTAAAAGGCTAAACTACGCATATCATTTGCTCTGTGTTTTGTTTCATTTCACTTCACTTGGACTGAAAGTGGTTCTCACAGAAGCAGCAGTAACACCCACCCATCAACGATACAACTTTTTGCCTTTTAAGTCTCCATGAACCTATCCCTGTTACTGTGAATGTTCACAAATCCCTTTGGTCTATGCTCTCTTGTGACTCCAACATCCAATTACATGCCACCATATGATATTTCCTTTACCATCAGTCAGATATAAACTGACTGCAGGAAGATGCTGACATCTTTGCAAATTTCATAAAGATTCATGTCAATACAGTATTTTTAAACACGTTTGACCTTATTTTGGCAGCTACACTAACCCAGACTGTGTGGGAGGAGGAAGCACAGGAATAACCAGAATTAAGAAAAAAGATTCAGATAAGTGTTATTAGTAAAGATTTGGTCCAGCCGGGGCAAGAGACAAAGTCGAGAGCCCCATTCTGGTGGTTTGATTCAAATAAATGAAGAGGTGGGCAGAAAAGTGGTGCTTTAATGCAAATTCGATCAGATGAAATATTACACACTCAGATCTTAAGTGGCCTTTGAGGTCAATTGACTGGCTGCTCAGTCGAAACGTGGCAGGGGCGGTGTCCATATTTCACACGCCATTCCACCGCACGGCGCTTATAAGTTATCACACGTGGGGAGAATAGCTTAGCTCAGACCCTGTGGCCCTCAGCGGCGGCGTAACACAGACTGCATCCGTCACGAGCACAGAGCAGGACTGGGGTCTTTTCTTGGCAATTTGTACCACAAAGAGTCTTTTAAAGTTCTAAGGGATTATGGGGGACTCACAGGTTCACAGAGAACATAAATAATAAAAGAGCTGATGAATATAGATGTACACCAAATTCAGCCCGTGCTTAATATCTCACTTAGAGGTAATATCACATGCAGGAAATGACATGGCTGGGGTTCAGAGTGCAGAGTTTAAGTGTTGCCCAAAGTCAGTGCTGCAGCTGAACTATATCCTTTATTGTTGATTAGTTGCCTCTTAACTTCCTTGGAGTGATTCCCTCCTAAAAAAAAGAAAAAAAAAGAAAGGACAATTTCCATGTTAAGTGGATTTCTTACCTCAGTTGTGTCTGTGGAAGCAGAATCTCTATGTGCATATGTGTGAGCGAGGGGCTTTTCGACAACTCATATTTGATAAGGTTTTGCTGAAGCTTCCATCTATTGGATTTGTCCCATTTTTAAATGTAATTCTTACAGCTGTACTATGTTTAATATGGGCCCGGCAATTACATTATTCAAACTGCATTATAAGATAAAAATAGAATACTGTAATCCATGTGCATTGTTTATTAAAATACATATGTATGTTTTGGTGTGTTCAGAATATCCTCAGAAAGCAAACAGATTGCGTGGCGTGTCTCTGCATAATTTGATTCTTGTCATACCAAAACTTTTTATATGAATGCCGCATCCTCTCCTTGCTCTTCATGATGACAGAAAAAAGAAGAATATCAATTCTTTTTTTTTCTGTTAAAGGCTTTCCATCTGCTCCAGCAACGTCATAGAAGTATTAACATTCCTGAATGTGACAAGTAAAAAAAAAAAGGCTCTTGGTTTTGGCTGAGGTACAAAGGAGAGAAGCAGAGAGGAACTAAAAATGAGACGTCTGTAGCATTATAACCATCCACTGTGAAATGCCTAGTCTGTTTTTTTGTCTTTTTTTCTACTCAAGAGGCCTACTGTTGAGAACCAAATACCTATTTTCTCTTTTACTTATTACAGAAACATTGCTACAGCAGCTACCAGTTTTCAAAAGTGGACTGAGGAGAATGGGTTTGCCTTCATCTTAAACTTGGACTTCACGCCATTTCGTCAGGATTAAAGTTAGTATCCCCCTCTCCAGCTCTTCCCAAGGGACACTGTGTTTTCATTATCTCCAACTTTCGATCTGGTGAGGATAGTCGTAATCCCAACTGTGTTGCCCATTGCCTATATTGCTATTCCCAGGGCTATAACGAACAGTACCAGACCCAAATCCCATAACAGATGTCAGGGGAAACAGATTATTCACTCATACTGACAGGTTTATCTTCCTCCATTGCAGCCTGTCAAAAAAAGGCAATACTTCAGGCTTCCAGCGCAAGTTGTTGTCTTACTTCTCTCTAAGTTAGATTTGTAGCAATTATGAATGGACTACTGCTAGCTGAAAGTTGAAAAACAATTGCCTCAAGGAAGTGAGTCAGCATCCCAAATGGACAGGATATGTATAGATACCCTGTAAATGTGGTTTATGGTCTTTAAATAGTTTCTTTTCCAGCTGAATATTTCCATATAATATTGATATTTTCTCATTATGATGTTTTTTAAAACTTTAAATGACCTTCATGTTCATACCTCGAGGTATGCATCAGAATATGGGAAGTTTCTCAGCAAATATAGTTTAACTTTTGACCTTTGAACTTTGGCCTGAACACACCCCCGCTGACAAAGCTATTACCCTCCAGGAAGATCTACTGACACAAAGAGCATAATTCATACAGCGTGAGCCTGGAGCCAGCTAATCAGTGTTCAGAGCGGGTGTAACTCCTGCCTCATACACATCAGACGTTTGCCAGAGAAACATTTCCCAGAGGAGAACGGCAGCACTCTGACTGTCAGTCAGAGCCTCACTTTACTATTACTGGAACATAGTTACATAGCAAAAACAAATAAATCTAAAAGGCCGAGTTATCACATTCATTTGTCTATATAAAAATCCCAGTTGGGAATACACTCCTAACGACAACACAAGCACGTCTGGGTATTTATATTTCTTATACTTACACAGGGATATTATGAAGGTGGTAATATATTCCATAGCTTTCTTTGTGCTCTCCATTTGCATTTTGCATCTAATTAGAAAGAACTCATCACTCAATATAGGTTGCTCTACTGATCAAGAATCATAACAAGCAACGTGTTGAGCATAAAACATAATTATTGTGCTCTGTCATGAATATGCTACTCCAGTTTATTCCATGCACCCAATTAACTCTAGCACTTCAGGCATGAACATTCTGCAAATAGCACTGTTTTATTTTAGGACTGACATGAATGTACACAGATTACATAATTTCCTGGTGATAAGATTGACAGGATAAGATTGGTTCTTTTTTGTTATGTGGGGGGAATTAAAACAAGTATGTTGTATTATCACATTTGAATAGAAAATAGCTTATCTTAACGACCTCCAAAAACATCTTAAGAACCAAATACTTGTCCACACTTGGAATCTCTGCCTATCATTATTTAACGTATTTGACATGATCAAATACCTCCAAATACTGTAGATAAAACAAAAGAGGGAGGATGTAATAATTCTCCAAAGTCATAATCTAAACATCATTTAATCCATTGAAACCCTGCGTGTGTTTATGAAAGATTGCATTTCTATCATAGGACATTTTGAGCTTTTGACAGCAAATGGATGAGAATATGAAAGAGAAACCAGTCTACATCAGTCTGTGACAGTCTTGAATATGGAAATATCTCTAACTCTATATCTGTACACAATAACAAAAATTTCCATGTCTTTGTATTGCTTATTTTGAATGAATCAGTAGAATAAACAAAAGTGCAGGAGTTACTGGAATAAGATATTGCTGCTACAAATTAGGTTCAGTGTTTTAGTTCTTTCTAATCTTTTTTTCTCTAGTAAATGCCTTTATAATTTTACCTCTAATAATTCGACAGTCACAATCTGTAAATAAATGTAACCTGTGATAAGGGATCGCAAGGGGTCACAAGCAAAAACCTTGACTGTCTCAATTATTATTATAAGTATAGAGACATGTTGTTTTTGGCTTTGTGCAGTAGAAGACAACATATGTTGTGTCCCACATCAGCACTGGTGTGCCACAGCAGAAACCTTTTTTTTTGTTGTTGTTGTTTTTTAAACAGCAGTATAAGATAGGAGCATATTTTAACTTCGTTTTAAACTAAAACAAACTCAAGTGCACTATTCTTGTTAAGATGTGCTGCTTTGTCCAATATATTCTAAGAAAATTAGATAACTGCATTGTGCACTAGATTCAAAACTGGGACCAAAACCAGGACAGATGTGGAACTAAATTAAAAAATACCCCTAAGCGCCAGAGCTACATGAAACTAAAGGAAAAACTTGCAAAGTGTGTTAAGATTTATCAGATAACTGTTACAGAGTCAGAGCAGCCTCAGTAAATGGATAGTTCAAACTGAATTTCCACCTCATCATATAGCCAGAGGTACAAAGAAATATCCTGCTTAATAAGAATTACTGATACTGTGCTGAATTTTACTTAATCTGAAGTACAGTGTCTGGTGTATAGATTAAATGAAAAATCCAAACAGTGTGTTTAGAATGGCATTTTCCCTGCAGTGTAATAAAGAAAGTCCTTGCATTCCTCTAAATTATTTACCTCAGTCACCCAAAGAGGCTTCTCTGCAGTGTTAACTGCAAGAGTCTGGTAGAACATAATGCAGCCTGAGCACAGAAAAAATGGATAAAGTGGCCATCAGAAAACATGCCATATAATTGGCAGGTGATGTACTGTGCTCTGGAGACTGCAGTCAGATGGAGCATGAATCTTTCCTCAAACAACCTGTCAACAACTTCTCTACCTTGATAGTTATTTACTCCACTGCACTGTTGACATTATAACACATTTTTATGGACTCTGTTGAGCGCTCTCAAGATAAAATGTTGAAATGTAAGTCAGTATTCACTCTACGATTTAATATTATTATCATTACACTGATTCCTTTGCTAGATTTGCAAGTCTAGCACAGTAGTTGAACCGCCTGCAAATGCTTTTAGGCCAGTTTTATCTATCCACTACAGGTAAATGGGAACATTTAATGGTGCAGTTATATATTATATATATTGCTTGTAGCGTGCTTGCACAGGTTTGACACATACATTTTATTTTTGAAAAATATGAGAAAAAGCAAGTTTTACATTCGGTGTTTATGGATAGCCTTCAAAATAAAAGACTGTAATATATGTTATTTAAACTTAGATTCAGATTAACTTTACTTTCCCACATGGGGGAAATTTGTTTGATCCACTGCTACAGACAAAAACAATAGAATACACGTACAAACAGCACACAGTAAACCGTGAATTATTTTCAAATAGGCTTCATAAACACTGTGGTTAAGGTTAGGGAACAATTGTGGTTTAATCCAGAGAAAGTACAGGAAGGTCCAAAGCCGTCTCTATTTTCTGAGGAGGCTGAGGTCCTTCAACATCTGCAGGACGATGCTGAGGATGTTTTATGAGTCTGTGGTGACGTTGTGGGGGTGGAGCTGGACTCTCTGTCGGTGATGTCAGAGAGAAGGATGCTGTCCAAACTACATGTCATCTTGGACAATGTCTCCCACCCACTCAATGACGTGCTGCTCAAACACAGGAGCACTTTCAGTTCAAGACTCATTCCCCCAAAATGCACCACAGGAAGTCATTTCTGCCTGTGGCCATCGTGCTTTATAACTCCTCCCTCTAATTGTCTGACACATGGATACTTACTTTTTAAACTGGACTGTATAATCTATTTTTGTGCAATATTATCTGTTTAATAATTAATATGCAATATTCTCTGCTGCTATTTATTCAGTAGTCCTTTTTGGTTCACCATAATAACTCTAATAATGTAAATATTGTACATACCCACAATCCTTTATTTTTGTCTATCTATCTACCTTTGACAAGTGTGCAATTGTGACAAAATAATTTCTCCTCGGGATCAATAAAGTATTTCTGATTCTGATTCTGAGATTTGAAGATACAATTGTCAAAAGGTTTCCTTATTATGTGAATAAAAAAATCTGAGAACGCTGAAAACTCTGAACACTGAAAACTCTGCTCATATGAAATTATTTTTACTAAGGTCGTTACCCTATAGCTGGAGAAGACACCATAGCCCATTATTTTTAATTAGCTTCACCTTTTTAGTCCTTTAGTGCCAGTTGTGCTTAAGCTGTATGTCACAACATTTCACTCTGCACATAAACATGTGTTTGTGTTTGAACCAAGCAGCATTTTCCAGATATCTAAAACATCAGCTGTACATTATACATTGCCCTTTAGAGAAAAGACTTTGCACTGACTAACAATAACGCCGAGGAGAAGACATGCAGGAAAAAACATTTCTCCACCAATGGGGGCCTCACTAGACCAGACTTTAATGCAGCCACAAGACATGATGCACTTTGAGAAAGTGCATCATGTCTTGTCACTGTTGACAAGTGTCTCTCTCCACTTACACATAAAACCCATATCTGGGAAATATAGGAACTCACAAACTGCAAACTACAGGAAGCAGGCTGAAGAAATTGGGTTCACTAAAAACTGATAACCAAACTCAGAAATCTTAATACATCTAAACAGTGATGGGCAAGTTACTCAGAAATTGTAATATATTACTAGTTACTTGTTACTCCTTAATTATTACTTTACTTTACTTTACTGAAGCCTGAATACTGAATATATGCTCTTCAAGTAAATCCTGACTTTTAAACGGCGGTTTTACTGCACATGTAGCCTATTTGTAAGAGCAGTATTCAGTAGTTACAAAAAGTTAACGCCACTCTCTCCCATAAGTCCACGCATCAGTGACAGAAGCTGCAGGAGTTTCCTTCTGTAAGTTTCACGTTGCTGTGCTGTTTCAGCAGATGCTTCAATAAATCAGCGGTTGAAAGCTTTTTGCTGGTCGCACAGAGTTTACAACAGACAGTGTTCTTTGCATCTTAGACTGACACGATAATGGCATTACTTACAGCTGTGGAGAGAACGCCTCTCTCCCTCGTTCTCCTTTCTTCCTTTAGTTTTTGTCTATCAGCGGACATAAACAACAAAGTTCGGTCCAGCTGTCGTGGATTTACATCATGGATGGTGCGTTCAGTAACGAGTAACGCAGCCTAACTTGCCTTAGTAACTAGTAATAATATTACCGTTTTAGAAAAGTAATTAGTTACACTACTTAGTCACTGGGGAAAGAACTTCCCAACACTGCATCTAAAACACAAGAATGTCCCAGTGTATTTAGATAAATGTATATTACTTGTATATGGGGAATAGTCCAAGGATGAGTTATTTTTCCATTAAAGGTGCATTTGCAAGTTAAACAAACCTGTTTGCTGCAGGCACAGAGGACACTAAACATTACTTTCGAATATTATGGGAAGCAGTACAGAAAATTGCATTCACAACACCATATAAATCAGATCTTATTTAACACTAATTTAGTCATAGCTGTTATTTACTGTTTATATTTGTTCATATATTTTCAACCCTACTCTTGGACTAAGAAACCCTTTCACAATAACTAGGCTATATATTTCTCCCGATGCATAATACCTTGTTGGGCATTTCTTCATTACTTCCAATTAAGCAAGCTTGTGCAATAGTGGATTTGTTCAGACTATATGCATCCACCATAGGAGTGTGTTAAATCTTGGTTATTCAGTTGACTGGTTATGACCTCCCTTGAAGAGGAAGAGAGCAGTCTATATTGGAAAGCGAACCTCATTTTGGCTCCAAACTTCCATTCAGCGGAAAAGGACAGCGACAGGGATTAATTTGTAGTGAGTGAATGGGTTTTGACAGGCACCAGTCAGTGTCAGTGTTATGCTGGCTGTGCAATAATGCAATAAGGAAAACAATCAAACAGCAGGCTGCAAAACATCTGACCTCAGATTCTGTTTTGATACAGAATATAATTGCATCGTGCAGAGGACTTACACTGGCCTCTGTGTTCTGCTGATTTCTTAAAATAAGTTAGACTGAAGCGCAGTGCCAGAAGCGTGGTTATTTTCATACTCCCTTTGTTCTGCGAGATCAGTCAGAATGTCTCCAACAGGGAGAGCTAGTCTCTTTGAAACATACAGATAAACCTTCATCTTCAGATTGTTTCCCACTTCACTCTTCAACAGTAACCCAAGAATGTTATAAAAGCCGAGAAAAAGAGTGCACGTTATCTAGTTTCTGCAGTCTTCATGTTGGCTTTGCTCTTTTCAGGAACTATTGTTGTTGGGGGAGTAAAAAAACTACTAATTGTTGATTGATGCTGCATCAACAAACTGAAATCCAGGAACATCTGCACTAGGGTTAGGGTGCGACAGCATTTTATCAAATCCAGTATCAAATCCATTATCAAACCTTCATTGTCTTTCTGTGTCAAAGCTTAATGAATCTGCGTATTCTGCCGACCAGGAACTGGATCCAAATGTAACCGGCTATTGGGACCCAACCCTAATCTGCAGTATATTTAAAACTTATGTTAGTATTGGTTGTACGTTTTTTTAGCAATAAAATGATAAATAAAAATCAGGTATGACTGACTAATTATTTAATCGTGAGTTGAGAAAAAATTGACACCCTTGGGGTGACTGTGGCTCAGGGGATAGAGTGGGTTGCCTGTTAATCGGAAGGTCGGCAGTTCAATCCCTGGCTCCCCCAGGTCGAAGTGTCCTTGGGCAAGATACTGAACCCCGAATTGCCCCTGGTGGCTGTTCAACCAGTGTACAAATGTGTGTGAATGTTAATTTCTGTTTGAGCACTTAGGCTCAGTGTGTGAATGATAGATGTAGTGTAAAAGCGCTTTGAGTGGTTGAGAAGACTAGAAAGGCACTATTTACATTTACTTAATGTTAAACAGGGAAACAATTTATTTTTCCACTGTGTCTAGATGTCATTATACAAGCACTTGAAATTCTAAATAAATTTCCAAGGAACAGAGACACTGCAGAAACAGTAGTGGATTATATTCAGTAGCACAACAGTCTCTCTCTGTCCCATGCATTTCCTCTCTTAATCCAATCATGGCCCAATTACAAAAACCCAAGATGAAGTCAGGGAAAGACAGAAGAACACCCCATTTGTAAACATGGCTTTCTGGCGCCTTTTTTGATAAAATAGCTTATGACCTTTATTTTTGCGTATTTACACAGATCCCAAAAGGAGCCGCCAAGGCAACCAAGGAAATTTCATCAGGGCTGAGTGAAGTACATGGAAAATATCATAAATGTGTGTCTGACCCAAAGACTACATCTCCCAGATGAGGAAAAGGAAGTCACGAATGGGAAAGGTATTTGTTTTACAGAAGGAAAAACTCAAGGACCAGCTAATCATAAAATTGCAAAATACACTGAATCCTTAACAATGTTTGAATTGCCAGATGGCTATGAACACCCCAGATAGAAAACAAAGCTTTCAGGGATGCAGAGACCATTTACTGCTTTATGATATTGTTGTCTTAACTGCAGCTCTAAACCATTAACTCTTAATAAATTGCACGTTTTTAAAGTATATGTGGTTTGGTTTTTTAGAGGCAAAGATTCCTTAATTGAAAAAAAAGCTATCTTTTATGGGACCTGATAGACATCATTTGAATCGTTCTTTATGCTTTGGTCACAGGAAATGTTGCTTGACATAATAACTGAGAATTGATTTCAATTTGTTTTTAGCGGCTATTTCTGCCCCATGCTAAATTATTTCAAAGTCATGTATCTTTGTACATATTGTTCAACTGACAATCAAATAACTTTGTGAGACAGCTTCATCTCATCTCGTCATAGTAGTCACACTCTCCATGGATACATTTAATGCCAAGGGCAATCTTTATTTTAATGTGAGAGTTTTACTCTGTCTAGTTTACTGAAAGGCTTCAAATACATTTCATCTGGCAAGTCGTGTTGTGTGTTTTCACTTAGTGCTTACTTTCTTAAATATTTAACCAAAACCACAAGTTTCCCAGTGCTGTCTAAATGTACCCATAAAGACAAAGATTTTACTTTTTGGTACTAGAATAATAAAATCAGTTGCTATTTCAGGCCAATAGAAAAGAGTTTTCCCTTGTGGACACAATTTGAAGCTGGGAAAAAGGTAATAAATTGCAATATATCTCAATATTTTTTAAATACGAAATAATATCATATCGTGACATAAGTATAGTGATAATATCATATTGTGGGTCTTCTGGTGATTCCCACCCCTACTATTTAAGCTATCTATTTATCTTTGTAACTATGCCACAGAGGCAAATTCATATTTAGTTGTTGTACTTGACAAATAGAGTTACACTGACACTCATTATTCAGTGCGAGAGCCGAGTTATTTGCGTTAATATATTTTGCCGAAACTTGTGAAGCACTATGGCCTTGTTGTACATCTGACCCATTATTCCTCACAAATGAAGTTGTGAAAGACAGGAAGACTTTGGTTTATGTGCCTGAGGCCTCTTGTTGACCTGAATCATGAAACATTTCTACTGCAGCAACAACGGTAAACTATGTATGTGTGTGTGTGTGTGTGAGCGAGAGTGTGCATGTGAAATGCTTAAAAAGGAGCCTTGGGTAGCACAGAATGCAGGTCAGTAATTACGGTTTGCTCAGTTGAGCAACACTGTTAATCTGTATGTCACTGTTAATCTGCTGCTGTCTATATATGGATGTTTCTTCATCGCACCTGAAGGCACAACAATTACTCTTTTCCTTTAAATTGGGTCATTAAGCACAGCAGTATGAGTGTGAAATATTTCTACATCTTTAGCCTTGAAAAACAGTTTATGAATTATCCTCATGTAAATGTCATACCTGTGAAAGAACCCTGATACATTCATATAAAAGTTAAAAAACAGGCACTTCTGAAGATATATCTGTGGGCAGTTTTGACAGCAGCATCACTAATTACACTAATTATATGACTTCATTAGTGTGTGAGACAGCGTCTTTCCAAAGCGACACTAGGTAATCAGATTTAGAGCTCACATCTCTGACAGTTCCCTCACCTACCCTCATCCCGCCCCCTTTTGTCTTTGACATCACCTCTTTAAAGATTCATAAACCAGGGCAATTTACATAAAAGTTAAAGCGTCTGATTAGTCGTATTACAACACCACTCTGACCGGAGTGAGCCCTGCAGGGACTGGAGGATTGGCCAAGGTTACAGCTGAGGCATGTGTTCATCAGTACACCATGGGACCCACCATGACGCCCAGCATAGAAGAGATTAAGAATTTCTTTGAGGGCAGAGCTATTCTAAAGTCTCTTTTACCTTTATGCTTCCCCTAATTGTTGACAGTACTATATGGGGACCGTTAAATAACACTATTATCTTGAAAATTATTACACAGAATTCATCCCACAAAATCGATTCATGAAAGGAGTATTTGTTATTTATGACACTTGGCTATTTTGAATGAATAATAACAAACTGTGGGCATGTTCTCCACAATACACACAAAGCTTTTGTTTTGTTTTGTTTTTTTGTTTGTGGACTTAAATGAGTGGCCATGATGCAATGCTGGAACAATTTAAATGTTTTCATGCACATAAAAACATTGAAATTGAAACTATTCATTGCAATTCAATTGGGGTTATTAAGTCAAAATTTGCATTTAAATAGCAACATTAAAATGTTACATAGCATTGCTGAATAATGTGCTCATTCATACTAGGGCATCATAATTAATGGGTGTTTCCAAGGAAACCTAAGAAACCTAATTGCTCACAGGGTGGTCTCATTACAGCAGTGAATGCTTTGCGCAAGCCTGGATGACTGCAGCACAGAAACTGAAGCAATTTATTAAAAGGTGGCTGTTAGGAATGCAGTCAAAATCACAAATTCAACAACAAATCTAGAAATCTTTAAAATCCTGTAATAATAATTCTATACGGGTGTGTGCTGATGAATATTGGCGAGGACTTTCGAGCAAACTCCTGTCCAGGCAACATCCCTAAGGCTGAGCAGAAATGCATCAGGACTTATAATAACTGGCCCTGCTTCTTTCCCCAAGACATGCCAGCAGCAGTCCATGTTCTACAGGGTTTAAGAGAAGTCCTCTGCAGGTCACTACAGACCTCTTTTTATAAAAGACAAAGAAATATAGCCCTCTTTCACAGGTAAGGCCCTGGGGCGTTCATGCATGCATGTCTTGATAAGGAAAATAGTCAGGCTTGACTGTAGGTTACGGGTTTGAGAGGTTTATCAGGGCAACACAAGGTCTTTTTTGTAGGTGATGCAATAAAACTAACACATAAAATAATACTAGATGTAAAAATACCAGACACAGCTAAATAAAACTTTTATTTCTAAAACCTGCTTAAAAAAAGAAGATATCATATACCACTAACACTGCATATTCAAGCAAATGTACTTTAGCAAGGGCAACATGGTATCACTTTGTCCATCATCTCCTCCATTAGCTGCAGTAATGCAGGCTATTAAAGACAAGGGGGGCAAATTGGGATAGGGTGCTTATGGGAGGACTAGATGGCACCATTGCAGTAGCAGTGACATTTTCTTGTTTGTTTTGCAGGATAGAGCAAGAGGTGAGGAAGGTAGCCATATGGTGGGTATTTATCAGCCGATGGTTGCCAGAGTGATTGAATGTGAGCTGAAGGTGAAGCTGCAGACAGCTGAGAGGGAGAGCAGGGCCTGGGGCCCAGGGTCTGGTACCAGGCTGTTCATCATCTCCCTTAAAGGAAGGTCAACAGTCCAATGAATCACACTCACCACCAAACCTACAGCTTGTTCTCTGTCAGCTTAACTGCATTTCGCTGCAGTTCTCAGTGTTCAGCTGGAACCTAATCCACTCCCTGTGCCCCTGCATCAGATTATTTAGAAGAGATTGGAAGAAACCAACATGTCAAAGGCTTTTCACTCTAATGATCCAACATCACAAACGGCTGCTGACGTCAGTAACAGCAACAGTACACTAAAATAATGTTTCAGGATGTGCACTGATGTCACTAGTACAGACACAAATAATTCAGCACTCATGTGGTAGACAAAGACAATGGAGCAGTTTCATGAACACTTTAGCATGGTCAGAGGGCTACTACCTACAGCAGTGGTCGGCAATAGGCGGCCCGTGGGCCAGATATTATAGCCGCTAGCTATATTATCTGGCCCACGGCCAGAATGCTTTGACAGCAGAAAAATGAAAAATAAATAAATTGAAAGCGGCTGGTGCTGAAATAGATCTCAGTCATGACAGCTACAGTTACTCACACAATCACTTCCTCTTAAGTGACTGTGCCTCCAAAATAAAAGCGCGATTGTGCAGCAATGGTTTATGACAAGTGAACGACATTCAAAATAGTCTCTGGTTGCTTGACACACCTCTGAAAAAGCTGTAAGTAAATGTGTGATTGGATTCCCCTGAATTACCTCAGGGAAATTAAAATAAGCGTCCATAGGTTTATGAATGCGGCTCAAACGCTGGGACGTGCACACACACTGCAGCACATGCTTTATTGTGAGCATGTGCAAAAGTGTTAAATTGTTTAACAAGGGACAAAAAAATACCCGCAATAGTTGGAGTCAATCTTACTACCTTCCAAACAGGATTCACGCACAGTACCGACTGAGCTAAACATCTAGACAAGTATACAAAGATTTGAAATAATTTGACTTTCCTCTGGCCCGCCATGCAACAGCTTGAAAAAAGTTGACCTGATGCCAGACTTATTTGCCGACTGCTGACCTACAGTATGTAACATAAACGTCATTGTTGAATGTCCTTTGGTTGTTGTGGTCCTGTCTGGTGTTGTATTGGTGTTTTCTGCTGTTTTGGCCAGGTCTCCTAAAAGAGGGGTTTTAAATCTCAATGAGATGGTTAAATAAAGGTTAATTAAAATAAATAAAATATTCAGCTGAGAGCTCCAGTGGAAAACCTGCAAATCCCCAAAAAACATGGGAGGAAGATACACAAGAGGCAAGGATGGCAGGGATTTGGCCCAGAATACCACAGACTATGCAAAATATTACAAGGACACTCATATTGAAAAAAAGGTAATCCTCTTCCATGTGAAATCAGAGCATAATTAAGGAGAAAAACATATATACACGTTTCCTCTCTACGGGAAATTATTCAAATTATTAAAAATATAGCAGTTAATTTCCTTTTTGACTGACTCATCTCACTGTTGAGAACACCCAAGGCAGATTAGGCCATCCCAGGGGGTCAGTGTATGAGACGTATCCAGTTAATGCTGCAGAGCCAGCAGTTTCAGACCACCAATAGGTTTAGATCTTGACAGTGCAAGTGTGACAGATAAAAAAAAAAATTCAGCAATTATAATGCACTGGGCTGGTTTGCCATTAAGCAGCAAATAAAGAAGAAGGAAGAAGGAGAATTAAAAGAAAAAAAGAGAGAAAAATGGACCTGAGCAAACAACTTACCGATACCTTGACTTTGATGCCAGTTCCTGAACGACACCTTTTTTCAACATCAATATTATAAAATCCATTTTAACAAAAGAAAATGATATTACTCACTTCTGTGGTACTGGGAAATAGTGGCCCAGTGAGACCTCTTACTTTCTCTGTGCTAAGGAGCAGCTTGTCTAAGTCTGACATCCACTGTGTCAATTTCAGGAGTATTTCTCTCCGTTTACCAGTCAGCTTGTAAGCAACACCATGTTTGCTGTCAAAAACGCCTCGGCTCCATGTTTTCCATCACCACGTTCGCGAGGAGAGGATGTGCCAGGGCCTTCAGCCCAGTGGACGATGTGGTGAACAGACTTACCAAGGTACTAGCCAGCTAACAACTTATCTGTGATAAAAAAGAAAACACTGAGCAACATCTCTGGGCAAAGCATAATGTTTTCCTGCGTGCCTCTGCGACTGCGAATCCTAACGTTATAACGTTAGAGAACCAATCACGAGCCTTATTAGATCTTCGTACAAGTGTGCTGCATGGTTACTGACTCACTGACGCTGATGAGACTTACTCCTTAGGATATTGAAATTTGGTAGCAAGTGACAAGTCATTTTGCTCTACTCATTTGTATCAAAGCAATTCGGTCGGAGCCATAAAAGTGTCGAAATTCGGTACCCAGCCCTACCTGTGGATAGAAATATCCCACAGAGCCATAAGCTTGTCAAACAGGAATGAACATGACAATTGTTGCCTGTCATCCCCACTCTGTCTCCTCTCTCTTGGCTTCCCCACTCACCACTTGTACACAATCTAATAAAAGTAGGAATGTCATGAAAATATTATTCTAAAAACAGGGCGCATTGATATGGAGAGGCATCACTTTCATTTCACTTCGTATGACACTATCACAGTTGCACAGAAGGCTTGTTTCATAGCAGGTGGTAAATACTGCAGCACTCCCCTCCCAAGCAGCTCAGCCATCAACCCCGAGGGTACAACAAGAAGACTCACACTTTATAAGTATAGACACACATACACACCTCTTTATCTGGCACACCTTGGTGTTTACACTGCTCCTCCGCATTTCTGTGTGACTAAAGCTTAAGCACAAATAATGCAGAGATAAAATGTGCGGTTACTGTTCAAGTAAATGTTAGAAGTGGAAAGACGTGTGGTTCAAGTGACCTTGAAAGCGTTATGACGGTTGGTGTACCATTTCCAGCAATTCAGAAACAACCACAAGTGGCAAGAAATGGCTGCCCTCTGGACACGCAATCAAGTTTAACAAAATTCTAGTCAGTGTTGCGGGCTAAAATGCCTTGCTGATTAGAGATCAGGGGAGAAAAGAAAGACTCCAGGCTGCCGGCACACACAGAGGGACCAAGTATGTAAAGCTCTGTACAACAGTGGTGTGCAGAGGAGTATCTCCAAACAAACAACTCATCAAGGCATGTAGTGGATAGCAGGAGATCAGTGATGGCTTCCAGGTAAGAATTTGAGGAAGGTACAGTGGGCACATGAGCACTAACACTTTCCAAATGAAGAGCAGAAAAAGGCCACCTGCCCCGACAATCACAGTACATATTGTAGTACTGGGAGCAGGGTCATAAATCCTTAATCCACTATGTCTGAGCCAGGCAAAAGTAACAGGATCTGAAAATCAAGCAATGTGAATGTAGTTTTGCAGACTTAGGTAAAGGTAAAGAAGAAACGCATGCTGCTCTGTGTCTTTATAGCTGTGTCTCCATGTGCTGGTGTGAAGCTCTGGACATCCAAAACTTCAGTGTCAGCATCCTTGCTACTTTGTCAAACAAAATCTAACTCAGAACACGAGCAACAACTAAACATGATTGCCATCAAAAAGACTAAAGTTGCTAGCTTTTCATACATAAAAGAGGGTGCTCTTCCCACAGCTGGCTGTCAAGTTTTGTAAGCTGGAGGTCCCCATAGCACATGAACGCACTACAGCACGAGTGTCACGCACACAGAGTAGCCTGCAGCAAACTTTCTCAACTGAATCTGAGAAGGCATGCAAAAACACAGGTACTGTTTGGTGCTTGAACATCATTATAAAAGACGCAAGAGTAAGGCAGAGGAAGCACTGAATTCATCATTCTGTAGCTAAGAGCTTAGCAGCACTAGGAGGAGGGAGTTAACAGAAGTAAAAGGAGCAGAGGATGGATGGTGCTAAATATCTATACTAAGTGTTCTGCTCATACACATGCATTATATATAAAAAAGAAAAAAATTATATATATATATACAGTGAGGAAAATAAGTATTTGAACACCCTGCTATTTTGCAAGTTCTCCCACTTAGAAATCATGGAGGGGTCTGAAATTGTCATCGCAGGTGCATGTCCTGTACAATGATGAGTACCATCCCAACAACACCATCCCTCCTGTGAAGCATGGGGGTGGTAGCATCATGCTTTGGGGGTGTTTTTCTGCACATGGGACAGGGCGACTGCACTGTATTAAGGAGAGGATGACCGGGGCCATGTATTGCGAGATTTTGGGGAACAACCTCCTTCCCTCAGTTACAGCACTGAAGATGGGTCGAGGCCGGGTCTTCCAACATGACAATGACCCGAAGCACACAGCCAGGATAACCAAGGAGTGGCTCTGTAAGAAGCATATCAAGGTTCTGGCGTGGCCTAGCCAGTCTCCAGACCTAAACCCAATAGAGAATCTTTGGAGGGAGCTCAAACTCCGTGTTTCTCAGCGACAGCCCAGAAACCTGACTGATCTAGAGAAGATCTGTGTGGAGGAGTGGGCCAAAATCCCTCCTGCAGTGTGTGCAAACCTGGTGAAAAACTACAGGAAACGTTTGACCTCTGTAATTGCAAACAAAGGCTTCTGTACCAAATATTAACATTGATTTTCTCAGGTGTTCAAATACTTATTTGCAGCTGTATCATACAAATAAATAGTTACAAAATCATACATTGTGATATCTGGATTTTTTTTTTAGATTATGTCTCTCACAGTGGACATGCACCTACGATGACAATTTCAGACCCCTCCATGATTTCTAAGTGGGAGAACTTGCAAAATAGCAGGGTGTTCAAATACTTATTTTCCTCACTGTATATACATATACACACACACACACACACACATGAATACTGTGTATATATTGAAAGTTTTACCCATGTATTGGTACAGTAGTTATTTTTTGGAAACAAATGTGATGTCCTTAGTGGATATTATTGGAGATGATTAATCAGTCAATAAAAAAAACAAAAACAACAATCAACAACAATTTTGATAACTGGTTAATTGAGTCCTTTATCAAGCGAGAAATTGCTAATTCCAGCTGTGCAAATGTGATCATTTGCTGCATCTCTCTGTTTTATATTTTTGCACTGTTAGTCGGACAAAACAAGCAATTTGAAGACATCAGTGGGGGCTCTGCAAAATCATGATGGGGTTTTTTACAGAATTTTCTGACATTATACAGAATACATATATTGACATATGATCAATACAAAAAACAATATGTAGAAACAGCAGCAGTACCCAGCCTCCCTCCACATCCACTCCCTCAAATCACTTTTTTTTTGCTTAGTTAATGACTTGAAGAATTCAAACTGTTTTGGTGGCAAAATGATCCTACATGGTGCTGGTTAGGTCAATAAAGAAGCTCCAGAGTGTAAAATGTTTTGAGCTTTCTGGCTAAATACTGAGCTATGTTCTAGGGATCCATGCTTTGTTCTAATTAAAGGGAAATTACTCTCTCCACACTGCTGAATATATATGCAAAGTCCCAGCCTCTCTCCTTTGCTCTCACATACTCAGTGGCAGGTTATTGATTCCCAACCTCCCATTGTGTTACATAGTGAAACTGACACCTAACTCACAGCCCAGATTATGCAGAAGTCACTGCAAATGGTGGGGGAAAGTGAGGGATAACAGAAAGAGACAACCGAAAACATCTCTTCCCTGTACTGACCCTCCTTCACTGATTACCAGTGTAATACAGGCACTCAGCCCTTATTACACCTGCATCTATTGACCAATAACTGCCCTTAATTCCACAATGCCAGGTAAAATCCGTGTCTGACAGTTGAACAGTAAGCCCCTCTCCATTAAATCTTCTTTTTCAGTGTTTGTGAGATATATTCTGGCTTAATTATTAATGCTTGTTGAGGTACTATACATATTAGAGCCAGACTGATAAGCTGGCAGTGCTGATACATCAGCTGATATTAGTCACTGTATATGTTGGGCAATAATTAACAAGAAATGTCAGTACAGAAATGCCATAGATTTATTTGAGTTAGTGTGGAAACAGTGTCACCATTACATAACCAGAGAGCAATTGCAAAATGTCCTGCTCAGTAGACATCTAGGTCACAGTTCTTAAAAGAAACAAATGCAGTTTTGATTATCTAAAAAAAAAACTGACCAAAACTATAATAGATTTCTCTTTTATGATTTCTCCTTTCTTATATAACTTATATGTAAGCACTTTGGCAATGTGTGTGTGTGTGTGTGTGTGTGAAAATCAACACTATTTGCTGACCAGCTTATTATGAGATCTCACTGTTGGTCTAAGTGGCTGCTACCAGGATAGAGTGGACAGCCAGTGCCGTGGGTGTCTTCTGGAGGACTCCATGGATTGTGGGGACACCCTAACCGAGCTCAAACCCCTTACCTTAACCTCAATACTTACTGTGACTCACTGAAAACCTCAATTAGAGAAGGCTCAAGCAGAAGAAACATGTAACATTTACCATCACATATAAGGCAGCGGTCGATACATCAAACAACAATGTATAATTCAAAGTTAAATTATAAAAATATTCCCTGTCTTAGGAAAATGTCAGGTATACTATAACTGTAGATACCTTCCCATGCCATACATTCTTTCACTCAGTTGAATAAGCATAGACATGCTTAAGGGTGACAGCACGCATAGTTAAGTTGCAGTCAAAACGACACGCTTGAGAGCGCATACTGTATATTCACACAGGGCATGCAAGCTTCCACATGTCTTTTTTTTCATGCGTGAATCATCCTCAGCCAGTATATCAGAACAATGATGAATGTTAGAGGACATTACAAAGTAGCTTTTACATGTAAGCTCACCATTGTTTGCTAGAATAGCAAAGCAAGAACAGCTTGCTTGAAAGCATCTAAATAGCAATACGTTTATGTATAGAAAAGGGAGGGTAGGTGCCCGGCTGAAAAAAGGCAGTACAGAAGTAATTCAGCTATTACATCAGACTGCTTATGAAAGCAGAGCCTTAAAATAAGCCATGCATTTATTGGTTCAAGAGCAGGCCAGATTTATAGGGAGCATTTGAAGAGATTTATTTTAAAATGAAATAGTCACCTTTTAGAAGAAACAAAATTGTTGGCGTGAAGGTAAATCACATTAGGAGTTAGTGATGAAGTTGAGCACAATCCCTCCTTAGCCTAAAGAATAGTAAATGTTTCTGACAGCACAATCAACTGGGTTTATATCACAACCTGCATTTTTTTCACTGTTTTTCAGTGACAGCACTTAATTTCCCTCAATTATACTCCGTAGAAAGACAGAGTCAGGCCTGAATAAGGACAGCGAGTGCCTCAAAACAATCATCTCCCTCTTTTAATTCTGCATGTGTGGGTGGATCTGATGATTCTCAGATTCCTGCCTGTCTGAAATGTAACCTGGCCTCGGGGTGTATGCCTACAATTCTCCAACACACTTAGGGTGGCTATGGAAACACTGGTCACAGGGCAGAGTGACAGTGTAGAGAACTGGAACCTACTACTTAAACCAGTCCACAAACAGAATGGGACTGCAAGTGAGATATTGCCCCCTAGTGGTTTGCATGCCCAAAGCAGGCAGACTTCTGAGAGAGCTCAAGTTGACTGACAGTTGAAAAGGCTGAAAAGAAGTTAATAATTAAAACACTAAAGTGTAGATCTTCTGCATTTGACCAAATGGCTGTTAAATTATGTCCACTATCAAAGGAAGGTAAACACCAGAAAATTAAAACACCTTCTAA
The DNA here is from genome assembly GCF_014851395.1 of Micropterus salmoides. NCBI lineage: Eukaryota > Metazoa > Chordata > Actinopteri > Centrarchiformes > Centrarchidae > Micropterus > Micropterus salmoides. Next base: position 10,190,289 of record NW_024040485.1, on the reverse strand, counting down.
ATCATTCAAATTCAGAACTTAATTCCTTCCGATAGGTAAAACAAAGCGGGGCAACACAAGGTAAAATGGGAACGCGCTTGTACATCCAAAAAGACGAATATTAAATATATGAAACGATACGCTGGAGGAAGTGGAGGATTTTCTCCTTCTGTGCCGGCAGAGAATGTGCAGCTGTTCAGGTACTGTGCCAACAACACGGCAAGGTTGACTCACTTCCAAAAGCTGCTTTGCAGAATCATCCAGAGACTGGGAAGTCACCTGTGCTGGGGCTCACTGACGCACGTTGCTGATTTCTTTATGAAATCCTAATAATGGTTTATAGATGGAAGAATGGAATTTATCCCTCCTTCTAGTCCTGTGATATTATAGAGAAGGCAGTACTATGACGGTATGTTTTATTTCATTTTAAAGCTTCTTCTATCCAGAATTTTCAGACTAGATTTAAACATTTTTGGTCAGCGTCAGATGAATTTGTGGCGTTTATTTGTTGGCATAATCAAAACAAAAGACAATAATAAAGCTCAATGGATACGTGCAGGGGAGGAATGAAGCCAAAAGTCCTCTCCAATACAAAAAAATTCAATTAAATTTTGTCATTAAAAATCAAATGGCAAAATAAAGCAAACAAAAATAACAAGAGCAGATAAAAGAAATACAAAAGGCAACGTACAATCTAAAAGAAAAGAAAATTGACCAAGAAGACGATTAATTCAGAAGAAGAAACTTTATAACAATAAATATCACATGAGGTCCTTAAAAATGTAAAATCTGTTGTTTATTTGTAATTGTTTTACTTCGGTCATAGTATTATAATTGTTTTATACAAGATTTTTCAGGACAATGTGAAAACTAAATGGACCCACTCTCTGATTTGTTTATTGTTTGTTAAGCGACTGAAAAGTGCATCTGTGTATTTGTCACTTTTTGTTTCGAAAGAAACAATAGCAGGAGAAATGGAAATCGTAAATGCCGACATGCTTGTCAGATCTAATTAGAGTGTGACAACAAATCGGCCCAGTGTCGCACAGTCCTGTAAAGCCATCCATTTTGTTGCTAAGTTACATTTCTCATCATCAGAGCGACAACAAAATTACAAGTGACAATTGCCGTGATCCCCTGGAAACTCTCAGATCAACTGATAATTGGATGGTTGGCACAAGCAAAGAACAAACGCCATAGTAACATCACACATAACTGCACTGTGTCTCACATTGAGGATTCATTAATGCTGGCTGGCTCTGCTACCACTGTGCTGAGGGGTTCAGTCTGTCATCACAAGAACATTGTGATCATAAGAACATTTCCTATTCTATAGGCTACTGAAACCAGCCATACAGAAAGTAATTGGAAACACAAGGTTGTTGTAGCACTGTTTGAGGTTTCATTGACAAACACAAAAGTGTGCTCCTCTATTTAAAAAAGTATCTAAATTTAAAATAAAACAGTTCTCAAAAACCTTTGATGGCATAGATTTTGAGGCTCCTTCGATATAGCAGGCACAATTGAATAAAAATAGGTTCTTCAGAGTGCTTTAGCTCAACGGCTGTTTGTGTAATGTAGCATGAATAGTACAAATTGCTACAGAGGCCTGTCTCTTATCCTCTCTATATACGGCTGGTGCTCCTCTGAGCAATCAAGGTCCTTTAACGCATACTCTCTCAGACAGTGAATGGTGAACAACCTCACTCACATGTCCCCTATTCATTCTCTCAACAATCCATTATGCATTTATCTACAAAAATGGCAGTTTTTTTTGTAAACCACCAGCCACAGCTAACCCAATTAACCTTTTTTTTGGGCTCAACAACATGTTGGCTCAAGACAGGGAAGACATGTTTTGCATGAATCAAGAAAGAAATGGTTTGAAACATCACAGTTTTGTGAAACATGAGTGTGAATAATGCGTGAAGAATGGTGTTCATTTGACAGAAACACGTACAGTACATAGAGAGACACCATAGAGAGATTGAGTGGGAGACAAAGGAAGGAATTTAGCTATGATGCAGCTGTGAGGTGAGTGGCCATGCTATCATGCCTGGCATGCTGCAACAAGTGTAGATAGTGACATAGATAGCTTAAATCCGTTAGTGACTAATAGTGCACAAATTCAAAGTCTGAGCTGATGATGGCATCAAGTGAAAAATGAGAGGATCACCAATGTTATTACAGTTTATCCTGAGGGGGTACATGGTACATGAATTCCATGGAATTCAATCCAACAGTAGTTGTGACTCAGAATCACAAATGTGAACCTCATGGTGGCGCTGGAGAAAAAGTCAGTAGGATTCGCAGTAGTAGTTGTGGACAGACCACTGTAAATACTCACTAGAGCACCATGTTTATTAATCTGCAGCTAAAGGGTTAAGGTTAGTCCTCATAAACTTGTTTTTGAACAAGATTTTCATAAAAATCTACATTGAAAACAATGAGAACTTACGCACACCTTCATCGGGTATATCAAAATCTACAGTGTCCTGCTTTTTTAGTATGTACCTCAGCCTTAAAAAACCACAATATACATACAACTCAAAAAATTAAGGGCACACATCATCACAGTATAACATCAAGTCAATTAAACTTCAGGAATATCAATCTGTCTAGTTAGAAAGCATGAGTGATTGTAAAGCAACAGCAAGACAACCCCCCAAAAGGAAACAGTTTTGCAGGCTCCTTATCCTTCCTGACCGATCTCTAGTTTTGTGTTTTACTAGTGTCCTTGTAACTACTGGTAGCATAAGGCGGTACCTGCAGCCCATTCAGGTTGCACAGGTAGTCCAGCTCCACCAGGATGGCACACCCATTACCCTCTACAGAACAAGCATCCAGAGTACTCTAACAGCACAGAAGTGCTGTGTATCAGAGAAAAACACAGTGCGTGCACAACATAACAGCTGTCCTATAGGATCAAATGGAATCACAATATGTGCTCACCACTGGGTAAAACAGCATCCATCTCCAGTGGATACAGATCTGCTGCTGTGAAAATATGCAGGGAACGGAAAAACAATCCAATTTATGTGGGCTGTTAAGGATAACCTCTAATTCAGTGTTTCCTTCAATATCCAAAATGTAAAATGCAAATGAAAAAAGGGAGAATAATAAATTGAGCATGATAAGCAGTGGAAATTGCTGATAAAGAGAAAATTGTTACAGAGACTAATGTCCTTGGAAGCTAGCCAGTTATTTTGTGTGCCACCATCTCATCTCTTTAGACAGCCATTTGCTATTTTGATTGATGCGTGGGAGCATCGCCGGCCAGAGTTTACTCTGAATGTTGAAAGAAAGAGGAATGATGGTGAAACAGGACAGCAGCTGGAGAAACGTATGATTCACAATTCCCAGCTCTTCCTGGAAACCCTGGGCTGATGGACTGCTGATGGGTGGTGGATGTTGTGGCGGATGAGTGAAGGACAGAGAGAACCCACAGAGAGGTCAATAGTTCTGCGCTGACCTGTGAAGAACTCCATTATACCTCGATCACATCTCTGACTCACTCCTTTTTTCCAACTGGTGCAAGCGGCCAATACTGAGCAGTAACAATATCATTGTTGCCAACTGGACTAGAATCCTGATTCAATCACAACCCTGTGCAGAAATATATCACACAGTCATCTCTTGCTTTCAACAAAAGTTTGTAAGCACTTTGGTTGTAATACAGTTTGCAATTTGATGGCATTCCGTCAATACTTTGGTCCCAAAACTTGAGATCACTTCTAAAACATAATGCTTCAGACAGTGGAAGATCTTTTAAAAGCACATCTATACTGTAGGGCTGATTTATATGATCTGTTATAAACAAGCAAATGGCTGCCCCCTCACTTTCGATGAAACAAAAAAAGGACAGAACATAGCTGATTGAATTCCGTTACATAACACCTTTGTCTGTTGTTGAGAGGAGCAATCGGTTATTGCTGAAGCTTCGCTTTGTCACTGCCATTACGGCCAAACAATTACATGACTGATTGTATTCACTTTGCCCTCACACATACCCACTGCAATTTTTTATGCTCTTACAACTGACTGATATGCTTTGCATATAATACAGCTGCTAAGTAACATTAGTCCATATGGAAGCAGAATGACTAAAAACCTGCAGGAAATACATGATATTAAATATGAAAAGTCACTTTGATTTCTTCTGGGGTACAGGATGTATCCCAACAAAGGGCAGTGACGGAATAAGTATTTCAGAATCAGAATCAGAATCACCTTTATTGCCAGGTATGTGTACACATACGAGGAATTTGACTCTGGACAATGCTCACGATGTGCTTACTTATACAATAATACAATAAGAAAATAATAATCAAATACAGGCTACATTATAGAGAACACATATATACACACTATGAACAAAACAGACAGATTGAGACAATAGTGCAATAGTGCAATGAACTGAGTGCAAAGGATGCAGGAGAAAAATTATTATCACCGTTATTGTTATTATTATGTACATGTCGGAGATGGATGTGATATACAGGTGCACATACACATACAAGCATACATGTACACTGGAATAAATAAGTATTATGTGTGGTGTAATGTACATGAGGTTGGTGGATTGGTATACAGTATATACAATATACAATATACAATACGAATATGAACATGAACAGGAACAGCTCTGAAATAGAAAATGATGAATATATAGAAAGTGGTAGCCAGTAAACAGGTGGCAGAGTTACTGGGTTATTGCACAGGAATGGTTCCTGACATTTTGAGTCAGTCAGCTGAAGTCCACGGTCATCTCCATCTTGAGCGTGTTAAGCTCCAGATTGTTCTGACCGCACCAGAGAGCCAGCTGATCAATCTCCCCTCTGTAGGCCGACTCATCACCGTCCCGGATGAGGCCGATGACCGTTGTGTCATCAGTAAACTTCATGTGTTTAGATCATTTAATGTAAAAATGGCAATACCACTATGTACTTAACTTTTTACTTAAAGTTCAATCTGGAATGTAACTAGTCCTAACAGCTGTCAAATAAGTGACAATGCAGCTGAGCATTCAATTAAAATACTCAAGTATAGCGCAAGTAAGTTGTATTTGAGTGACTTAGGTACCTTCCACAACTGCAGTTTAAATCAATATCATCATATTAAGAATATTCTTCTATATATCATGATATGACAAATGTATGCAAAAATCACATTTGAGTGTGTTCTACAAGTATGCATTACTTTAGACAAAAGTGTTAACAAGTGACTCAAGGTGTTTGGACATATAAACTTGTAATAATATGTTCATATAATCATTTTCTTCATGAAAGTCTCTAAAGAACAATATCGAATTACTGCCCATGCAATAGCCAAACTCTAATATATAATCCTTTGGTGTCATGATCCCATTCAGACCAATGTCACGTTTGTTTTCAGGCAATGTCCCACATGTCAATGGACAGGCCATCCTGCAACTGCATCCTTGCTCTTTATTTGGCAAAGTAATAACAGAGTCTCCTCTGGGGAATAAGGGCATATAGAACACATTTTTAATATCCCCAACAGCACACACAAATCGCCTTCTCCTTCTGAACATTTATGAATAGGAAATTACAAACAGTAAACTGATCCAGGAGATGTCTGTACAGCTACATGGCATGAGAGAATAGTGATTCATGGTGTTATATTTGGTTGAAGGGGGATGAGCTCATGGTAATGAATGAGCCTTAAGGAGGGCTTGGCCCCCATCATTAATCTTATAAAACTGGGCTACAGAGAAACGCGGAGTAACTCTATTAACACAAAAGAAGACATCCATTCAGTTACGCTTTGCTGAACTCACCAAAGAAATGCGTAGATTGCTACAAAGCAATTATACGATTTCAGTATGCCATTATTGGGTCCTGTAGGAACAAATGAGAAAGCAAAACTACCTTAAAAACCATGAAAGATGGATAACAAGTGGAGGACATATCTGATTCAATTAGGATTCGGAGTGTTTCCTCGAGTCAAAAGACTGAAGGAAAAAGTAAAGAAAATCTGGACTAGAGTAAATGGTGCCACTACTGAAAATCTTTGACTAGGCACTGAGCTGTTATAGCTGCCAAAGTAATGGTGCTTATAGTTTATGTCACAAGGCGAATGATCCCACCATCATTACACACCTAAGTTTCTTTTGATGATACAGCTATCTCGGAAAACGTGTCTTCTTCCTGACACACTGTGCAGTCTTTTTCAAGTCCTCTCACTCTGAGCATGATGTGAAAACACAGACATGACTATGACAACTTTCTTAAAGCTATGAGGCAAGCGCTTCCGTCGCATTTTCCCACTCATGCGCTTTTATTGAGCGAGGCTCTAAAAACTTTGAAGACATTCTGAGGGATTCTCAAGGCAGAGGAGGTTTCAGTTTTCAGGAAAGTCTGAATTTCTTGCATAATTCCCCATCCACTCAGCCAGCTGTTATCAGTTTTTCAATTCATTCATTTCAATTTTTCTGTCTAGGATGCAATCCCATGATAGGACTTTGAGTGTGCAGTCCTATAAAAGCTTTTTTTTACTCATCAAGTGTTTTGATTTGGCGTATTCCAAGTGTGAAGTGTTAGAAAATGTTGCTTTTGAAATGTTAAGTACAATATGTGAGGCTTCGTTGTGGCAATCACAGGCCTAATACAGTGCTACTTTTTTAATAGCAGCTCCTGTGAAATATGCCTTAAAGTAACAGAAATGCTATCATTTTTGATGAAAACTGTTTAACTGTAGTGACAAGTCCTTGATGGCTGCTAAGTTCCGTTTACGATATGCATAATGTACCATTTGCCACAGGAACTATTGTACTATAGCTATTATTGTGTTGCCCACAACATACAGTACATGCCTCAAAAATGGAACATTTACAGTATCAGTGTATACCTTATTTACATGATACAGTGTATAGTATATTTCAAACCTCATTTTTGATTTTGATTTTTTTTCTGTAAAAGCTGAACTATGACTGCCTGTCTATATAGCAGTTTTCGTTGTTATTGGCACAGCACAAGGGATTCACAGGAGACAACTGCATGCGCATACTCCAGGTGACTTAATAGACGAAAATTGGTGAAAGCACACTGTGCTGCCCTCTCATGGCATGAAATGTCTCCACCTAGTGGCACAGGCATTGTCAGAAGACATTTTGAAGGTCTTCTCTAGTCTTGTTTATTAAATCGGTGTGACGCAATGACTCCTCTCAGCCATTGGGTTGCTTGGCTGCACTGAGCTGCAGGACAATTATATTTACAACACGCCTTGAGCAACAGTAGCAACAGATTCGCATCTGGGCTGAAATCACTTTAAGCACTATATTTAGTGCACACACTTTATTTGAATGTCCGAATTCTGAGTGTGAAACTTCTGCACTAAATGTATTCTCAGAACTTTCCACAACAGAACAAAAGAAGTACGCTACTTTCTGCTAAAAATCTCAAAATGGAAAAATATATTCACTGTATCACTTCATCACTTCACCAGTCCACCACAATAATGATGATTTGCAAACATCTTTTGTTGGGACACAAACACATCCAATGAAAATTCATGTACCATTGGTACACCTCATGGAAGGTGTATTGTTGAATGCTAAAGCAACTGTTGAAACGAGTTTATTTTTATTATACTGTTTTGTTAAACTATGAGATTTTACCACCTAGTTCAATAGTAGATAGCCATTTGGCATAGCATCATTTACTATATAGTACAGTAGTAGATAGTCATTTATCTTATCTTAATTTTACTAGCTAGAAGGCAGCGATTTATCTTATCATAATTTTATGTTTTCTTTTTTCATGTTTTAAACAACAACAACATTCAGGGCAAATAGCCAACATCTTTTTTTTTTTTTAAAATTGTCCTGCCCAGCTGCCCGGTATAGAGTATGAGGAGCTGGATACCATATTGTGCCAGACAGATTTTACTTTAACAAGAGAGTATTAATATACTCCTTTGTCTGTTTTATTATTTATTTAAATTTATTTGTCACCGGGTCGGACAGGGGACAGACATGGGGATGGGGGATAGAAACACTACACAAACAGACAGCACAGAGAAAGGACAAGAGAACGGGGATAGGGGCTTGGGGCAGAGAAAAACAAACAAATAAATAAACAACAAACAAACAAACAAACCAAACAAAACAAAGAGACAACCAGCCAACCAGCAGCAATAAACAGCTGACATAGGAAGACAACTGAAAGAGAAATGAAAACGGGAAACAGTCAAGCAACATAAATAAATAACACAGCACAGCCATGAGAGCTGAGATAATAACAATTAATTTAAATACATAACTGAAAGAAAAGCATCAAGAATAATTCTACCAGGGACAACCTTTGTTTGTGTGTGTGTCTATATGTGAGACTGTATGTGTCTGTGTGTGTGGGTGAATGTGTCTTTATGTGTAATATCTATGTGTGTGTATATGTGTGTGTATATGCCTGTTACAGAACGTAATTCTTGGTGAGAATGGGGCGCCACAACCGCGCTGCACCGACTACAGCAACAGGCAGGCAAGAACCCCAGTAGCCAATAGGGTTGGGAGAAAAAACAAAAGAAGTTGACCCCCAGATGGATCGCGACGCGAACACAGAAGACCCCGACCCGACCAATTTTACTATTTACGAATTTTACTATTTTGTACAGCAGCCCTTCAGCTTATCATACAGAGAAAAAACAATAAAAGAACTAAAAGCCACTGAGTTAGTGGAATAAGGACTAGCTAAGAGAGGGGTGGGACAATAGCTGTTTGTGAATAAAAATATTATTTGTCTTACATCACACTACTAGTTTACAAAGGATTTTGTTTTTTGCAGAATAGTGAAATTGTTCAACATCATCACTAATCTACTAATCACCACTGAAACTTGTTTCATGAAATTGTGAAAACACTAATATGTAGTCAGTATAGTTACTGAATTAAAATGTTATGTCTTTATTTGTAACAGTCATTTTTCATTTGCCATATGTAATACGGCTGGTGAACATAAGGATTCTACTGGGCTCATGCCCAGATGTCTTGCATTATATCGTGCATTAATGAAAGTAAGCACAGTGTGTCTGATGCACTTACAGACTTACATCAATGTTAGTCAACATTTTGTTTTAGTCAATAAATCCCATGATCATTTTTCTGTAATTACCATTTCAATACACTGAATAATTGCTTGAGTTTAATTAATTTCTAAATACTCCAGCTTCGGTGCCTTCAGTTTTAATTTTTCCCCTCACCAGAGCTAGAGTGCATCTGCCACAAGTTTTGTTTTAGTCCACTTGGTCTGCACCAGGGACTGACAGTGAATTAGGGTTGAAAGAGATGAGCTCCGTGTTGAAATTGGTACAATTACGTTCATCTTTTTAGAAGATGCCTCAGTGAAAGGTGCTCCCTGGGGTATTAATCACCCCAGTGTTTGAGCATCTTACCTGTTTAATAACCAATTTAATCACTTCCTCCCAAGGTTCAACACTCCTAAAAAGATACGAGCGGCTGATTTTTATTAACACACTGTGCTTCCATTAAAGGCCAATTAGGAGCTATGAATCAGTTGTGGGCTTTGTGTTATAATTCATTCATTGTTGTAAACAAAAGGAGATAAGGCTATTGAGAGTAACCCAACATAGCTTTACCCGGATTAGCAGTATTATTTATTACAATAACAAACACATAAGAATAAGGTGTAACTGCTCAACTATCATATGTCATAAATCAATGGTATCAATACAATTTGTCATGTTGTATTTCTACATTTACTCAGCTGCCCATAAACTATTTATCCTCAAGTGACTTGAAAGGCTTAACATTCAAACCAGGAACCACGTTTTAAAAAAGCCCTTTTCAAGGTCGATGGCGCACTTACAACAAGCCTAATTGAGAATTTGATCTAGTCGCTCTAGGGGGTGGACAAAGTGCTGCTGTGAATGTTAAAGATGAGCTATCAGGATTTGATCAGAAGTAATCAAAATGCTGCCCTACTTTTAGGTCACTTCCTTCTTTACCACCAAACTGTGCAGCAGACATGCTTTTCCTTAGCATTTGTATTCTAAACAACTGCCAGACTTTCTTAAGCACAGCAAACACATATAGAGAGCTCCTGGTCTATCAGCAGAGATAGATATAAATCACAAAATATATTTTCAGACAGCTGGACAGTGGAGAAATAGTATAGCAACAACTGTCTGATGAAAGGCGACTGCTATCCTCCTCAGAACTCAGGAGGAATTACCAGCATGCTGTGATGATTTATATCGTACCTGTGTGACTGCAAATTAAATACTGCACAATGATTTACACCAAATAAATTTCCTTACCGACTTTGTTGAAAAGTCTGAAATAAAAAACAAAACAATCCTAAGTAACTTGCTCAAACATAATTAAGCACAAAGAACAGCTATGTGGTTTTAAAATGAGTGGGCATTCACACATAATCAAGATCATCTACTGTACATAACAAGACCAAAAGGCTCCGGTCATGCTAGTGAAACTAATCACATTACAAACAACCCTATATGTGTAATTTATATTTAAGAATACAATGAAAAGGCAGGTGTAAAGAATGCTAAATACAGTAATTCATTCTTCATAATGCTATGTTACAGCCATGCTCTGCTGGATTTCACTTACAGAAGCGTACTGAAGCAATGATATTGCAGCAAAAAGCTTGCAGTGAAAGGCAACTTGTTTTCAGGGAAACAAAGTCTTTGCAGAGAATAATGCTGCTCTGCCCTGATTAAAGGCAGACAACATTGAATATTTCATTGCAGCTTCGAAATGAACTTGTGTTGTGAGTGGCTTTGATGTAAACTTGCCGTTTCAACCAGCTGTGGCTTGTTTGACAGGCAGCAGTCACACAGAGACGAAAAACAGCCCAAAGTTGAGCAGGAGAAATGTGCCCCCCTTCTATAAGCTGGCAGAGTGGTAATGATTAGCTCTCTAGCAGGATTCTCCTAAGGCAAGTGATTACGACACACTCTGCAAACTATGACACCTCTTACCTGCAGCCTAAACAAAGACAGCATCCCAAAATATTTCTAGAGCGCTGCTAAGGAGAAGAGTTTGAGCTGAAATGCTGTTTTTGCCTTCACCCTGCAAGAGTTTGTGTTTATTATTCAGGTTGAGGACTTGGGGAGGAAATTGGTTTTGCTAATGAAAATGACTTCCTACAAAAACAAATGAACTGTAAATGGACGAGCATACCTGTTTTTTTTATTCCTGCTGGGTGCTTGAGTTTGATGAGAGCTGCTGAGTATGAATCATGTTTCTCAGTGTTTCGCTCTGTTTTGCCCCTCACCCAGGTTGTGAGCAACACTAAGCCTCCATGAGAGGAATAACCCGAAATGGAGGAACACTTCAATGTCGCCCTTTCCCCCTCTCCTCCACGAGTGATTATACAATTGATTTTTTTTTCCCACTAGTGGTTCCTGCTATAGAAGCAGTAATAACAATTTATCTTGGATCCTTGTTCCATTACAGCAGAGCTGCAGTGAAACCAGAGGAAAAGTGCTGTGTTTTATGATTTATGGAGGCTATTTGACCTGTGCTTATTAGCGGGATCTACTGAATGTGATGCAGACTTCGGGAAATAGACTATGAGCTTTGCTCTCTGACAGGAGTGTGAACATGGCTTTCACAAAAGATGGAATGGGTGTCGTAGCTGACTGAAAAACAAACATGACCCAGTCTAAACAGTGATGTTTAAATATATATCAGCTCTGCTGCCACATTTCACCACTCTACTTGTTACCGACTGATTCCAATTTCATTTAAAGATCGATAAGAAGAACATCTCAGCCTTAAACCCTCTGACTGTCATTCCCAAAAGCGAATAGAATAAGAGTAACAAGAATAAAAGTCTAGCAACATCACCAGTCAATCACACATTACAGCCTCAGTTCTGTGTTGTAATTTGGCATGGGTGGAGATAAGGACATGAGTGATAAGTGAGATGCTTATCGCCATGTGTCCTTACCCTGGTCCTAGTTTTTGTTAGAGTGATGCCTGAAGGAAAATGACGTGAATTTAAGGGCCCCCCATGGTTATTCCACATTTATTGGCGTTTATGGAACTGTTTAAGCATGGCGGCTACCTCCCTGCCTCCCTCCACCAAATCCAGGTCTCTCTCCTGTGGCTAGTGATAATATTTAACTGCTGACCTTATCTACTCTCCCCCACATCTCTTCTCCACCAGCGAATGGGGAGCATGTTAATGTGTGACACAGCTCTACATGTAGCATGCTAATCCATCTGTGGTTTGGCTGATTAAAGATGAATATCAGTGGGATGGTAAACACAGGCATGCCCCAGGCAGCTTCACCGATGACTACATCTGCACAGGACCATGTAAACGGTTACACTCCAACCAGCATATAATATTGCAGATCTTCAGGCTAGATGAATAAATCAAGGGTCCCCCACTTAATAGCAAGAAAACAAGCTGCAAACTTTTATTGTCAACCACATAACTTTTTTCCATGATTTGTTTGGCACAAAGAAAACCTCATTCCCATATCCCAACATCCCCCACAATTTATTAAAGTATTTTTAAATTTTTTTTATGTACTGAATTTAGTTTATTTAAAGTTTTCTTTCAGGATATACATCCTCCACACCAGACTCTATATTTCAAAATATACAACCCTACAACAACAAACAAATACCACAATATACTTGATTAATAATCAATAACTTCACAAATAATCACAAATCAGCTTTATATTTTACAAAATTGTTGACCAGAATTTATCCAATCTATTTTAAAAGGGTTAACTGAAGGAGCCTGCACTACAGAGAAACACTTGTTACTTGTTACGTTCCTCCGAATGGTATTTTGCTTTTCAAAAAGTAATTTAAAACTTCTGTATGTACCAATTCCACACCAAACCTTATCATTGATTTTGTTTTTTTATAAAAGAGGCAAGACAGATATAATAACAAATGCTAGGGCTGCATTTATTGTGGTAAATAGCTCAAGTTGATGTTTGAGGAATTAGATGTCTAATGGGAAAGCACAACATAGAAGAATGCAAAGTGTCTATTAAATTAAATAAACCCTCTGTCAAATATAAATATATATATATATAATATTAGGAATGTGACGGTCTGACTGTTGGCTTAGTTGGTTAGGCATCAGTCTCTGAAGCAACACCTCTTATTCCAGTTGTGGGTTTGAATCCTGTAGCCGGCAGCAGTTATATGGGGTGGTGATGGGGCAGTGGATAAAGGCACATGCCTTTGGTGTGACAGACCTGGGTTCAATCCACCAGTGTGTCTCTGAGCAAGACACTTAACCCCTTGTTGCTCCAGAGGCGTACAAGCTGTGACATTTATAGCAATTGTAAGTCACTTTTTATTAAATAGTCAGCTAAATTAATAAATCTAATGACATTAAACCATTCTTTCATTCACTTTAATTCCATAGAGACATATACTCTGATTAGCAACAAACATGCTGGTAAATACAATGTAGCTAAAAGCACTACCTGTTTCCCTAAATATTAAGATCCTACATGTAAATCATGTTATACATATTTGCAAAAGCTGGTTAACAAGTACAAATAAAAACGTAAAACAGCTGCCCAAGGCAACATAAAATCTACATTATTTTTTAATATGACTTTGGACTTAAATCTCCCTGCTGTCAGCACTCAAATATCTCAATTACCTGCATTTGCAGATGGTGTGTATGATGTGTGTGTGTGTGTGTGTGTGTATCTTTTATTTTGTGGATTAACACAATCTATGTTTTTATTTCAAAATTCCCTTTTATTATTGTAGCACTCGGCTGAAAACTCATTTGATACAGTATTCCCTCTTTGAGTAAATAAATGTTTATGAGTTTATAAAAAACTGCAATACAACAAGCCTCACTTTCATGACAATTGGATGTTTTTTAAAGGGAGAAGTGCTATATCTTTGTCTAGTAAAATACAATTTGTTTCCAGAGGACCCATGGGTTCCTTTACATACTGTTACAAATGTCTTCTTCAGCGGACAAAGATAAAATACGAGGCGGCTTCAGCTGATCGATAGTGGACCACCTGAGAGTTGCGTGCCCTTTCTCTGTGGGCAGAGTAGTCACCTTTAGCTGGACAAGGAGCACAAAGTTGGAACAAAAAATTATAATGTTGGTTGACAAGCTGCACAAAATGCCTTTGAAAATAACAGATGGGTGAGGGTGAAGTCTGTGAACAACGCTGTGAAAATGATGGTTTACTTTAGTTTATAAATATCATCAGAAGCAATCATTATCTCTGCAGTGCCAGGAGGGAGAGCACAGTGCTCTGTTGGCATCGTATCAGGTGTAGTTCTCTTCTCAGACAAGCTATCGGGTGGCTAGACAGGAGAACCACAGTCTTACTCAGCTAGACTACTAATGAATCTGGGGAGTTGTTTGCCATTACCCATATGACTAGTTTGGGCTCATGCCATCATCTACATCAATCAAAAATACATATCATACTTTGCTGAATACACTTTGACTGCATGCAACTTTCCTCCCTGTGGAAGCACAGTGACCAGCAATTAAATCTGGGATGCAAGCATTTTGAATCATGTAGTTAATAAGGTTTATGCTATACTGGCAATTTTAAATACTGCTTGATTTTGATACGACTGTTTCTGTGATATATAAGCAAGCAATAAACAGCATGGGCATAGGCCAAATAAATATGTATGCCTGCATATGTACAGTGGTAGAAGACATTTGCACACAAAATAATTTCTTTTTTTTAATTAGTTTGCAAATGTTCTGTCATGGGTAGTTTACTCCTCTTACATTCAAGGGCAAAACATTTGGACTGACATCTCAAAGCAAGCACAGATGCTGCAGTTTGGGATTTCTTCCAAGGGAACGTGTAGAAGGTTCTTCACCACCAATTACCATTGCTGATTTTTTTAAAAGCAAACTGTAAGATACAGAATTACCCAATAGTGACATCCCTGCTCCATGACTGTGTATTTTTGTTGTTTCTATTTTAGTTTTTATTTTATTTAAATAAAAATCTGTGAATTTAACTGTGTCTGTGTTATTTTATTTTCAATATGAGATGTGTGAAAATGCAAAACTCTGTAGTTACTCTATTCTTTTTTTGTTTTGTTTCAAACTTACTTTTACAGAGGGACTCTGGTGCATAAGCCACAGCTTATTTGCATCGTCTCTCCATTTTGTTTATTCCCATCACAAGAGAACCTTGTTTATTTTAAACTATGTATTGCAGCAGGCAACACAATAACATTTTGGTGTGTGAGGGTATAAAATCCACTTAAATAAAAAAAAAATCTTGCTATTTAGTGACAACTGGTAAAAAACAAAAAAACAAAAACTTGGAAATGTCTCCCAAGGTACATTCAATCCAAAATTATGGACAAAACATGATTTCTCAAAAACAAAGTTGAAGTAATTAAAACTGGTGGCCAAACCATAAACCAATAGAATTGTTACATCATCCGAAAGAGTACAGTGTTTCTGTGTTCAGTACTTAAGAGTTTGTTTAAAGAAAAAATTAAATGGGAACACGATGAGGAAAATCACTTCTGGAACCAGCAGTCTCTCCAACTTCCCAACTCGATTAAAGCAACATTATATTCCATCCATCCATTGTCAACCGCTTATCCTGCGTACAGGGTCGCGGGGGCAACATTATGTAAGATTAATTTTTTTGTTTTGGGCCACTACCATTTCAGTGTGCAAACCCCACTGTAATAAGTAGGGGTGTGCAATTTTGACCTAAACTGATCCTAGATATTTTCTGAGATTTTGTTGATAACGAGGCGATATTTAGCATCCTTTAAAAATGTGTTTGTAAAAGTCATGTGCGTAGCGTGTGAGAGGAGGCGATGGAGCAGGGCAGGACAGAGCAAAGTGCAGCAGGTCAGGAACAAGCCCTAAGTTTAGCAGTTACATACAGTGCAAGTTACAGTGGCCGGTGAATAAAGACTGCAGCTTCTCAAGACTAAAGCAGAGCTCCCATGTGTTGCTTGCCAACTGTTGAAGAAAGAGTGAAGGGGGTTAGCCCCGAAGCATTGCTTTCTGTCGTAGCTGTTGTCTTGGCTTTGATTCTGTCAACATTGTTGTAGCGAGTGTGTTTTTGTGCTGGAACCTTGGCTGGTTCAGCACTGTCATGGACAGCTGACCCCCAAAGCTTTTCATATCGTTGATATTCTGTGCAGTGGTTAGTTCGTGGATTTTAACAGCAACTAATCTTTAACATAGTTTGCAGATTGAAGTCTTTTGAGCGATATCTTTTCAAAGTCAGATAATCAAAAACTAGCAAGTGGACAACTTTGCTAATGGAGCCAAACATCATCCAAGTGCAACACTACTAGACATAGCAATATCACTTCCTAGTCCAAAAGTAAGAATGCCAGCTTGGCGTCTTACTTGCAGCCATTTATTTCACTATGCTATCACCACACCCAGCTTGGTCGGTCTCTTTTTCTCGTTTTCTTTGTCAACGTCCTCTTCGGTTTCTTCACTAAAGTTACGTCCATAGAGGCTGCTGAGCCCAGTTATGTTGTCCACTCTCCCGGCTCCAGTGTCCACCTGCAGCAGCATAATGTTTTTTGAAACTTGGGTGGCAAGCTAGCCAATAGAGCTAGACAGCAACTGGCGCAAGAGCACTTACAGTAAAATTACTGATGACATAGTGTATTATCTATTAAGTTTGCTAACAATATGGTAGCACTGATTTGCTCAAGTTAACAACTTTGTTAACAGCCAAACATCAAGCAAGTGCAACAATACACAAGACATAGCAAGCCAGCTAATAAGTTATTACTTACTAGTCCAACAACAGGAAGGCCAGCTCGGCATCTGTCGTGCATCCTTTCAGTTTTTTTAGCTTTTAGCTTTTTTCAGCACACCAACAAGTAAAAGCCAGTCCGATATTTACTCTCGTCCCATTGTCTTACTCGGTCACATTCTCTTTTTCTCTTCCTCTCTTCCTCTGACGTCTTCTTCGGTCTCTTTTGCAGCCTCTGCCATGATATTCATACTGAGAATACCAATCTAGCTTTTCCAATGAACTTACATTGTACATTATATACTGTTTGCTTCTTCTTATAGCTTGCTTGCTGAAGAGTCGTGTTGGTGTGTGATGTGGTGGTGTAAAGCATTACGCCATTGTCACAAAAAATTTCCTGCCCAGGATTTTAATATTATGTGCCAATACCAGTCACCCCAGACCAGAGTGGCAATGCCAGACATGCCATTCTCCCTATTACATGTCAGCGTATCAAAACGATTTTGAAGCTGTTATTTTAAGATAAAAATACCACATAAGGTCGCTTTATTGCCCACCATATATCATGAGCTGAGCAATGCGATCCCATTCATCAGGTTTTTTAGCATTACTTCATCAACAAAAAGATGTTATGTTTTATTTCTTTAGGTAGTTGCATTAGCAAGGTAAGAGGCATGTATTGTATTTAATCTTGTTTGTATTTCATGGGCACTACACATTTATCAACATTACAATTTAAATATGCCAGAGTTTGCTAATATTCATTCATTTCTATCGGCAGTCTCTGTCCAGAATTTTATAATTGCCCTACCTGCATAGTTGAAGAGTCATATTAATTGCAGTAAACTGAGCAAGTCAAGCAACATTAGGAAGCTTCACTATGTAATTAAACTTGTTTCATTTAACTTAAGTTATACTTCTTTAAACCTCAAGCGATGTGTGGGTGGCCACTTGAAAAAGTTCATAATATCACACTGAGAAGTCACCAGCTGTGGGGCATAGTCAATTAGTTCCATCTGTGATTTGAGCACTCTGCACATTACTCATCAAAAACATGTTAGGTAGGTTCTCCAGTCAGTGTCGTTTGACCAGACACTACATTTCAATCTGGAGTTGGTCCCCAGACGCTGTACAGTGGCTGCCCACTGCTCCCTTCAGGGATGGGTTAAATACAGAGGATGAATCTCGCTACATGTACTGAATGTGTATGTGACAAATAAAGTACCTTTACCTTTCCTCCATGTCGTGAATAAAATCACAGGGATACATAAAGAGTGTAATTGACTCTAAGGAAAATGTATTGATAAGGTAACCACTTCAGAGCTTTATTTTATTAATTCCCTCTCTTAATATTATGAGTCCTTTATTTTGGCGCCTCATAGCGGAACAGTAATTTTATATAAAAGAGGGGGACTAGTTTGTGAAACACACCCATGGAAGTAAGGAGGAAAAACACATGTCGCTCTGAAATTGTATAAAGCTCTTTTAAAAAGGATAATTAAGCACCTCGCTGGAAAGGGATCAGGGTATTGCGTGTTTGATTTGTTTAATGTTTATGTGCAGTAATAAGTAGTTTAATCTATTCAACTGTGAAGAAGTGTTAATGTATTGTTATCTCGTTGTCATGTGAAGTCATACTAACATAAGCCTTTTAGTTAATATTGACTGAGGTAACGTCACAGAAATGTTCTTATGAACAGCTATTCGTAAGGTTAATGCGGCCTTTGGGTAATGTTTATGTTTGTAAGAGCTAATTTTATGTTGTTTAGATGTCCTGTAGCTCTTACGGTTGTTCTTGAAGAAAAAGATTTGTGTTCAAAACAAGGCTGATGGCTGAACATAAATAAAGTCTTCTAGTAGGTTAGAGGACTACTTGGTGTGTGCTTTGACAGTATGGTCATTTTCCATCATCACAGAAAAAGAGACAGCTAATGGTAGCTAACCCCCCCCCCCCCCCCCCCCCCTTTTCTTTGTGTATGTGGAACGAACACAGCTAACATCAGTAATCTATGCCAATAGCGTTCTGGGTAGAACTAGTTAGCATAGCTTGCTATCTTCAACTTTCCTATTGAAATACTAACTTAACAGCACAATGGTTCCTCACCAATGCTTAACGTATCATCACAGAGTACGGTCTAGACCTGCTCTTTTATGAAAAGCGCTGTGAGATAACTGTTGTTGTGATTTGGCGCTATATAAATAAAATTGAATTGAAAATTGAATTGAATTGAAGTTATTATGAGACAGACAGATTAAATCATTAACAGCTGATAGTCAATGCTATAGGGGTTTCATGAAAAAGGGGTCTTGTATAAATGTTCGTAGGCTGTATAGGGTTATGACTTCCAGTCAGTAGCGAACAACAGAAATTTTAAAAAGGCTTGAAGCTCTTTTCCCAATAAACTTGTCCAAAAAGCTTTATTGTCTTTTGAAAAAAAATATGCACAATGTAGTAATAGCCACAGTACAAATTCAGTTAAATTTTTAAATAATTCATCTTCGATTAGATATTTCTTGATAAGAGTGGTTTTGTGATTGCTCATCTCTTAGTATGAAATAACTGCGCCCTTAAAATTGTTGTCTTTTAGCTTCCCTCTATTATGTGCTCTACATTAATCTAAAAGCAGCCACTCTCTAGATACCAGCTGGCATCTGGAACATGCCCTTCTGTTGGTGTTGGCTACCAAACCAGCAGGCTTTTGCTGTTAATTAGCCTCTCCACCACTAGGCCAATGAGCAGCATCCATGGCACAGCACTTATGCACTCAGAGCAACAGATCACACTGGTCCATTTTCCTTTTATATTTCAGATCTTCACTTGCCACACACATGCACATCAAAACCAGATGCCAATATCTTCAGCCTCAGTTTGGTTGAAGAGGAAGGGGAGCAGAACATTAGCATAAATCTGGATTACTATGCATGACTGTCACTTCAAAGATAATCAAACAAATTAGAAAATTCTTCAAGTGTTCACGAATGTTGGAATGAGTCACAGATAATCCACTTTGCTTTTATTCATTTATTTATTTGTTTATTTGCCAGTCAAGAGCATTTTACAAGCTTATGTA
Organism: Micropterus salmoides; assembly: GCF_014851395.1. Classification (NCBI taxonomy): domain Eukaryota; kingdom Metazoa; phylum Chordata; class Actinopteri; order Centrarchiformes; family Centrarchidae; genus Micropterus; species Micropterus salmoides. The sequence continues at coordinate 10,170,514 of NW_024040485.1, read as the reverse complement.
ACTTAGAGTGGGGTGCTGATACAGGGCAGCAGCTGCAAGATGCACAAGGACAAGAAAAAAACATAATGAAGGGGGAGCAACATGGGACAAAGGGAAAAGGCGAACACAGACAAAAGTCTAGACAACGTAATGGATATGGTCAAAAGCCAATAATGAGTACACTTCCACTGCCAAGTGATAATTATTAGCACCTCCAGATAGACCTCAGAGATGGTTGTGCAGACTGCCTGAAGATAAAGAAGGAGACACTTTCAGACATATATTCATAAATACATTTGCTCCTTGATAACAGGTATACTAGTTATATTGTGACACCTGTCACATACACAGATTCCTAATGTTAATATTGCTGAAGCAATAAATCAATGTAATATATTCATCTATTATGTTTATTGTTTCCTGCTTCTCAAATGTGAGAATTTTGTGGCAATTTGTGGCAGAAGTTTTGTCTGTTTTACTGTAGATTTAATATTTTTGGGATACTGTCCAACAAAACAAGCAATTTGAAGATGTCACCTCACCGTATCTGGGAAATTGTGATGGGCTTTTTTAAAAACTTTTTTTCTGACATTTTATAGATCAAACAAACAACCAGTGAATTAAAAAATGATCAATGGTGACAAAAACCATTAGTTAAACCAAATAGAAGTAAGCCATTACAGGCCGTGGTAGCCTGAAGATCAGAAGCTTGTGAAAGGTGGGTTTACGTTAACATTTCTAGCTGGGAATAACCGGGCAGAAAGTTATTGCTGATCTCTTAATCAATAAGAGTTAACTGCTTACCCTAGTGCCCCATTAAAGCTATGCACTCTACTGTACAACACAGAACTACTGGCTTTTTTGTAGGTGCACATGTGACAGCTAATCCTCCGGTAACAACTTCCCCTTTGGGCTGTTACTGTAGTCAACTTGCCCGATTAAATGTTTACTGTATATGAAAAAGGAACATCTAAATCTTCCATCCCCCAACACTGTAAACTAATGACATCATATCTAAGAGGCCCAGGCCTCATCAAGCAGCCATAAAGTTTAATAAAGCAAATTGAAATGTGATTTTCACATGGTGCCATTCATTTCCATAAGCCCTTCCTTTACTACCCTCCCGTGTCGCCTCAGTGTCTCAGTGGGGTTGTAGAAAGTGGGGCTTGCACAGGAGCGGAACACTTTCACAGCTCCATTTTCATTTAGTATCATTAGAAATTCAATTCCCAGCAAATGACTTTTTTGAATTTCACAGCAGTCCCTTAAGATGTTCTTGCATGACCCACTTTTGTCTCAAGAAGCACAGCCTTCTTCTCTGCATCGCTACAGCTCACAACGTACATGCATATTCCTGAACTGAAGTGTGGAGTTTTCAGGCCACTCGCTTGGACCGCCAGGGTCACTGCAGGGGGAAGTGGTCATTTGTTTTCAAACTCCCATGGTGATCCAGGACAACTGCAGGAACTGGCTATTTTCAGCTTGTACATAATAACGTCTGTAACCTATGTGACTGTGTCAAATATGCCTCCATGGCTAGACATAGAAAGAGAATATTCACAATGACACAGCCACCCTGGGAAACAGTACATTTATACCCTGGAGTCCAGGTTATACCTATTCCACTGTGAGTTTATATTTCTCTAAAAAAAAAACTAATCCTGCTAACACTGAGGTTGATTCATCCAGATCACAAGGTGATTTTCACCGGTGTATCAACATGAATTCCTCTCGGGTTCTGTTGATTGCTGACTTCAGGTGCAAACACAGCGAACATCAACAGCTAAGCATGCTGAGATTATGTTCTGTGATCTGCCCCATCTGTTAAAAGGCCGATGACAAAAACAGCAGATCTGTCTTGGCTCCCCTTTGGAGTTAAGTAGGAAGTGGGTACAGCTGACACTTGTAACTTTAAGCATGAAATGAACACACTCACTTTTCTGTCTGTGCAAACAAGCCTTAATAAAGGTGATGGGCTGCAAATCTGGTGCTCCCCTTTTTCAATTTCCTGCTTCACTGAGCATCCTATAGAAGCAGGGGACCTCCTATCTTCAGGAAGTACCCCTACAAAGTGACATCACATGTGCAGTAATGCGACACATATGAAATGTGTAGAAATAGTGGTTTCACACTGAGGGATTTGGGACATTGACCAAAACCAAATTACTCTGCCAAATTGACCCCAGAGGAAAGTTCAAACTCCAGGACATTAAGTGAATGATGATTCTAACAGAAATCATTCTTTTCAGGTCAATGACACTGTTACCCTTTGAAAGTTTAGGCCTAAAGTAGCTAATGAATGCTCTACCACTGAGTTTATGAAGCGTACATCCTTGAAGAAAAGTCCACTGCCCCCGAGTTGATCTTAAACATCATCAGTAGTGAGCCTGCCGGCTCTGACAGGTGGTCTTGTGTTAGGGAGCAGGTGACCCCTCCTTCTCTTCCCTCGATGCTGTCAGTCACAGTGACATAGGTGACATTAGGAGCAGATCCTGCCATGATGGAAAGGGCATCTGCACAGCATGTACATCTTTTAATAGCCTCTACCGAGATCAGACGCAGATAGAGACACGCAAATTTACCCACTTTTGATTGAGTACACACACGGTCAGATACGGGGTCCCTCTGTGTTCCGAAAACACACACCAGTAATTTATGAGTGCAAGGTGCCCTCCTGAGAAAAGAGCACAAACTGTTTGTGCTTGATGAGAAGTAGTGATAAAAGTAAATTGTGAATTATTCCACTTTATTACGACTTGAAGCTTTTTTTGTAGTTTTGGCTACCATTTCTATTGGTAATGATACCAATGATAATTGTACTTAAAGGTAATTGCTGAAATCTGGGAACACAGCAACATCACCAGTGTTGCATGCAACAATTGAATTTTTGATTAATCTGTCGATTATTTTCTTGATTAAATCGCTTTGCCTTCAAAATGTCTCCTCACCTATGAAGTTGTTAGAGCTCCAAAATTACTAAAATGATGGCCCAAACTATTAAAACATTAGGAGTATGTTCCACTTTTTCTGTTGCTCCTTGAGACACTTTTACATCGTAGAGTATCCATGTAGAAACAGAAACAGTGCATTCCAGTAAAGATAGATTGTGAACATGCCAAATCTTTCAAAACCTCGCTCTGAAAATAACGACGTGCTTTGAGGGAATATGAAATGGCTGATGTGTCGGAAAGCTCAAGAAGAGATACTGTGCGAGTCTGCACCGCGGAACAAAAATGGTCTCCCCAGAGTAACGCTGGGGACAAGAGCAATCACTTCCTCCTCCTGTTCTTCCTGCAGTCATACTTCAGATCTGCCACTGTTCAAAACATGTTGTGGGCTGTAATGGATTTCTTTGCATCATTGTCTCTGTGCTAATTGAAACAGAATCTGTGGGTAAATAGGCCCATTTGGTCAGGCTAGGCTTTTAACTCTACTTAATGTGCAGCGCTATTTATCTGAGCATATGCTAGAGTCAAAATATAGTCATTGACACAAGAGGGAAGTTAGGCTGCTTCAGTCCTGAACGTTCTACTTGAAAACCTTTTCGGATAGCTGTGCTTTGCTTTGCTTTGCTTTGCTTTGCTTTGCTTTGCTTTGCTTTGCTTTAGGGATTGTTCACGCTTGTTCTTACTAGATTGTCAAAGTTGACAAAAACCCACACCATCTTATTCTTGGGGAAAGTTCTGGTGTGTCTGAAACAGAACTAGAGGTCAATAAATAAATAACAAATTTTTGAGTTAGGTCTACCCTGAAACGACAAATGTTTTCATCCTCACGATAATTTGAAATTTGAATCATACATTTTCCATCAAGTAGGCTTATATGATTAATACTACAAAACCAATTCATGCAGTTCAGACTAGTGAAATGTGATGATGGGAAGTGTAGCCCTAAAGAGTGTTTTTTTTCCTATCATGTAGAAAAACGCTGCAATTAATAAATAATAGATGGTGCCATGTATAAAACATTTGTGCATTATTCACTACTAATTATAGTTCATTCCAGAGGTCCAATGTTTGTAGAGAGCAAATAACAGATCCAGCTGATACATTTCCATGAATATTTTATAAGAGCTGAGTCAATTATTCATGTTTATTGTAATGACATCTTGACACGAAAGCTCGGACAGAGTGTGTGGAGTTCTTTCAGGCTTCACAAAGTTAAAGCAAAGACTTTTTAAGAAGAAATCTCTTTAGCAACAGTAAATCAACACAAGCAGAGCAAAAATACATCTGCAATAACCCAAAGAGGATACACTATTTATTGAAAACATTTTTAGGCTTTAACGCCTAATCACATGAAAAGACCAAAACCAACCATCTTACCTACTAGCAAGTGTTTTCAGATAAGTTTTGTGATTAGACCTATTCTAAGGACTGTGTGGGAGTGTACAAACTGTATTTTATTGACATCTCTCTTACTCTGCGATTAGCCCAGTTTTGTTACACCTCTTATGCATATCATTCACACCATAATTACAAGGAACTGAGTTGAAAAAGAAAGGCTCACGTCAGCCTGTGAGTTGTATTTTTAATGTCGGCAATTCTGACAACACCTGCCACTTGATTAAAGACAGTATTTGTACCTGATGAAAGGAACAAAGTGTTTAAACCAGCAATATGGCTGATAAGTATCCATTGATTTCACTGATTTAATGAACTGCTCTAAATTCATAACTCAGAAAAAGCTGCAAATTTGCTTTGTTTCAATGTCTTGGCTAGAAGGCTAGCAGTTGTGTAACCATCTTGGAATGATGCATGAACACTCCCATTTCAGTTTAATGGGAGGTTTTCATGTCCTTCCCATTCTGCTGCCATTGTGTAAATGCAGCATTAGGGCAGAACAAGTTATTTATCATAATTATTTATACGGAATTCCCAGCATAATTCCACCCAACTTCTACCAGACTAATCACGTCAGCAAGCCATACTGTTGCAGTGATATACTTTTTTATTACTCCAAGTATGGACTCTGTCGGTTAGTTAGGGTTGGTTGGTCCTGGGGTCATAAACACCAACTAGCAAATGTGTATTAATCTGTGGCTGAAAATAGTACCCAAGAATATGTACTCCTGCTTGAGTCTGTTAAAAACTATAGAGCCTTTGTTGAAAATGAAACTATAAATTTGTGACCTGTTTGTAAAGAATTTCCTTCTCAGCAGAAACAAATGGGCTTGCAAATGAGTGTCACTGAAGAAAATATTGAGGGATAGCCATTGTTGGTTTTGGTCTTTATATTGTATTTGTTGACACTTCAAAAATATAGAATACTGTCTGCCTTATCCTTTAAGGACCTGCATGCATCAGCTCCTAAACCCAAATGATCAGGACAATATCCTCTGGGAATTTATGTAAAATCATACACTAAAAAGGCAGACTCTGTCAAAAGAAAGGGGCTGTGGAACTTACATGAGCTCCATGACAATCTTATTTTCCCTTTTTGGTCCCCAATCTACGTAGTCTCTGGTCCAAATCCTCCCTGTGTCACAAGGCACAATTTAGTCACTGAGGACCAGCTGAGAAAACCAAGGACATCCGCACAAGCTGCCCTAGTGGGAAGTTGATGAAATGATGTTAAACGATAAAGTGAAACATCATCCACACATAAGCTGAAAGACATTTCCATATTCCATTCCTGGAGGGGGAAAAAAAACACAATTGAATGAGGAAGGGACACATGGGGCATACGCTGTATATCAGGGAATGGAATAATCTAAGCTCAGTGACCACACAGTCTTTCGAAAATAATAAGGTGACTGGTGTTGTAGGTAGGCAGAGAGGGAGATTTTATCACATGGGGGCAAAGGCATATTAATCATAGTCTGGGAACACATGAGCACAACGGTAAGGAAAGAACTCAGCAAAGGTTAATGTGTGGAAACGGGTGTAATAATGTGCGGCACTGGAATACTAAAATGGTAAGTTCAAAATGCAGCAAAGCAATCACTGCACTTTGTCACATGTCATTGTACATAAGGCAATGCTACGCACATACTGCGGGCAAAAAAAGTATGATGAAAAAAATATGTACACCATCTGCCAAACAGCATGAATTTAACAATAAAAAACAGAATTGTTTGTGCGTGGGAAGCTCAGCTGGTTAAGGCTGTCAGTTTGAATCTGACTCAGTCTTTCCTGCATGTCATTCCCATTCTCTTATATTTTCTGCATCTATGTAGAGACAGATAATCTCAAACATCATCCTAATCATCATCAACAACCTACACATTAGCCAAATAATCCCTCACAAGACAAAGTGTTAAGAGTTTTCAGTTCAATTTCTGACTCCATTGACGACCTTGATCATGGCAATAAGGAGCCACTGTGGAAAGAACAAAAGCAAAGCTGGCACAAAATAAATCCAAACTTGAGTGATTCAGCTCAGCTTCTTTTTGACAGTCCAACGGGCTACAAGCTTTACATCTCCGTTTCAAATGCAAAATCAAAGAGACTGTGTACTCATCAGCAGGCTACAGAGCCGGCGATCTCCCTCATTGTCTCGCGGCATGGATGTCTTGGCAGCTGGCCCTGGTACTCATGGTGCCATTGCTTCCCACTAATGAATTCAGACAACAATTCAAAGGCCATATTGAAAAGTAGCAACATAGCGTTCACTTTTCAAGACATGCAATTTTGCTGACACAGACAGTACCAAAGCAGTGAAAACACTGAGGCAGGCAGAAAGGGAGCTCATGTTGAAAAAGTATGTTTTCATCAGAGAAACCACATAAATGTCCAATCTCATAAGCTAACCAATTTATACTTCTCACTTTTCATTTTAATAGCACCTACTATGTCATCTTTATGTGATCAAGGATGTTTAACACAGACGTTGAAAATGTTATTCTGTTTGAACAGTGAGCTTTCAAGTTAACGGTTTTCATTTCACTTGGGGAGAAAAAAATCATCCACTTTTATGTCATTTCAGATAGCTCATAAGTGGAATCATAAGAGGACTGGACCTTGACTGTCACAGCTCCCACAACAGCTGCTTAAATCCTTCCAATCAAGCAGGTTTGCGGCATTTCAAACAACACACCAGCTCAAATGTAACCACAGCTGCTCTGAATCAGGGAACCCTGTGCAGTCCATCAGTCAGGGTCCAGAACGGTTCCACATGAAAGAATTGATTCTTTAAATTCATTCAAGAAACATCCTTTTATCTAAAATGCCCTGTTTTCAAAAACATTATTCTTACTCGGAGACATGGCACATTTGCAAACAAATTCCTGAAAAACAACTGATTTTAGACATTTGCTGAGCTCACCATCAATGCTAATCTGAGCCTCACGACATCAGCATAGCAATTTCCCTTTTCTACGGTGAAAAGGTGTCGTAATAAGCATGTCGCTGGTTCAGAACAACAATTCTACCCTTCCAACACAGTATTGTGCAACATCAATCAGGACTGTGGGTACTAATGGGGCTTCAGTGGCCATCAGAGAAGGGCAGCCTACTGATAGATGAGGGAACACGGCACAAACAACCCCCTGCACACACAGAAATACACAACCGCACTCCCATCAGTCTGCACGCAAGTAATGATAATGTCAGGCATTGACGAACAGTGAGATTCACAGATATGGACAACACAGGAGTGATAAAATGTGAGAAAGAAAGAGTAATATCTTCGCACTGTTTTATTACAAGGAAAACATGACTGGCCATTTTTAGGAGGGAGACTATTTAATTAGACCCCTATTAATAACAGTAATTGGTCATTCTGCATCCCAGGAGTGTAACTGGCCAATAGCTGTTAACCTTCTGTCTCCATCACTGCTGTTGTCCCCCTAACTATTAATTTACTGGTGGGCATCATTTCCAAATGACTCCTGGGCAGAAATTTCATTGGTTCTCAGTAAGGGGTTGATTATCTCCAACTGTTTATTCATGCAAGGTGGATTATTCCTCAAAAGTTCTTTGAACTGGCAAAGCATTCAAACATGCATGTTTCGTTTAGCGTCTCATGGATTACACTTTGCTTGCTGAACAAAGCCACATCTAGTATCAAAGAGAGAAATGTCACAGACTTATCTGTTTTCTCTGTGTTTTTAACCACCCTTTTTTGGTCATATTATTGCAACATTATGTAAACTGTTCAGATTGAACACCACCGGCGTGGCCTTCGTCAAATACTAAAGCTGATGAAATTTTCATATTGTAGTGCAATGCAAGACTTCCCATTATTTGCAACTAAACATAGTGTGAACGTTGAATGAGAGGTACACCGGGGATATACTGCCAGTGCCCAGTCTGTACATACAGCTGGTGCCCCCCATAGACCGGGAAATGACTGGTACACTAGGCCATCTGTCAGGAAGCAAAGAGCAGAATCAGACTCAAAAGGCCATTAAGGCCAAAAGGGTCAGCAGTGGGGAGGAAAACTGTGGCCAGAGACGTATTTATACAATATCCAGAAAGACCGTGTTATTGGCCATGTTGTTTTTGTCCTTTTAGGTTGAGCTTCCATTAGAGAAAAGTCATGTTAGGGCTGAACGATTTTGAAAAAATATCTAATTGCAATAATTTGCGAAAATAATATTGATATGATTTGTGAAATTTGAGGGATGAAAATTTTTACATTATTCTCATTTTCATTGAAAAACATACTTAAATGATTATAGCGTGATTTTTGCAAGCATCTTTATCAAACAAGGGTTTTTTCTTAAGTCTGTGGAATATGATGTGTACGCAAGGACATCTTTGCAGCATGACAATATTTAATTTAAAATGGGACTTTGATGCACATTAATATATATTGCACCTCCTGCAATTTGGAAAACTGTAGTAGGCCTTATTGTGATTTCAGTAAGATTTAGATTAATTGTTCAGCCTTAATATCAATTCTATTGACATGGCAATGAGGCATTTAATCTTAGTGCTTGCGTCACAGGTTCTCAGTCTGCTGTATTGTACTACCTCAGCAGGATACTGGCATTTATAACATACTGTTAAGCAGAAAACACACCTTGGTTATGGCAATTGTGTTATGGCAAAAGTGTCCTAAAGGTATGAGTGTATTTAAGATTTGTTAAACAAATTAAGCAACAAAATATATTTAACAGACAGAAGAACTGATGTATATAAGCATTTTCTGATCCGACAGGGCTACTAGCAGAATGACACAATTTGTTGGTGCCTTCCAAATCTGTTACAGATTGCTCTTAGAAAAATAACACACTTTGCTGATGTTACAACATTAGTTAAGGTTTGGTTAGGTTTATGCATAACATGACTAGGTTTGACTAGGAGTGAAAAAAAACCACACCCTTCTCCCTCTATTGACGCTGTGGCTCTATAACAAATGCCACACTAGTTCCTCCTTTCAGTCACAATTCCTACGGCTGCAAGAGGACTTTGTCACTTGTTCGTAAACGTGTTGTTTTCGGGGGCATACTGAAACGATCAATGTTGTTGTTTTTCTTGGGAGGACAGTCTCAATATGTTAAACGGAAAGGCTACAGGACTATACAAGTGACATAATAATTCTGATATTTTCAAGTCACTACCCTCAAATTTGTCATCAACTCGCTGAGCGGTTTGTGTCACTGATCCCTGTCCCCATCCACTTCATCATTCCATTCATTTAATTACTTGTGTGAATATTCATGCAAGATCATAGCAAGAGCAATCTACTGACATAGCTCATGCATTTCGAGTCAGATGTTTAGTACCCAGTGAGTAAAGGGTACTAAAACAGCTTAATCAAGTGCTCTTGCTAAGGGCCATAATTGTACTCTGTTTATGTGCACCCCCTCCCCCTTTGAGTTCCTTTTATCTGGAGTATTTACACTGCAGCATTGCTATGTGAGTGATTAATTAAAATGCTGTTGCTTTTTGCCCAAAACAGCACAGCCATCTAGAAGGCTCAGTAGGAATTGATTTATAGAGCTCTGCTTTCGATGCCATACTTTTATGTGTTTACGCTATGAAAATCTATGATATATAATAATAATAATATATTATTATTATACAGAAACACTTCACTTGCCACAGATTAAAGTAGGGCCTTGCAAAATATTTTGCACAATTAGCAAAGCTGAACTGATTAATATTGAATTTGCTGAAAACAAACAGCATCAGCAAATACTAGAAACGTGTCTAGCGGATATGTATTAAAAGACTTGTCAATCAATTTGTGCCGGATGTCAGCTTCCAACCTTGTGTTTTGGTTCTGGTAGAAAGGCTGCCATTTTCTTACAAGATATTGTGCCTTTATGAAAAACAAATCTTTTCAGACAGCCTAGTTTCAGAGTTGAACTTGTCACTCACCACAAGCATACACCACACTCACAACAGCAGAGACTAGGGGAGTGATGATGAAAACCTAAAAAATGTGTTAGATACTGAGCCCAAAGCCAGCTATTATAAGTAATGTGTGTGGATTGTCTTGTACGATTGCAAAAAAACAACTGCTTTGAGTTTAATTACACTATTTCTCTGATGCTTTGCTCAATGGAAAATGTGGTGAAAATATTACTGACCTCTTACCTTATGACAAAAGCCACGTTGAGCTTCCCATGTGATTGTGCTGTGTGCCAAACAAGCATGTTTAAAGCCATTATACAATTTTAGACGACCAGATATTTTGTTTGAAGTAAGCAAAGAGGAAGGCAAGCCAAAAGAACGGCAATAGCAACCTTTCTAAACCTATCAATCCATCTCAGATGCAGCAGCAAGCAGTCCTGTCAGCACAGCGCGAAGCCCCATAATTTCTTTCAATGAGACCACTGTTTTCAGACTGAACGCCAGACACATCAGCTATGCAGCAGAGTTATTAACCTCAGCTTATTAAAATCACACAATGTCATAGATGCGCTTAGGTTATGTGGAATTGGTAAGCAACATGACAATCAGTACATGAAGTTTATGACTGGTGATGAGTGTAGCAGAAACATACACAAAAGAACAGGAGCCCAGCAGTTTATGTGTAATTATGATGTGAGTAATAGTAAAGTTACAGCCCATTCTCTGTGATAAAAAAGCCAAGTTCAGTTTCCCATGAAGCCAATATTACAGGGAAATAATTATATGAGGAGGCAACAATCATGTTTACACCACTACAGCCACACAATCTTAGCCTCTATTAGAGACCCAGGTGTAATAGGCAATAGGAAATCTCCACAAAAGATGGCGACAATTTGAACAACCTATCCAAGTTATTCTTTACCTCCTCATACAACAACAGCATGCAACCTTATAATACACATGCCAAACTAAAATAAACACAAAAGAAAGGACAAATACAGGCTTAGCCACTAGAAAAACCATACACTGTATAAAAAAAGAAGAAACACAGCAGAGCAGTATAGCTATGGAAAACACCATGACAAAGCAAAACGTGCAGTTGTGGGGGATGGCAAGAAAACAGCTAACAGTGTCGCAGCTAACAGTGTCGCAGGCTGGATTAACGTTAAGCGCTTACCTTAGCTTGGTAATTGTCTGGGAAGAGTCAACGTTTTGGCCCCACAGCTATGACAGGAAAGCCCCACTTGAAGTACATCTGTGAGACAGTTGATAAAATGACCACCAATACAATTATTTCTTCACAAAGCCGTCCTGAAGTGACAGTATTGGATCATGGGCGATTAAAAAAAAAAAAAAAAACCCTGCAATAACCTGTTTTTTGGGGCCACTTGGAGGCAGCGGAGAACACAGTATCGACATATCACCGTCTTTCAAGTTTAGCTATGATGACTAACTTTTTAGAAAACCTGTCCTGTGTTTGGTGGTGAGCAGGTAGTATACAGTACAGTGAGTTTTTTTCTCTCAGCAGCTTGGTTAAAGTTGGAAATATTGTGGTTTCATATAATGTGATATTGTATTATAAGAGCTAATATTATAAAATAAACTAAATAGGATGTGCCACTGTCCCCAAGTCCCCCCCTTTCACATCGTGAATTGTTAGGTCTATGTAAACAATATTACAAATATTTCAAAAGTGCAATGAGATAACTTCTGTTATGAATCCAAAATAGAAATGATTTTTTTCTCATAATGTTGGTTATTCAGCTTGCCTCATGTTTCTGTTTAAATTTATTTGCTGTTTCACATAGGTCACTTAATTTTAAGGAGATAGGGTTGCTTGATTGGAGGTTAAGGGATAAGTAATTTAATTTGTTTTTATCAATTTTATTGATATAACAGAGTTATATAAATAAAAGCAGTCATATATCGGACTCATGTAATAATCTTTTACTGCCTTTTGTCTGTTTTTGGGGCTGTCTTCACCATCAAGCTCATCAGTTGTAAAAAGTCAGGGATTGCAGGTGTACTGTAGCCTATAGGCCATTTTAATTTCATATTGTGCATTTAGTCTAGGTTCATTCAAATTCATATGCCAAAGTGTATGTTTTTTCATATTTAACAGTTGTAGGGAAAAAATTCCAAACACCAGGTTTTGAGAAAAATGATCTTTGCTGCAGCTATGACAAAAAATTAGTGTTACATACAGTATGTTTTGTAAGGAAGATAACTTCATACAGTGCAAAGTTGTCTGAAAAGTTCTAAATTAAAACAGCAAAATCTACCATTTAAGCCTCCAAGCACTGACTTCACATTCTCTCATTACTTGCATTTTACATTGTTTCTGTGGCCATTTTCTGTGATGCTTTTGGTTCAGCTTTACTCTATATGCCATTAAATTTGTATAAATAACAAAACAACCAAACATAACAAATGTCATCTCATCTAATGTCGCGGCGCGAAGGTAGTAGAAGTAGCAGTTGCCAAGGGAAGTCAATTCTTTCTCCTTTCTGTTCCTTAACCTGAATTACAGATTTCATTGCCCTCATAACTTTAGAGGGAGGCTTAGTTCATTATGGTCCATAATCCAATCTGTGAGCTCCCTGAATTGGTAGTGCAATGACATATCAGTATTGTCCTTGGTATAGAGACGAGGGGAAAATGTAAGAAAGTGGCACGGAGAAATGTTAACAAAGCCACTGTGAGAGAGTAAAGACTACATTTCTGGCTGAAAGTGAGCACCAGCTGGGAATACAAGGTACAAGATTGTAGCAGTGTTTCTTTCTTCTTTACTCATTCAGTTTCCAATCTTGTAAAAAAAATTGCCACCACTGCCATATAAATGCGATTAATGTTAAATACTCTGAAAGTCATTAAGTAAAGCTATGTTGCTAAAAAAGCTTTTAGTGCAACCTGCAAAAGAGCTGGAACAGGAGTCAAAAATATGGATAAAACACTGTGTTGTAGTGTACATCTAAACAACATGCAGCATAAGTTGATTTAGAGTTACCCTTAGGCTCTTTCTGCAGAAATATACCATGCATTAAAAATATTAAAAGACAAATCATGTTAACCAATGCATGGAGATGTTCTGACAAGCTGCGGGCGGTGTCAGAAACATTAATGTTTTATTGTCCTTTGACATACAGTATGCTTATATATTCATCTCATTTCCCCCTGACTGTCACCAGCTGTATAGAACATTCATCAGGGGGAGCTGTTACCAACCGTCCCTGTATACCCGTAGCAAAATCTAACATAATCTGTCTTGATGTGGAAAAATATGTTTTGTAAACAGATTATGTTTTATTAAAAATGTATCAACATACTCATCATTTGCCTTCTTGCTGTTGGATCAAAAGATGCCAGATGCCATAGCTGTCAAGTGCCCCCGCCCACAACAACTCACGCACATTAGGACACACACATATAGACACTTCTTTCTCCTGCCAAACAGCTAAATCCCATCCACCTGATTCAGGGTGTTAATAATGAATGTTTTTTTCATACTGCTGAATATAACTAAATGTAACAAAATTCTCATTTTATGTATTTTTGGACCAAAGTAATTCAATTAAGTTCTGAGAGCTCACCCAGGTCAACAAGCTGTTTATTCTGCTGGAATATTCCAGTCATCTCAACCTTTATTTATTTTTTCAGTATTTACTTGCTAATAGGTGATTTAATTGCACTAAACAAACGATATCTTTCTGAAACACATTTCTGCATTGCCCAGTACCCACATCCTTGAACAATGACAAGCTTTCAGAGAGGACAGAATTAAAATTCAAAGGCAAGGCGGTTCATTTTAGTTCCAGGAACTGCTGTGTGACAAACACTTGACTGATTTTAATCTTATTCTTATTTATTTCAGCTTAGAGCTCGGTGTGACTTTTTAAAAACCAGGGGTGATTTTCACTGTGTTTTTATAGTGCAACAGCACCATCTAGCAGGTCTCTTGAGGTATTAGCTTTGCTCTCTGAAGCCATTAAAGATTCACTCTGACCTGCCTTCACAGCATTGCTGAAATAGCAAGCATTTATTTGCAGAATAGGCTTTTACTAAGAGTACTTTATCTCCCTGTCTGTTATACACTACACTGAGTCAGGATTATTGTTGTCTACATGTGTCTGCACTGTTAGTTATAAGACTGCCAAACCAGAAGGAAAGAATCATGGGATTTGATTGGCATTTCGCAAACACAACAAAATCTCTGTCTGAGAAACTTTGTAGCATTCCTCTCACAAACAGAAACTACAGTGTAAACAAAATTTGCATTAAAAAGGCTTGCATCTTTGATGACCTTGCTTTGGAGTCATAATGCATGTGACTTCTACTTTCTCAATTAGTTTGTAATGTGCTTTATTAGATGAAATGACAACAGAGGTTGAATTCAAATAAGTACAATTACTGAACATTTTGAAGTGCTGGCTCTAGAGTAGTAAGAGTTGTTACATAGATCTTTTTGATGAACTAAATTTATTGGACAGTTTGGACACGTTTTAAGTGCAAAAGATATTATGAGATAATTAAATAAACCCTATGATGCAACATTAAAATTTTAATTTAGAGTTAAAGACCACATAGAGCATTAAAATTTAAATGGTTATGGAAGCCTGTGATCACATACTGTATGATGTATATATCCTATAGGATGTAATTTCCTTCTACTCAAATACAAACTGCAGGTGTGAGTCTCCTTGGGAACAGTAACAGTAGAGACAGGAACCATTCCTCACAACAGGTACTATATTTATGATAATAAAGTATATTGAAATGCAAATGCTTTAACACTTTTATTAAAAAATGTAAATGCAAGATGACTCTTAGTGGAATATTACAGTGGTGTTGACACTTTTACTTAAAGGAACAGTGGGAGATACATTATTCAAGAGTTAGATAAGAAGATCGATAACACTCCTCTACCTGTCCTTTAAATATGAAGCTACAGCAGGAGACAGTTGACTTTTGAAATTATAAGTGGAAACGGGGAAACAGCTAGCCAGATTGCCAAAGAATAGGTTATGCACATCTGCAAACACTAATATGTATTTGACAAAAAAAAAAGATCATTGATTCTGTGACTGTGTAGTTCATGTAGTTGCAGCATTTGATGCTACCATTCAGTAAAGGGAGATAGTTATCATTTTATTCATACTGTAATCTGACATACCTGTGCATTTCTTCACTGATATACAGCACATCCCCATTCAAAATTAAGATGTTGATGTCTTTGTGTCAGACATAAGCTGCTTTTACAGATAGAAAAAGAAAAGGCTACACTGTGCCCCTTACTCTGTGACATCAATAATTCTGGGATCTTCTTCTTCTCTCCCTCACATTACTCTAATTAAGCCATTAATATTAGTGACAAATGTGATTATCCTCCCTCTCCTTCTTTATGTCTGTCTCTTATCAACTCCACTTGCATCTGGTGTTCAATGTGTGTGTGTGTGTGACAATCATTAAAAATGTATTGCATCAGTGTCCTGACAAGCCACTCATGCTCATTGGATATCAGTCATTAAAATTTAGTGAGAAGGGCTAAGTGTGGCCTAGGTAGATATCGGGTTCCTCATTCAGGCTGTGAATGAATTTTTCAAAGTCCTATTACCTCTGCAGGCATCACTGCTGATGTCTCAAGGCTCTAGCTCTGACACAGCCGTTGTTTGTCTCTGCTGGTAACGGAGCTGAGGCGTGACAAAAGCCAAATCAACAATAACAACATGAGTCTCAGGGTGGCTATACTGATTCATATGCTACTGCTTGTTCACAAGGCTGTTTCTACAAAAGGTAAGTTTCTATTTGTTATCTTGATGGAGCAAAGCTTAAATTTGATGGAAGTGTTCTATCTTGCAGGTACTGTATATATACAGAGAAACTTGTGCCTCAATTGCTCAGTCTCAGGTTTCTATCAGGTGGCTAGAAAATAGTCAGATAAATAAGGAAGGAAGGAATGAGCCATAAACATTTTCAGTATCTTTTTAATTCAATTTTTGCTTGTAATTATAAGGTGTCAAATGTGGAGGAATCCTTTCTGCTCCATCTGGCAATGTCTCCAGTCCAAACTTCCCAGGCCTGTATCCGTACAACATTGACTGTTCCTGGCTAATTGTGGTGGCAGAGGGTTCCTCTGTCCTCCTCACCTTTCACCACTTTGAGCTGGAGTACCATGCCAGCTGTGCTTATGACTACATCAAGATCTACAATGGCGTATCTGAGGATGAGGGTAACCTCCTTGGGACATTTTGTGGTGACATCTCCCCTCCACAGTTTACATCTTCTTGGAACGTCATGTCCATCATCTTCCATTCAGACCGCCATGTGGCCTACAGGGGCTTCAGTGTTGGCTACAGAAAAGGTAACACATTATATTTGATGCAATATGACAGGGCTCAGTTGGCTAACTGCCCAAAACTGGAGCTGATTTATTCTGGCAATACCATAACTCGTGGCTTTTAGATAAAACATCCTGACGTGTGTTCATTAGCACTAAACAGGCATTTGGCCTAATGGTCCCTTGACAGTGCTAGATGAAAAGACAGGGGATCTAAGTTATTACAGTTAATCATCTGGGTGTGTACCAAATTCCACAGCAATCCATCCAATACTTGTTGAAATATTTCAGCAAAAACCAGGTTACTCTCATGGTGGTGCTAGGGGAAATTGGGGATCACTAAAGTCATTAGAATTTATCCTCTGGGGACCTTGAATATCTGAAGCGCAGCGTTAACTATGAAGATGTAGGAAACAATGTAACTAATGTACTTCCAATGTTGCACATTGAGCCTAGTTGTTTTTCAGATTGCCACATAAACGAGTTCCGTTTCCCAGTGCTGTCCAGAATACTATGCTCTCTAGAGGCCGCTGTACCCCTTAACTGTCATCTGTAGTTTTACTGCTTTTCAAAAACATGTACAGTATATACATATACACATACTGTATATAAGGTGCATCTGAGTTTGCCTTCTGTCCTCTCTAGATATGTGTGGTGGAGTCTTAACTGGCCTATCAGGTGTAATCTCCAGTCCAGGCTACCCTCAGGAGTACAGCAACAACGCAGACTGCTCTTGGGCCATCCACGTGTCCAACACCAGTGTGGTCACCTTGGTCTTCTTGGACTTCCAACTGGAAAACAATGATGGATGTAATTTTGACTTTGTCGCTCTGTTTGATGGCCCGACAGTTACCCACCGCCACCTGGGCAAATACTGCGGGGCAGATAAACCCCCCAACATAGTCACCACCTCCAACCAGCTTCTGGTAGTCTTCAAGTCTGACTTCAACATTGGTGGGCGTGGCTTCAAGGCCTACTATTACTCAGGTAGGAAAGTTTGGTGTGATTACATTTACATTACATTGAGATTTACTCGTTTAGCTGACGCTTTTATCCAAAGCGACTTACAATTTTTTTCTTTATTTGCAAAAATCCTTCATTCAGCTGTTAAGAACAGAAAAGCTGCCATGAAATCTAAGGAGCAGTCCACAGTGAAACCTACAGATGGCTACAAAATTGTTTGCCGAAAAAAACAGTTGGACTTTAACAATAGGAAACAATTGGATGTATGATTAGGCTCATGTAAGTGGCGAGAAGAAAAAACACCTTGCATCATAGTGGAAGCTTGAAACGAGGCACATGAAAGACCTAGAACTTGACACAAAAGATCCTGTCATCTGATGAAATGAAAATTGAACACTTCTGCTACAACGCAAAGCACTATCTCTGGGTAGAGCAGAGCTCATCACCCATCTCACACCATCCTCAACAAGGATAAAAGTCCACAAAGTCAAAGCACTTGAGTGTTCAAGCCAAAACGCAGACTGGAATCCAAGAGCTGATGATGACTGTCCACATTTGACGTTGTTGATCATAAATTGATTGGCAAAAGGATAAAAATTCTTATAGTTGCAAAATGACGCCGACACAATTTACTACCTAAAAGCTGAATTTAATCTTCACTTTTAAATATTTGCAAAAGTAATGTCATTTTATTTTTATGTTGATATATAAGGGAAATCTGCTTATCTTAGCAAAGAGATTGGAAACAGGGAAACAGTTTAACAACTTGTTTGTTTAATCTGTAGAAAAACTGAAGCTATTTCTTATCCAGGCCAAGGCTAGCTGTTTCTGTTTCCAGTCTTTATGTTAAGCTATGCTTAGCAGCTGCTGGCTCTAATTCTTAGCAAGAAAGCAAATAAGCATTTCCCCCCTAAATGTGGAACTATTCCTTTAAACTATGAAGGAGTTTTGGGGGTTTTTTTGCTAGAGACTTTAACGACATATCTGCTATGAACATAAACATTTGCTTTTCTGAGACTTGCCTGTATCAAACAGTGGATGCAGCATCCTGAAATACTGAACTGATCACTGTACTTTAACAGGGGAATGCCAGCAGTTCCTGTCAGCTATAAGTGGCAACTTCAGCAGCCCGCAATTTCCAAACATCTACCCAAACAACATCAACTGCCACTGGAGCATAACTCTGGCAGCTGGATACCGCATCAAACTCTTCTTCCCCATCATGGACTTGGAGGGCCGCAACAGTCTCTCAGGCAAGTGTGACTACGACTTTGTTGCAGTTTATGACGGGGACAGTCAGACGGACACCCTGCTGGGACGCTGGTGCGGCAGGGAGCAACCTCCCTCCCTCATCTCAAAGGGCAACAAGTTGCTGGTGGTACTCAGCACAGACAGAAACGAAGCTCATAGAGGGTTCACTGCTTCTTATCTTGGAGGTAAATGCTCCCTGTGTAGGTATGTGATTCATAACTCCATAATTTTAAGTTCTACTCATTCTGTTGGTGCTGTAGGTTTAAGTCATACACTCCGTACTGCTTACAATATTCATTCTAAATCTCAGCTATACTCTTATTAAGACTCAGAATGGCTAATGTTTATCTCTACAAACAACTCTTTCCCGTGACATTCTTATATACGCTGCTCTTCCAGAAAGTGTGAACAGTGTCTTTTGTCCCTCCCCCCCATAATCCAAGTTGTACCTGTAAACGTTAGCTGCACAAGATCAGAATTCACCATCTTGATACCCCAGCAGTCCTTACCTCAGCTGGACCGTGAGAGCATCTACCTGGGAAACCCAACCTGTGCGGCCCAGTTGACAGCGACCTCATATAAAATACTTGCTCAGTTTGTCAACTGTGGAACTGCTGGCCAGGTGACTAGCCACAGTCTCATATCACTCACTAGTACACCATCATAGGCATAATTTACCATACTTTAGCTGTCGTTTTCAAGTGTTGATTTGTAACAAGACATTTGGGACTTGCTTCTATTAATACTGTAACTCATGATCCCTTACAGAAACATCGAAACATCACCGTGCTGGTAAACAAACTCTACATTGATTTCTCAGACGGGAAGCAGCAGAATGTGCAAGAATATAAGGTGATATGCGATGCCCTGCGGAAGATAGCATCAGTGTCCATCATTTCAGCAGAGGAGCGACGTCTTGAGGAGCAGGCCCAGCAAACTGACAATGACAGTAATGGCAACGCAGGGGATCCAGACTCTGTACCTCATGACCTGAGTGATGTTGTCTTCATCAGCATCTGTGTTCTGGCTGTTATTCTCATGGTGATTGCTATTGTTTGGCTGGTGCTGCTTTAGTTTATATATATATACACATATAGATATATCTATATATCTATATATAGATATATCTATATATCTATATATAGATAGATAGAGATAGATAGAGAGAGAGAGATATAGACATAGATCAATATACTGAGATAGTCTTATCCAACAAAGAAAGGACTCCAATGCTTTAGTTTTCATATTTTCAATCATATTTTGTATAAAAATGTTCAACAGTATAAAAACAGCCCCTATCACGCAAAACTTCATGGTTCCAGAGGAATGGCATTATCATCACCACCAACAATAAATTACATATTCATGACAATAATTTACATGCATAAAAAAGTGTAAGGTTGCTGATGTGCCACAAAGTGTGAAAATGTTTTATATCTCCTTTCCAGAAAATCAAGATTTAATAAAATAAAATAAAAACTTAAATGTGTATTCATCAAAAAACATTGACAACCTTCAAATAAAACCAACCAGACATCTTCAATATGCTGTCGGAGGCTCAGCGTAATTCATCGTCAGCTACTTCTTGTATTTAGAAACCAGCTGGTTGACTGTTATTGTGCTGTCCTTCACTTGAATTCTGATATCAGGGTGGTGTTTAAAGGCAAAAACTAGCGCTCTAATAGTGCGTCTGTATGAGCTGCTGACTAAACGGGAGCTCTGGTGAAACACTTCCCTCTCAAGGTTGTCTATAAGGCCAGAATCCTCCTGTAGTCAGGATAAGAAAATAAAAAGAACATACATATGAGCAAACCGATATTTAAAAACATGTCAGTGGACTCACAGCCAATATAACTATATTTTTCTGACACAAGTGAAACGATGAAAAAAGGTTTTGATGCAATATGACAGGGCTCAGTTGGCCTTACTAAATAGTTTTTGCTTGTGGAATATATATGCATTCAATTAAACTTTTTTTTTTTTTTTTTAAAGTGCTGCTTGATGCAAGGATCATGTGAGCTGAATTTTAAGCAGACATTATTGATTTAGTAAAGGTCTTCAAACATCTACAACATAAAGCATGTTTTCTGACAAGGAAGGAAACATTAAACTGCAAGGCGCTGGATGTGATTTTTTTTTTTTTTTTTTTAATGCCATACAAAACCGAAAATGGGACTCCAGCTGCGTTTTCTACATTCATATTGACCACATACTGTAGCTTCTCCATCATTTTAT
The DNA here is from genome assembly GCF_014851395.1 of Micropterus salmoides. Classification (NCBI taxonomy): domain Eukaryota; kingdom Metazoa; phylum Chordata; class Actinopteri; order Centrarchiformes; family Centrarchidae; genus Micropterus; species Micropterus salmoides. The sequence goes on along the minus strand of NW_024040485.1, from coordinate 10,149,505 downwards.
ATTCCCATCATATCACAACAGATATATATGTAATAAACAATAAAATTCCATCAGTAATTTACATTCCATTTTATTATTTATGTGACTTCCTGCTTTGGCAAAATGTTTGAACTAAAAACATTATGCCAATAAAGACAATGTAATTTAATTGAAATTAACAGAAGTACACATCTGCCTTTACAATTGGACTTCACTGAGATGCTCTTTCTCACCTTGACCTCCAAGGCCTCAGACATTAGTCTTCTGGCGTTGCTCCTGAGTCCTTCAGATTGTTTGTCAGAGCGCACTTCAATAACCGGCTTATTGGAATTCTCCTCAATGAATGTCCTCCAGTCAGTGTAAACCTTTGCTGCCACTGAACTCACCTCAGGGTCCAGATGCTTTCGCATTTTGTTTACAGTGTGACCTTAGAGGAGAGAGAGTTTCATAATGTGTTTAACTAATTAGTGTACTGTGAATTTAATAAAGGGCCTGCCATGTATGAGGTAAACACAATGCTGATAGCTTTCTGCTTTTTTGAGTTATAATGCTGCTGAAACAATGCAGTGAAAGCCAACTCAGGACGTATAACCTTGCAGTATGACACTAAAATGTAAATGTGTCAGCAGTCTACACAGTGATCTATTAGCATAGCAATGAGCAAATTGTAAAAAAAAAACAACAACAACAACAAAAAAAACAATCTTAAAATTATGTTTTCCTCAGTCTACCTATTTTTGTGGACTTGAGCACCTCCCTGGATGGGATCTTCTTGCCCAGCTCTGTCAGGGCAGTCAGCAGGTTGTCTTTGCTCTGTTCTGGCAGCTCCAAGATGGACTTGTAGCGCATTATATCTTCAATCACAACCACCCTCTGTGAGAAACAGAAAGGCAATGGATCACTAAGTAAATATGTCAATTTTCACATTGACTTTGTCTGATCATCAGTAAGTTACTGATAGCGCGGTAAACTCACCCGTAAAGATTCAATTGTAGTTTGTTTGTACACTTTGTCGTTGCTATTCGTTTTTTTAGGTGTGTCCCCCTTTGGAAGCCGCACTACAAACTTGTCCATCTCCAAATACAAATTACCTGTCAGGCTGGTTGTTTTTTTTGTTTGTTTTTTGACAAACTAGTTATTAAACAGTTAAGTTTACAATTGAAGGTAATTTCCTGTCGACCAAAGACAACTGGTGCTATCTACAGATAAGTTAGCTAACGTGACCTTGTCAACGTTAACTCCAATTTTCGTTTGAATTAAATACATGTAACATAGTGCTGGCTTGGTTCAAGTCATGCTTCAGTAATCCACTAATTAATAATTTCCTTTATAACCCAAAACTGTGACAAACGTTTGTTATAGCTAGCTACTGCTGAGTAACTATGGTGGCTAAACAGTAGCTGCATGTTACCTTTAGATGCTGTCGGAAATAACAGAATGGTAGGCCCTTTTTCTTTCTTCTTCCTTTTTTCCCCTTTTTTGTTTATTGTCGGTTGGCAAACACCTTTTGGGTGCATTCCCGCCACTTTCCGGATTGTAGATCAGAACGGTTACTTTCCTACTACATTAAATCCTCCTATTATTTCAAGTGTTTTGCTATCTGATGAAATAGCCCTGTATCCACTCAATTTCAAACTCAATTTCACTCTATAACCTATAAAATTGTGACAAAATAAATCTACCTATCTACCTACATGTCCTTCATCACTTCAACACCTCTGCATATGGAGGCCCCAACCCAACTAGGTAAACAATCATATGAAAAAATACAACAAAATAAATAACAATGAACTACAAAATAATTTAACAACCCAACATGTAATTCCATTATACTTATTCTCACAGTGATAGATAATATTTATTTTGAGTTTCCTTTTACATAATATATGTAGTTTTATCTCCAAATTGTTTGTTCTTCTTCTTTTCATGCGATTTTAACCAGTGACACTATTTCATAATGTCACTTTCAAGATTGTGTCATTGTCAACAATCCATTTGCCAAACACAAGGTTTTTAGCTTGTTTGCAGGCTCAACAACTGCTACTGAATGTAGTTATAGAATAACTCCTGTTTACTCAGGCACCTAACAACAGCTCTTATCGAGTAAAATCCTATTTTACATCTCTATTTAGGAGACATGTCTGGGAATCAAAACCAGTGAACTGCAGGAAATTGTTGGCATTCACTTGTACATATTATGTATTTCACAATCAAATGCAGCTTTAATTTATGTATAACTATTAATATTGTGTGTCTATGGTTTCTTTCCCTTTGTTGTGGATATAATAAAGATTGTCAACTCAGATAATACTCTGCATTCTGTAGAAAGAACATCTGTATACTTTGATTTGATTACATAATAACACAATCACGTAAGAAATTACAGGCTACAATTATACCCCAAATCCAGAAAAAAGAAAACAAAATCAACACAATGTTGTAGGCATAAAATTGAGGTGTGGTACAGAGAACTAAAATTCATCTAACTGTCAATATAAATTATTTCCAATGGGGGGGTCTAGCATGCTAAAAGTTAATATAACAAGAAAGGGTTAGATCCAACAACAAAATACGGCATTTTCACGCTGTGTATTGTTGGAGTATTTGAACCTCCGTCTATTATGACCTGAGTTTACGAGGAGCACTTCAACATAGCAAAACATTTAGGAGTCGTCTCGCGTGAGGCAGAGTCCTCGCGAGATAACAACCCGATTAAGGAGGAGGAAGAAGAGCGTGACGTTTGTTTAGGTTTTCGCAGGCAAAATGGGGACTCTTTCCTTCTTTGTCTGTATTTTGGGACTGTCCGTCCTGCTTGCGTGCACATCAGCGTCTTCAGATGTGTTTGATAGCGTTTTGGGAAACACAGCGTCCTGTCATAAGTCATGTGAAATGACATACAGTTTGCATACGTACCCACGGGTGAGTATTCATCATCGAGGAAAGTAATGTCTGGTAACGTTAGCGCTAGCCAAGGTTTGGTAAGTCAGCGAAGCAAAAGTGGGTCTGTATAACGTTACTTGATTTTGTTACTACGTTTTCGGTTTAATTAAATACTGTTTGGAGAGCTTGTGACTTATGTAAAAGTTGTAAGTAGCCTAAGTAACCGTCGTTTGTCGTGTCAGCTGGTACTCTGGTTTGTTTTGCAGGAAGAGGAACTCTATGCCTGTCAGAGAGGCTGCCGTCTGTTCTCCATTTGTCAGTTTGTTCGTGATGGCGAAGATCTGAATCAGACCAAATCTGAGTGTGAATCAAGTAAGCGATATATTGAGCCTTTAGCCTATTTAATTCACCTCTGTGCTTTGCATATTATCAGTGCCCATGTTTAAACATCTATAATAAGTGGACGCTCAAACCACCTCTTCCTCATTTTTTTATTTTTTATTTTTTTTATCCGTAATCATGTTTTACCATCTGTTACCTCTCACCACCTCCATCTGTAGCCTGCCGGGAAGCCTACACCCAGTCTGATGAGCACTATGCATGCAACCTGGGCTGTCAGAATCAGCTTCCATTTGCGGAGCAACGGCATGAGCAGGTATGTAAATATTACACGTGTGTGTGTGTACGAAAAATGTCAATTACTAGCCCAGGCTTTTATTTTCACTAAATTCACCTTGCTATATATGTAGGACAGGCTTTACCATGCTGGGGAATCTGAATAATACTTTGGTGCTTCATTGTAAAATGAACTAAACAATTAAATTGTAGTGCCTGTAACTGATTTTTTTTTCAGTTGGAGGCCATGATGCCTAGGATTCACCTGCTGTACCCCCTGACTCTGGTCAGAGGACTTTGGGAGGATGTAATGAGTCAGGCCCACAGCTTCATCACGTCAACATGGACATTTTACCTCCAGGCTGATGATGGCAAAGTTGTCATTTTCCAGGTATAGTAGGGGGGGAAAACACTAGGTGAGGTCTAATCTAACATTCTGTATGTAAACACAGTTGATCCTGTTACTGGGTAAATTTAAGGAAGAGCTCTGTTAGAAATCCCATCCTGTGTTCTGTTTAACAGACTGAACCACAAGTCAAGTTTTTCTCCCAGGTTGACGTCGAAAAAGAAGTTAAAGAGGAGCCACAGAAGAGCTGTAAGCCATCCACTCAATTTTGTTCAAATCCACTGAAAGGATGAATTGCTGATATTCTGTAGTTATTGTCAAGAAATCTTACAAAAAACCTAAACCAACAATGAGAACTGGATTTATTCTAGACCTCTGTGCCATAGTCCTCAATTGATGCCCCCAAAATACATACATGAGCCATATAATTGCTCTTAGGTAAGGTTCCTTTTTTTTGTGATGCACATGCCACAGCTTTGCCCTAGGAGGCTGAAATTTGGCTGTGTATGTGTGCGTGTGTGACTGTTTGTGTTCATGCCATTGGATAAAAGGGGGTGTGGCCTATCACAAAAAGATGCACAAAGCTGTGCCCATCCTATAGCAACCAGAGCTTTCCATCAATGAGGCTCACATTTGCCATGGAGATTTTGTGTGAAAGCCTGGATGCAAGCGGGTCTCTGTTAAATCTGCGGATTGGCCGGGCTGGGTCATACAAATTAACATTATGATTAACAGCGGATGGGTTGCTGGTGGGTGAAATGGGGTGAAGCGTCTCCCCATTAAGAGAGATGCTGTGCTCATTTACACAAGAGGCACAGCAGCAAATCATTTTATAATTTAAATCTCCCAACACGCTAACAGGATCGGACAGGATCTGATGTTAATTAATGCTTTGTGTTCTACACATCCAAACGGTCTCTCACACAGTCCAGGTTCATACAGTGAAACTGTTAAGTAGGCTAAGTAAAGCAACTGTTCCCTTGATAAATCCTGAGCCCCAACAGAGCTGTCTAAGAATATTTATTTCAGAAGCTAAAACTTTAATTGTGTTTCCTCTGGAGAGTTTCCTGTCCTGTCAAGTTAATAAAACAGTTTTTAGTTTTGTTTAAATGTCCCATGATATTTGCTGTGACATTACTGTGCACATGGAAATGTTAAAAATTACTGACAGCACCCTCTCTAATTATTAAAGTAAATTGTTAAAGAAAACACTCACACATTAATAATAACAAAATCACCTGGAAAGCTTGCGGTCCTCGATGTAATTTTAAATAAAGCATAGCTTACAGGTAGAGGTGGAGTGAAATGTCCATACAAGTGCAGGTATCTAAATATGAGAAGATAATTTAATGCGTAGATGTATCTCTTGGTCACATGAAAAGTGACAAATAGTTGTGACCGGACTTAAAAAAAAAGGATCTTGAGAGAGAAGGTCAAACCCGTGCTTTTCCCCTCCAATGTATGGCTGACCAAACACGTGTGAAATCGGTGTGAATGTGAGTTCGTAGATTTTGGAAATTACAGAAATGGTCAGACACAACCACCCCCCCTAATCCGATGTTGGAAAGGTGAACAAGCAGTTCTGACGGAGTACACTGGCCCCTTAATTCCCACTGACAGGGTTGTGCAGCAGAAAGTATTATGAGGCTAACAAACATGTTGTTGGTTTTTGGTCTTTCTATTGAATTTGTTGGCAGAGAGGAAAATATAGAATAATACCAGCATTCTTAAAGACACCTTCATCAAGGCTATATTTCAAACACAATCAGTTAGTCTTGCAATACAACAAGGGAAACTAAACAAATATGTGCATGTCAAGTAATTGTTATTTTTCATTTTCAAGTCCCTGGGTTGAGCCGCCCAATTTACAAAGAATACCATCGCACTTTTATCCAGGAGAGGGACAGAGATATGACCGGGGACCGCAGCTATGATGATGAATACAATCTCTTCAGCTGTCTTTCAAGGTTTGTTAGTACATGTAATGTAAATTGTTTAACTTGCTTAGTAGGGCATGCCACCTAGGTTCTAATCCCCATGGAACCTCATCAGCTTAGAAGAATTTGTACTTCTCACCTCAGGAGCCCTTGGCTACCAGGTTGGATCCTAACCACAACTCTGATCCTGTCTGTGCTGGTCCTGATCTGGATCTGCTGTGCCACTGTGGCAACTGCTGTAGACCAGTATGTACCTGCTGAAGTAAGTTCTGTCCCATGTAAATGACCCTGTCATTTCAGGGTGCTGTAGTTTTGTTTTTGTACTCCTTATGATTGATTGCTTTTTTTGGGGGGGGGGTGATTTGCTTGTAGTCGGCCAGTTAATTGGGCCGATATCTGGCATTCAGAGACAATCTGCATCGGCCGATGCCTGCATTCATGATAAACAAAAAATGTCTGCAGACCTTTTTATTGAGTTATAAATCTTTTTTGTGCAAAGTGAAAAAGCCCAAAGTCCAGTCCAAAGGGAGTTCCCACATCCCACAGAAAACACTGCTCCGAACTGCTTGAAAACAGCTTGTTTGTAGTCCAGCCGTTTCCCTTTCTGTGCTGTGATGTGACAGTATAATGCACGTCATAATGCTCGCCAAGCAGCTAGTCTGACACGCCCTCAAAAACACCAGTGGAAAAACACTCTAAATTGCAGCACACAGTGACAAGAGCCTGCTGCCTCTCCTCTCCCTGCCTCTCCCTTCCAAACACTAGCTAACCTTCAGGCAGTTAATGGACATAAAGTTGTTACTGTGATGTAGAGACAGAGCTCTGTTAAAACTTTATGGAAGATACATTTGTTACAAATTAAATAACTTGCCACTCCGGCAAAAACATTACTGGCTAAATATCTAGTTATACTGTATAGAATAATGCAGTTGAATGATTTCACTTCTGATAAACTACCCCACTCTACCTTAAACACCATTCACATTCTGAAATCTACAGCAAAACCCAGTGTATTTTTTTTTTTCTAAACAGCACGTCACTGGCTAAGATAACCATATTAAATTGTCCTCTGCATGGAAAAATGGAATTATACGTGACTTTTCTTTGTTTTGACATCGGCATTATGTATCGGCCACCTTACACTCTAAATACCAGCACCGCTAAACATTATATCTTGTTTGTTTTTTAACTGTATAAAAGAAGTGTTAAACGTATAATTGCCTTTTTACGGGGACCTGTGCATTCAATCTTTTCCATATTTCAGTATTGTCACTTGAGTTTTGTTTATGTTGGCAATGTTAAAAGCCAAAAAAATTCTTGTTTTCTCCTTTCAGAAATTGAGTATATATGGTGACAAAGAGTACATGAAGGAACAGAAACTGACTCCATATCCAGCATCCTCCCTCCTGATCATCACCTCTAAAGGGCCAGAGGAAGAGGCTGGCCCACTCCCTTCCAAAGTGAACCTGGGCCAGTCTGACATCTAGAAGCCAAAGCTGTAGCAGAGAAGGGAAATCCTCCTTTATATATAATTTGTAGTTGATTTAAAAAAACAAAACAACAACAATCCTTTGGCACGAGACCTGTGCTTCATGTGGTTAAACGGAACTAATTACAGAACATTTTGTATTACTGATAATGTCTCGTCTTTTTGAAGCTTTTAATTTTGAGTGGTGAAAAGGTGTTTTTTCTGTATATTGGTATGATTGAGGCATTATAGTATAGTGATGGCCGTACAAATAGGTTTGGGGATTGTTATTTTGTTTGCATTAGCTCTTTGTTGGGTCTGCTTATTTTATTGAATAATGTTTAAATAAACTATTTGTGACTTGAAGTGAGAGGTTTCACCCCAAACCCCCAAACTTTGGTCGAATAGGTTGTGCAAATATTGCAGACTCTCCCTGTTTGCTCTCACATTTCTACTGCAGTGATTTCCAGGTTATATTGAATTTTACAATAAAGTTCTATGTTCTTAATCTTAATGGTGACGGTGCAAACAGTAGGCCATTCCCTGCTTTACTGTTGTCTGTTCTTGGAATGATGGATCAGAATAAAATACAATAGAGCGAAGTCATGGGTGTGATCTTTTTTCCCCAATCATTATATACTGAAGCTAACATGGCTAACAGTAAGCAAAATGGATGTGGAAGAAATGAGGATTAAAGTACCCAGTGCAATTATTTCCATGGGGACAGAGTCAGAAAATATCCCTTGCCTTAATCTTACAAATGCTATCACAGGTTTCTTTGAGTCAAGCTACACTACAGTACGATTCTTTGCTCAAGCTAGACTGCTGCGAGGTGCCATTTTCCTAGCTTCTAATTGTTTTGGTTTGAATATCCTCAGAACTGCCTCTTTGGCAATAAAATATGTGATCACTTAAAGCTGGAGTCCCACCCCGTCTCTTCAGGCCTCTGTCCAAAGCCACTCGTCCCAAAATAAATTTTCATGCAAAATGCGGGTCAGCAGAGGTAGGCACAGTCATGCAACAGCCAAATATGTTGGATTACTTTCACTTTTGTGTTAGAGCATTTCATTTATTGTCTACCCTAGAAATGTATTGCCCATCCCTATAATAAGCACAGCCAACTATCTGCCTGTGCCTTTGTTGTGCATGACATTGTTTTTTGGGAGAGTGGCTTAGGAGGAGGCCTGAAGGGAGGGGGTGGGATACTTTAAAAATCTAACTGTCTCTTGCTAGCTCTCCAACCTTGACACCCCCAGCTGTGGACTGCACTTGGCTAAATCGGTGCAGTACTCTGTTAACATAGCATGATCGGTAACTGTGTACAGCACCCCTCTGCGTTTCTGAAGCAGCAAAATAACAAGCGAGAAAGTGGACACATACAAAATACTAAACTTTATTTGTAAAAATATATAAATGACACCACCTGCCTCCAAGGAAATGTGTTTACAGTTCACCAGTGTCAATCATCTTGGAAAAATGTTGCCTGATAACTTGACATGCTTGTGCTTCTCTCTACTCTTTGTGGAATGCTTCCTCAATAGCTGTTCAACAAGTCTATGTCCTCCGCAGTAAGAGATGGTGAGGATAAACGTTTTGTTGGGCGGTCCTGATGTAGACTGTCACACCTCTCTGACGGACGCTGCCTTTTTTTGACGTTGATCCAGGAAGGCATCGCTTGGGTAGCTGCTGTGGAAGGAGTCTGTTTCTCTGGTATGTGACTGTTTGCTGCAGGTCTGTAGAAATGCAGTCTCTCTGTCTTGGCCTCTTCCTCGCTCCCGCATACCAAGGGTGCCGCATTCAGTACATCTCTGACAAACTTCTGCCTGCCAACTAGAGAACAAAAACACTTTTAAAACTTAGATAATGTGTGATACATTTAAAAAAGTACAAAATTGTGTATTACAAATAGGAATGTAATGTAATATTAACTTACAAAAGCGAAGTGCTGATGTTCTGGATTCGTCAATTTTCTTCTGTTTTAGCATTTGTGAGCTATTTGTTTCCCACTGGTTTACAACCTGAAAATGAGACCATGCATTTGTTTGAGATGTAAAACGGGACTACATCTGCAACATTTAGTCTATAATTAAAGAATGCTGTTCAGATTAAATAAACGTATGCTTACTTTCATCAGCATCTGAAAATATTTACCTGCTCTGCCCAACCTTGTGTTTTACATCTCGAGTGATCTAAAGCGTCAAGTGGTTTCTCGGAATATATGAGCCCCAACAGGTCCCTTATGTTCGTCTTCAATGCCGTGCCAAGCTGGAGGTATACATTACATCGCATTTATTGGAGGTCAGCATCACAATAGGCTACAGCCAAGTGCTACAATTACTGTCTTACCTTCAAACTGGTCCCAGAAATATCAAGTTTTTCAAGTTTGGGGAGGCATGTGAGGTATCTGAGAGCCCTCTCTGAGATAGGGTTATCTGTATGAGAAACACAATAATAACATCTTTATCTAAATTCTCTAAATTTGGAGATGGTGGTATTTTTGCTGCCGCTACAGTATGATATTATTTAGGTCACTAACAGGAAACATCAAGGAACTGAAGACAGCCCAGTCCCTTCCTCATCATTCGGATAGGTGCAGTCAATCTTTGTAGGCCGACATCTGACAGACTGTTACCACCAATGAAAAGCTGAATTAGGCTGCTGAAGAAGAAAGGCAAAAGTGTTAGTAACATCCTCCTTCAATTTTCCACAACATGTCTTTGGGACTGAGAAATCAGGTACTACCTTGCCAGTGGGCTGGATGTTAGATGCAGGAATATCTCATGATCATCACCAAGTCTGCAGCCAAACAGATCCAGAGACTTCAGGCTATGAAATGTTTTTATTTCATCCATCCTCTCATGCAAGAGTGGAAATCTGGAGAAATGAAAGGGACATGAGATGTTGTTCCCTCTGGCAGCACAAACTGGGAGGCTGGAGACATACTGGCACTATAACGTACCTATTTCTCAGGCAGAGGGATCCGAGCACCATCTCCCCATATGCATCGCTGAATAACTGCAGCGCTTTCGGTGAAACGTCTGCGTTTAAAAAAACACGATTCTCCTCTGCGGCTGCAAAAAGTCTGTCTCCTATTTGTTCAGGGAAGCCCACCAGAGAGTCCACATGGTGAATGTTGTCAGCTACGAATAAAAGAGTGATGTCAAAGAGAGATTTTGTGGTGTATCTCAGACTCCCCTCTGCATTGTAGGTGAATATGAAGTGCTCTTTTCTCAGCACAAACGGATTTGTCCTTCTGCATGATGACACTGGCCGTGGCTGTGCCAGAACTATGTCGCTGACACGACGAAGATTGCCTCTTTCTCGGACATAAATGGTGCTATTGTCCATACTAAGGTCACACGTTTCCTTTTCCTGTGAGAAGGACAAAACTCTTAACTTGGGCACGTTTGGTCAGCTAGCCAGCTAAGCATTATACTGACATTGACGGTGAGTTAGCTCGCTTGTTAGCTAATCTATGGTTGTTGAGTGAGCTAAAACCAAGACCAAAAGGATCTCTAAGTTTAAAGTAGGACTATTTTATTATCAGTTATCGTTTCTCGTCTTATTCCGCATAGTACGTCAAGTTATATCCCATATTTTTACTCGTACTTAAGAGTTCCTTGTTGTAGCCAGCCGTTAAGTCATCACATCATAGTTGTGGGCTTTGCTAGCTAACTTCAAAATAAAAGTCCACTACTAATAAAAACTCGTCTCACTACACCATAATACAAAATACGTAGCAATAATTTCACCTAAATATATTTTTTGAAACATGACTAGTAAACTATCATGCCGCGGTCAATTATATGTTAAATTTATTTTTAAAAAAGTGGTACGGTTTAACAAATAAACAATTACTTTGAAAATGTTTAGCCACAGGAAAAAGGCTTGTTTACATGGCTGGGATGTCCTGTTCCACGCAACGCTAACCTAGCTTAGGGAAGTCAAGTGAAATGATTTTCATGAGTTTTGGAAGATAATTTGGTAAGCATGCATTGTTTGCAGAAATCTGTACATTGAGTTTTATAATACAACCGATGCTCTTGGTATTTTGTATGTGTCATTCCTAATGTTATTAGTTGATTTGAAGCTGGCAAGTATTGACTTGGTAGCTAACTAATGCTAACTTAACGTTATAACATTGTTTTTTGTGCTGTACTGCTCATAGTTTACAACGTTTTAAACCAACACACAGGGAAGGAATAGTTTGCTTGGAAGCTAAAAGTCTCTTTTCTTCGCAGGTTTTTAAGACTGGGTTGTTGCCTCAGTGAAACATTAACTTGCCTATAAGTTCCTAAGAGACGAAACCTGTTACTGAGAGTGTAAATGGCGTCGACAAATGATCCATTTCAATTTCAGGGTGAATATCCTCTACAGTCTTTTGTGTGATTAAGAAATTAAGTTACTTAATTGATGTTAGAGTTTCTCCCTGCGATGCACTGGTAGCAACAAATGAGTTCACTCAAATAAACTGTCAAAACCTTTGATTCATATTTTCTCTTTATCCATGCAATGAAATTAGAATTTGAAGAAGCCGGCAATCTGTTGGAAGCCAACAGATATGCAACCACTATTAGTATTGAAGATGAAGATGTCAAGCCAGAGAAGCAGAGAAAAGCTGCTGGTTTCACTCCTGATGGTGGTGACGAGGACCCACTAGCCAGTGATGACAAGACAGAGGTCTGAACAAGACTAACACATATGGAGAATGAGTGAATATTTTGATATATTTCTGTTAAATGTTTTTGCATCGAATATTCATTTTGTTTTTTTCCATTTTCCCCATTTTTTCTATTGAAGCTTCTCTCTGGGCAAAAGAAAAGTGTCCCTTTCTGGACGTTTGAGTACTACCAAAGATTTTTTGACATCGAGACCCATCATGTAATAAAAATTATTTTAATGACTTTTAACCACTGTGATGAATTGCCTTGGTCTATGGAGTGCTTCTGAACAAAAGTAACTTTGTATATGTGATGGTAATGAACATTTCATTCAGGTGAAGGAAAGGATCATTGGATCAGTGGTGCCGTGGCCTGGAAAGAACTTTATTCACGTCTACCTTCGTGGAAATCCTGATCTTTATGGTTAGTACTTTAAAAATCGTGTCCCAATTTGAGGTTATTAGACATTTTTTGGTTTGGCAAATAAGAGAAAACTGTGTTCTGGTTCTGTACTGTAGCGTAAAGTTTGTAATATTTGTAATGAATGTTGTTTAAAGAAACCAAAACTGACGTTCTAATGCCGCCTTCTTGTGCTTTCAGGACCCTTTTGGATTTGTACCACTCTTGTGTTTGCCCTTGCCATCTGTGGAAACATATCAAACTTTCTGGTGCACTTAGGTGACCCGGATTATAAGTACACCCCAGAGTTTCAAAAGGGTAAGGGCTCTTTGGTAATCCTGGCTCTCTTGTTAAGGTTGAATGTGAGCGGAAACTGTACATATTATTTTTGAATTTGCTGTGCTTTCCAGTGACCATAGCTGCAACAGCGATCTTCAGCTATGCTTGGTTGGTGCCCCTTGCCCTCTGGGGTTTCCTGCTGTGGAGAAACAACAAGATCATGAACTTAGTGTCATACTCTTTTATGGAGATCGTCTGTGTGTATGGCTATTCTCTTGCAATTTACATTCCAGCAGAGGTAAGTGGCTTAGGAGGAGGCTGAATTGTTTGTCCCAGAATAACAGGTGTAACGGTTTATAACATTCACTGCTCTACTTCATATGCTACAGGGCATGTTGCATTTTCAGTCAAAACATGTTAGTCCGTCTTTCTAGACTTTCCAAGTTCGTCTCCCTGGCTGGGGTGCTCAGACCCAAGCCAATTGGTTTCTACTGAAGACGTATACATAATGTACCAGGGACAGACTGGGAGTAAAAAATGGCCCTGGACTTTGATCCAGACCAGCCCACCAGAATGGTCCACCATGGCTGCCCTGCTAATGCACGCACGTACAAAGAGGACCAGCCTCTCATACAACCTCCTATCAGCATCACAGCCATTGATCACTATGGCAGTACTACTTTAAAAAGGCTGCAGAACACACACTGAAATTGACATGATTGAACTACCTCACACCACACGAAGCCTCGAGATAAAAAGACAAAAATATCCACAATCCTCACTGAGACAGAGAACTGTCTAACTGCTGCTCAGGGTCAGCTGGTTGGACACCTCTCCAAACATAAAACGTAACATAAGGGAGCAGCACCGATCGGCAACCTGGTGGTGGCGCAGTCGATAAGACACGTTTGGTGTGAGAGACCTGTGTTCAAATCCACTGTGAGACACCAATGTGTCCCTGAGCAAGACACTTAACCCCTAGTTGCTCCAGAGGCGTACAAGCTATGACATATATAGCAGTTGTAAGTCGCTTTGGATAAAAGCCTCAGCTAAATGAATAAATGTAAACAGCAACATCGCCACTATTTCATATCAAGTGAATGAATGGCAACACAAAATGCTTCTTTAAGCAAAATAAAAACAGTAAATCACTGATACCTACTAAAGTGATTTATTTCCTACAAAATCCCCACAGGACAGTTAAATGTAGAGCTTTACTAACACTAAGCATCAGATTTTAGTTTTTCCATTAGCCGGTTTGAACACACTGTTACTGTACTCTTTACCTCAGTTCTTTCTTTTTGGTACATTTACAAAACAGTAGTTGACCAACAGCATTTGCATTTCACTGTTAAATTCTGATAATATGTTGTATTAAGACATTTAGACGCATATCTACCGTTCAGCTGCACTATCTCTGGCTTCGTTGTCATCTCCGTCTACTCTTTCACCCGCGTACAGGGCTGTGGCATCTTCTTCTTCCCGGTCTTAGCGTCTGTGGCCTGGGTACTAGTACTACTACTATGGAACGAGTCGGTTACTTTTTACATTTACTTGCACTTCAGCAAAGACCTTTGACTCTTTAGTCTCTGAACTTTTCAGCCTGACCCTAATGTTTTTAAACTCTGCTTTTCCATTTTCTGTTGTAGCTCATTTTGGTCAGTTCATCCGGAAGAGTATTTGTGAGGTCAAACACTGATGTGAGACAAGAGGGCCTGGCTCACAATCTCCGTTCTAGTTCATCCCTAAGGTGTTTGATTTGGTTGAGGTCAGGGCTCTGAGCGGGCCAGTCAAGTTCTTCCACACCAAACTGGGAAAACCATTTCTTTATGGAGCTGGCTTTGTGCACAGGGGCATTATCACACTGAAAGAGGAAAAGGCCAAACACAAACTGTTAGAAGAACTGTTGTCTAAAATTGTCTGTTGTAGCATTAATGTTTCCCTTAAGAAAGACACCATTAAAAAACAGCCCCTGCCAAAAGTATTGGGACAGGGGTGTCCCAGTACTGTTGTCCATATAGGGCCCGATTTACTAACATCCCGAATATCTATCCATCCATCGTCAACATCGTTCAGTGCGTATATGGAAATCGTATGTACCTGTCCATCCTGCCTGAGATTGCACTAAGTACTTGGGACAGCACACCTGAAAAACTGCTTTGGGAAACCCCAGCAGAATCAGATACAGTATGCTGCAATGACTCAGACGTGAGGAAATACGTGCAGATCGTGCTTCATCCAGCCAGAGGGAAGAATCGCAGACTGTCCGCACCATGCCCGGTTGCTCCGCGATCCTCTGGCCCTGGCCGTCCCATTCTCTCTCCAAGACCTACAATTGGTTGTGTCGCTATTACGACCAGCGCTGTAAACAGTTGGTGATCGTTCCCTGTAGCTGGATGAATTTTACGTGTGATCCATGCACTGCAGCTGGGGGATCTCTGCAGCGCCAAGCAACATTCTAAATTCTTCCATCTCACGGAGAAAAGAAGTCAGGTCGAAACAAAATTTGCTTTATTTGCATGAATGTTAATACAACAGTATTGCCAAAGCTTAAGGAAAATACAAGAAAACCCCCATTCAATTAATTTAGTTCATTGAAAAAATAAAATAATGGTATTTCAATACATTGGATATAGAATAATATTATCTAATATTGCAGCAGCCATCTCTGCGCAACACTTGGAGGTTTTCACCTTCCTTCCAAACATATTAAATACAGATGCTGTTGCACTCACATGAAATTGTGTTTAGGCTTGGTAGATCACATTTCGTGTAGTAAATAAATGTATTTGCATGTTTCCCTCCCACTACTTTGCACAATAAAATTGAAACGCTCCAAATTGCATATTCAATAAGGCAAAAGTACTAAATGAACATGAAGTGCTATCTTGCACTTTTGAAAGACGTCATTCTGCGCGCAGATCAGCCTAAGTGTTAATTTGCTGCTGATATCAAGTTTCCGCATGTTTTTACTCACGCAAACTTTTAGTAAATCAGGCCCATAGTGTATGTGGGATCAACTCAAATAAACTAGTGACCATGGTTATGATAATGAAACAGTGTGTCTCACTATTGGCTTTTTAATGGCTTTAAAGTCTTGGGTACACAGACAAAACGTCTTAGGATCAATTAACTGTTGGATTTGTTCTTTTCATAGGATTTCACCAGCCTTCTCCTGAACATTTTGATAACATTCACCTGTTAATAATAATAATAATATTTGGCTCTTGACAGTTTAGGTTTTTTTTTAGAAGCTACCCTGACCCATTTAGAGTGGCTTCTCAGCTACGTATATTGTGCATCAGCTACGGCTGGACGATATGGCCAAAAATATTATCACGATAAAAAGTGTCTAATCTTTCGATATTTACGATAAGTATCAAATCGTTATTTCTTTCGAGGCAGATTTTGGCTCCTGAGTGAAAGTTGAAGAAACCAGATGGTTAATTGTGGTTTAAACTCTTCTTTATTTTCCACACTTGAGGCCAAACAGTGGATCACTTCCCAAGTCTTAGGCAGAACAATTCAAAACAATTATGATAAGTCTTTGTCAACAAATATGCATGAGTAAAATTAAGTAAACGCTTTTTTCAGTCCTTTTTCCTCAACAAAATAAACATCTTAATAAAAAAAATTAAGTCCTAATTTGTGTATGATTTAAGTGTATTATTTAAGTGAACATTTATTGAACGTTTGTTAAATTGTTATTGAAAAAAATTATATTGCAATAATTGTGATTGTTTTATTGTCCAGCCCTAGCATCAGCAGACAAACATTATTCTTTTAAAAAATGATGAAGACAACCAGGTGTGACAATATTAACAGTAGAAGCTCAGCTCAGAAAACCACAGCACAGCATGTGGTGAATTTTTCAATATACTGTGTAAATTGATTTTTAGAACACTGTATGAATTATGCATATAAAACTATATAGTTACCTTTCATCACAATGTAATGTGTCTGCTACATGTTACACATCCTGACAGCTGATGAGTAATTATTTCCCCCGTACCATGAATACATTTAGAGCGTTGATTGTCTGTAATAGCTCTCATAACATGAGATAATATGCTGTTGTTTCCTACTCAAGGTCGTGGGGATCCTCCCATATGAATGGCTGAGGTGGTGCTCCATCGTGGTGGCTCTGTGCCTCTCCGGCTCAGTGCTGGTGATGACTTTCTGGCCTGCAGTCAGGGATGACCACCCCAAAGTTATCATAACAATCATGTCTGCCATTGTTGTGCTCAACGTTCTGCTTGCTGTTGGTTGTAAGGTAAGTACGCTTGCTAAACCTATGATGCTGCTTTTACGTAACGTTACTTTTAGCTTTAATTACAAATCTGAGAGATATGGAAAATGACTCTGTTTAGAGAAATAAGATACAGCATTCATTGTCCAGCTTTGGCAAACTACATCTTCACTAATCCAGTTGCTTCCTGCTGCCTGTCCGTCTTGGTATACATAGCCACAATGACTGACTCACTCTCATTTGTCCTCAATGATGTCAGTAGCGTGGCCAAGCCGTGACCTAACTTGTCTGTGTCAATCACAGACACTACACTACACGGACATTTTTTCGTGTCGCTCCCTGTGTGTTTCTGGGAAATTACTAGACCTGATAGTGTCAAGTTAACTCCCTCTGAGGAGACTCTCTTCTTTGGAAACTTTGACCGCATTTTCTAACTGGTGTGAGAGCACGCTGTTAGTGCACTTCTTATTGTGAGTACTGTCAGGTCCACACAGGTATCGTATGTCTAGTCACATTCATGTAATTAGTCTACAAAGTGAGCCCATGTCTGAAGGCTGACCAAGATGAATGGGTTGCAGGAATGCTGTATTCTCTCCTGTAACACTGAACATTTGCTGCACACTTTCTCACAGACACACCGGCTCTAGTTCTTGATTGATTAGTAGTTTCTCTTATTACTGTAATTGTTGTTTTTTGTTTTCAGGCCTATTTCTTTAGTAAACCACAACCAGTATTACAAGTTGACAACAGTGCTGCAACAGATGTAACCAAGGCACCGTCTTCGACTTGAAAGCCTTTCATTGTCTAAAGGTAAAAAATATTGACACAGAAGCTTTTTAAGCTGTGATCCCATACAAATACACTTATAAACTGATACATGTAAGTTATATTCCTCCACCTTGTACGTGAATGGTTTCTTGTTTTTCTATTTACAATCAATTGTATCAAGAATGATAATATTTCAGTAGCAGCTGTACATTGTTAGGCCTATCTTAGTGGTGTGTGTGTTTTTTTTTTTTTTGTTTTTTTTATCCTGCTTGAGTGGAACATCTGACACCGGACTTCCTTTACATGATTTCTCCTTCCCAAAGCACATTATTCTTTTTTTAAATTGCAGGTTCTCCTGTTGCCTTGTTAAAGAGAATCGGGTTGCTGTGCTGATGAAGTAATGGGTCGTCTGGATTTCACCTGCATTCTGACATTCTGGCTTAAGACCTTAAAACCCAGTGTGTATGCTTGGTTCACCTGCGTGACCTCTGAAAACAAACACTAGTACCAATTATGTTATTTCTATTGGGATGGGTGTTGTGTCACACAGCACATAAGATCTCTTTTAGTATGGCAGTTCTCTGCTTTATAGCTCTTTCGTTGAAATATTTAGATAACCAGTCTGTGCAGTACTGTTGGTGGCATCAATGGTACTTTGTTATGCATTTTTTATATTCCTTTAATGGGAAGTGGCTAGTTTACTTACTGAACAGCACAACAATTATAGGTGTTGGTGAGATATTCAAGGTTTGGACTTATTATGTACAAATATAGTTATTGTATTTTCCTCCAACTGATATAACCGCAAGTGCCCTCAACTAATGCCAAAGACTCATTCTAAATGTCAAAGGTATTTACAACTTCTGTAACACATTTTTTATTAATTTGTTTTTATTGTGATAAATTACATTTGGTAAAATGTATGAAATTGGCCGTTCTCTAAGTGTTTCATGGGAAAAAATAAAACATCTTTGTGGGACTCACCTTTTTATTAATGAAATAATGAAAAAATAATGCTATTTTTCAACTCTATGAACAGATGATGATTCGCACACCGTCTTTACCCACATTAAATAAATAGTTAGACATATTTGGAAATATGCTAATTCACTTTCTTTCCTTGACTTACATCAGAAAATTGATACCACTCTCATGCCTTTAGCAAGCTACAGCCAGCAGCTGCTTAGCTTAGCATAGCTTAGCGTAAAGACTGGAAACTGGGAAACACTTGGTTGGAAAGAAAATACGCCTATTTCACAAAATGTCTATCTATTCCTTTAAATAACAAAGTTCTTTTGTCTATATATTTTTTTCCAATAAAACATGGAAAACCTAGGCTAAACAACTCAAATTACATAAATTCTAAAACAATCTTAAAATATTCACACACTAAATCGTATCACTGCAGTGTATCTTCATTTTGTTTCCAAATAAAAATAAGCATCTGGATTCTACATCTGTCATTTGTAAAATCTGTCTACGTGGAAATACCTGTAAAAATGCATCATATGTTTAAAATGCCAGTGAACAATTTTGGTCCACCTTTTTCCTTCACTAAACCCAAAGGTTTTAGGTATAACAACCCCAAACCCCACACGTATCCGCAACGTGACTCTTTTCTACCAGCACCTGACAGCATTAAAGGCCGCCAGTACGTTTCAGCAGTTGGACGTTTTAAATATTTAAGGGAGAGATCGTAACTAATAGGTATAACTTCAACATTTCAAAGAGGGTGTCTAACTTTAAATGTGGCCATTTGGCTGCTGCTACTGTTTTTCCAACTCATCCATCCAAACCGTCATTTGGTCGAGCAAACTGATAGAATCTACTTTGTCTCTGTTTGGATGCACAGATCACATGCAGTGGAAAATGTTTTAACTTATGTATGTAAAGTCTGTTTCTATAGGGACACATTAGATGCAGGGGTCCTCTTAGTTTAATATTTCCATTGATTCATTTAAAAACATTGCCCTTGTTAATTAACAAATTAGAAAAAAAATTGTGTCACTTGAAACGGTGTCAATGGGGTGGTGGCGCCCTAATTAATGGTCATTCTAGCTCCAGCTTTGAGTTACACAGGAGCCGCCTGTCAAACATAACCCTGTTAGAGGAATGTCACTTGCCTCAGTCTCAGACACGCATGTAGCTGCTCATGCTTGAGCAGTGGATTTACAACACAGTGCTCATGGCCTATTTAGATAGCTTGTGAGTATTACATTAAAGAAAAAGAAAATGCCTTTTTAAATATTTATTTTTTAATATTGTGATCTGGAAAACGTAGCCAAGGATGGCCACCTCAAATGGCAAAGGAGAAAAAGTGTCCAAATTTGAGACATTGAAACTTTTGGAGAAATGCAGGAAGGAAAGAGATGAAGCCATGCACAGAGAAAGTGTTCTCAGAGAGAAACTCAGACAGTATGAGTCAAGGATGCGTTCAACTGAAGCTCTGAAACAGAAACTGAAGACCCTGACTCTGGACAACAAGGAGTTTAGGAAACAAGTGAAAGCTCTTCGGACTGAGATTGGACTTGAGAGCAACCCCAAGTTCAATGGAAAGACCACAAAGGACATTATCAATGACTTGCATGAAAAGGAGCGTGAGTGCAATTCCCTGATGGAGAAGGCTGGGAAACTGAGTTTGACCATTGATGATCTGACATCAGAGTTGGCAAATACGGTCACGTCTAAAACACTTTTGGAGGATCAAGTGCAGTCATTGCAGCAAAATCTCAAGGATATGACAAATAATCAACGGCGCCTGCTGAAGTTGTGGGAAGACAAGAAGTCCCAGAGAGAGCAGCTCACTCTCCCTTCAATTAGCCTCAAACCTGGACAGAAACCATTAGCCCATAAAGCAGTTCAAACTGAGATGTCCATCAATTCATCCCAAAAGCTCCCAGTCAATGCTTTTGAGACCAAGTCATTCTCTCGGGACAATGACAAAAAGACTGTTTTGGGTAGTTTTCCAGCTTATGGAAATGGCTATCATCATCATGACAAGAAAACGTTCATGCATGATGAAACTAAGGGAATTCAGAATTGACTTGGCCCATGACAGGCAACCACTAACACACTGCATTGATAGTCCAATAATTATTTGCTATATCTGACAATAAACAAATGACTCAAATTTAAACAAGGAAAAGCTGATTTATGGCTTGTCTTGGTGCCTTGTGTAATTTAATTCTGGGACAATAAAAGTATTTCAGTAGGCCTGTTTGTATCATTCAACTGTAACCTACCTTTTTAGATCTGTTTAAGTCCACATTTAACGAAGCCATTGTTTTTGGGAGCTTACTCCGTGTAACCAAGTTTGCACTGGCCGAACAATCTGAATTTATAAATATTATTATATATTAAAAATAAATTCGTGTGGCTGTTTTACTGGCAGCAGGCAGGGATATGGACAACTTTTAATCGGGGTCCTTTAGAGGTCCTTTGAATGCATGTGGCGCGATATGGGAACTGAGTGGAAAATAGTTTGACATCAGGAGAGCCGAGGTTAATATCGCCGCGTTGCTCTCCATCTATCCAAA
The DNA here is from genome assembly GCF_014851395.1 of Micropterus salmoides. NCBI lineage: Eukaryota > Metazoa > Chordata > Actinopteri > Centrarchiformes > Centrarchidae > Micropterus > Micropterus salmoides. The sequence goes on along the minus strand of NW_024040485.1, from coordinate 10,128,388 downwards.
CAACATGTTTTCTGCACAGCAAAGTTGTTGGTTTGTCCGCAAGGTGAGTCTTTAAACTTAATTCTTCATTCATAAAAGAGAAAATGTATCACGCGTGCTAGCATGCTAACATCAAGTAGCCCGTCTGTTCATGCTAGTTGACTTGAGCGAAGCAAAAATTTGTTTTAGTTTTTTTATTAAGCGACACAAAAGTTCAAAGACAAGTTACAGAACAGAAAGAAAAGTACAATTAAGATAAGGTAACGCAATTTGGCGCAAGATATGAGCATATAACGTTGCTATACTGAGAAAAAACAACCACAACACGTACAAAATAACACGATTATCAAGAGCAAAATAACTTCCCTCTATCTAATGTTTTATACAAGAGAAAAATAAAATAAAAAATTCGTGACATCACAGTATAAAATTGTTCAGTCTTTTATAATACTTGATATAATTTTGAGATTTATGTTGAAAGAAATAACGTTATACCAACTTGAGCAGAAATACATTAATTAAAGTCTGTTAACGTTAGTCCACTTACGTAATTATGATTTACCCAGCACAATGATCAACTTGTTAATATTTAGCAAGTGAATATGCATTTATTTATTTATTTATTTATTTAATATTTAAATGCGATTCCAACATCTGGATGTATATAACGTTACACACGAAAGATTGGATGCTCAATGGTTTCTACCGTAGAAGAACACAAAATACTAAGATCCGAGGCTGCAAGTAACTTAATTTCTTTATGAATGAATCTGCTCATTATTTATTTGATAACTGTTACATACAATCTGGGTCTTGCAGCTGCCAGCAACAGTGTATTCTAACTCAAAATATTTTTTTCTTACCATCCACACCATAGAAAACAAAGTTGAATATGTATGTATATGTAACACAAGTATGACTTGTTCAAACCCCTTTCTGATGAGTCTTTCAAGCCATTTTCTATCATTCAGGTTTACAGTAGGAGTAGGCAATGTAGGTCTGCATAAACCCCAGCAGGGCTGTTATACCTTTGGATTAACATACTGACAGCTAATACATTGTCAGATATACATGTTATAGTCTTAACAGCTACCTCTGTTGAAGTGAGTTAATGATTTTGTATTTGGTATGTATATAGTATTGACTGACTTTTCTGTTCAGGTGATTTGCTGGAGAGCTGTGGCCAGCATTGCTTGGGCTGTCCTGTTGTTGCCACCCATCACGGCAGTTTTTCTAATCCTCAGCAGGTTCCATCTCCTCCACCCCATCAAGACGACATCAGGTCAGTCACAGCGTTTATTTTGAGATTTGATTCCTTGATATCAGAAGGTGTGTGAAGCTTACTGTAGACTGCTTTTTACATGCAGAATGCCTGTCCCTCTTAACAAGTGCAAGTGCCATCTTCACCCTAATCCTGCTGTGTGGAGTGATCCTCATAGTTGGGTTCCTGAACCTGGAGTATTATACAGGTAAGTGGCAGGACGCTGTGAATTGAATATTTACTTGAGGTTGTTGTTTTACTTATACCTAGCCTTATCTTGAAGAATGTCTAGTGACTGACATGGCCTTGCTGTTACTGGTTTAGTAGCCTTTACGTTTAGCAGAGCAAAGACACATTTCATCAGCTCATCATTTCAGGGCGTATGTACACAAGACAAATCAAACTGATATCTCAGGTGAATTAATCAGAAGTGACGGCTTATGGCAAAATGTAATGGAGTGTCCGCATATGATGAAACTTACGTAGGACAAAGTCATTGCATGTATTATAGCACTATAATTAGTTTATTCATTAACAGAGTAATCAACACATTGTTTAAAGTAATTATAAAATCTCTTTTGCAAGTTATTACAACCTGAGTAATGTAAATTCACTGAGTTGGAACTAATATACCTGCACATTCATATTATGCATTGTTGGGAACAGTGTCTAGTTAGTGAAATACAAAACATCTGATAGCACAAAAGGTATGTTAGTCTTTGGTTGTAACTCTGTTTTTTTTTTTTTGCCTCTCATCAGTTATCCCAACTATTGCATGCTCGAAAATTGCCCTGTTGGGTCAGCTGATCCACCCTCGTCAGTTTGTCAACGCCCTGGCCCACTGTATGATGGGAATAATCGTGGCTTGGTGCTGTGCCGTCACCATCGGGGACAGATATGAGACAATCAGCTATCCTTGCACACAAAGTGATGGGTAAGCAGCTGTCACATAAAATGCATCATGTTGAGCTTTACATGCTTCATCCATAGTCTAATTGCCTCGCTGTGTTTTCACCGCTGACAGTTCCCCTCAGATGTATCTGAATGAGCATCACCTCATACTTCTATTGTCTGGAGCCTTTGTTGGATTCTCTCACAGTCTGCTGGGTGTGATCCATAACATGAACTATGTCTCTTTCCACACTGTTCAGGTATGTGGCATGAGTATCATTCATCTGACTGATGGTGCTACAAAGACTGAATAAGAGATAAACTGAACAAAAATATAAATGCTACCCTTTTGTTTTTGCGCCCATCATCATAAGCTGAACTGAAAGATCTAAGACTTTCTCTGTGTACACAAAAGGCCTATTTCTCTCAAATATTGTCCACAAATCTGTCACAATCCGTTTGTGAACACTTCTCCTTTGCCGAGATAATCCACCCACCTCACAGGTGTGGCATATCAAGATGCTGATCAGACAGCATGGGTATTGCACAGGTGTGTCTTAGGCTGGCCACAATAAAAGACCACTCGAAAATGTGCAGTTCCATCACACAGCACAATGCCACAGATGTCACAAGTTTTGAGGGAGTGTGCAATTGGCATGCTGACTGCAGGAATGTCCACAAGAGGTGTTGCCCGTGAAAGGCGTATACCACGTGTAACCACACCAGCCCAGGACCTCCACATCCAGCATCTTCACCTCCAAGATCATCTGAGACCAGCCACCATGACAGCTACTGCAACTCTCAGTTTGCATAACAAAAGAATTTCTGCAGTCAAGTACCGTCTCAGGGAAGCTCATCCGCATGCTTATCGTCCTCATCGGGGTCTCGACCTGACGGCAACTTCGCACAGCCATTGAAGAGGAGTGGACTATCATTCCACAGGCCACAATCAACAACCTGATCAACTCTATGCGAAGGAGATGTGTTGCACTGTGTGAGGCAAATGGTGGTCACACCAGATACTGACTGGTTTCTGCACCCCCCCCAATACAGTGAAACTGCACATTTTCGAGTTGCCTTTTATTGTGGCCAGCCTAAGGCACACCCGTGCAATAACCATGCTGTCTGATCAGCATCTTGATATGCGACCCCTGTGAGATGGATGGATTATCTCGGCAAAGGAAAAGTGCTCACTAACCCGGATTTTGACAGATTTGTGAACAATATTTGAGAGAAATAGGCCTTTTGTGTACATAGAGAAAGTCTTAGATCTTTGAGTTCTACTCATGATGAATAGGGGCAAAACCAAAAGTGTTGCGTTTATAATTTGTTCAGTGTATTTCTGGCTAAATGACACCTCAGGAGGAGGTTAGGTTCACAGCATCAGTTGCCAGAGTTACTGATCTAGAGTTTATCTGATCTCGGTCTCTGAAACAGAAAACCCAGAGTTTCCCTCATCTCATGATTAACATACTCAGAGTTTTCATTAATCTCGCTTTCTGAAACGGGGCCCTGGTTTACACTTCTGCCAATCAACATGCATACATGCAGTTTTCTTATAACCAGGATGTCTCATAATACACAGGCTGATCCAAACTTTAGAAAACTGGCACTATTCTTTTAAATAGCAGTTCATAGTTAGCGTTGACATTCACCTATTGTTGTTGTTCTCCAGCAATACAAATACCTTCGCTTTAAGGGATCCCTACCTTTGGTGGTGAAATGCAGCGCCACTGAAGCACTCTACTCTGTCAGAAACTACATATTTGTGTATTTCTTTTTGGGTAAGTGTTCTCTGTTTACAATTGAAACTTCAGTATTGCAGAGCTATAGTTCTATACCTTAGAACAAACTGCTCGAGGAGTTTAAACTTTGATCTTTTCCCAAATAAGCTTTTTAGTCATGTTTCTTGTAACCATGCTACTATTAATTGTTCAATTATGATACCTGAGGACTGTTTTGATTTAATTTTTTTACTCTGCTCTTGTCCTTTTCCGCACAAAGACAAAATATTGCAATTTTATGTTAACAGGATACATTCCAAGAGCATGGATTTGTAAAACACTGAATCTTCATTTGAACAGGTCAGTATGAATTCTGTGACACACACACACACACACACACACACACACACACACACAAAGAGAGAGATAGATATTTTGTTTGTTTTCCTTTGGCCCTGCCACACAGTGCTGCTTCATGGACTGATATAAAGCACTGCATTAATGTATTTGTGTGCAACCTCCAGTTCTGTCCAGCCTCTTGACAGCATAGCTGGACTGCTGGACTTCTCCCTGCTCTACCACCTGTGGATCAGTGCCTTATTCCTCCTTTTCACGTGGAACATCACACAGCTGCTCTTTAGGATCTTTGTTACTGAGGTATGTGTATCAATAAAATACAAAATTAATCCAATCCCTAATATTGCTAAATCAAAGGTCTCACTGTGCTATAGAATGGACATTTCCACACTTGTGCTATTTTTTTCCCTTTTGTTTCACTTCTCCCATTATAAATTCATTAATACTTTTTTTGTTACCTAGCTTCAGCACATTCACAGGCTAAAGAATACCACTTTACAAAAGATGAAAGTGCCAGCTGACCGTGGTGACCTCCATAAAATTGCATGGACTCTACCCAGTTCTGATAATCAAATCTGATTGCCAATTTGTGGCTGTAATTGGCTTAAAAGTAGAGAGATGTGTTGCCAAGACAACTTCTGTTGTTTTAATTATTTAGAGACACTAGGGGGCAATGTTGTCACTGCTTTGGATATTCAACTCTGAAGATAACTTAAATGGACACTTGAGGAGCTTGACTTTAAAGTAATATGTTATCTAATATGGTTTCTGTTATCTGCAGGTGTACAGTTTTCCTGTACAGCCATCTTTTACTGAGGATGCCCACCAGAGTCTTCCTAAAGTTCTTACTGACAAGCAGCCAATGGTTCTGAAGGTAGATGGAAACACATAATTAGATTCTTTCAAGTCCAAGTTTCCCTGCTTACTGATCATCAAATCTGGATGTTGTAACATGTCCTTTCCCAAATTATAGTTTCTAGCTCTGCAGGACTTGGCTCTGCTGTCTCAACACAGCCCATCACGACGCTGTGAGGTCTTCAGTCTGAGTCAGCCAGGTCTGGGATGTTGTCCACACAGAGGCATTTGTTGATCACCACCCCCCCACCCTCCAAAAAAAAACCTTCACACTTTGAATATTCAGATTGTATTTACAATTAGTTCACAACAAAAGCAAAATGTATGTCCTGTCTTTCCCAGGTGGCCATCCTCATAACTGGAACGCCATCAGTAAGGAGTGTCTGTCTCTGCTGGCTGATCTGACCCAGAGACTCGTTGCCTATCACGACACTGTAGCAACCAACGGCAGAGCCAAATCACTGTCTACTGGGAGTGAAAGGAAGACTTCATCTGAGACATCAGGTATGCTGCTATAAAACATAAATTAACTTAAGTGTTTATGGCCAGTCCTCTTTATCCTTTCTGTCTGTCTTTCCCCCCTTAAAAGTAACCTCGGGTACCGAAGATCTGATGAGCCCGAGGCCCACTTTAATGTTAAAAACTCCAGCTTCGGTCTTTGCACGCTCCATTGTTGGCGGCCCACAGAGCCCTCTGACGGCACCATTCACTCCTGACCTGGATAGCCCTTTTGCCTCCCCCGCCCTGCGGCGTCTTACTGCTCCTGTGGAACAATGCTCTCCGTGGTTCGGAACAGTACAGAGCCCACACATCATGAGGAGAGCCCCAAAACTCTGGTCCACTTCCACAGGTGAGGCTAGTGGAAGACATCAGGTCACTAAGATCATACGGACATTTTTTACGACCCAAACGTTAATACGTTTGGGTCAGGGTATCGTTATGTAAATTTAGTAGTAGAATAATAGATCTGCAAATCCAGATTTCTTGCTTGTTCCCATTTATGCTTTAGCATCTGTTTCGGTGCAGATTCACAGGCCAATGGCAGTCCCCAGCCATCCCCTGCCTCAGTTCCTAGTCCCAAACAGGAACCGTCCAAACCAAGTCTCCTGGCTCAATTCCTCCAAAACAGAAAAGAACAGGTACTTAAGTCTTGTTTTTACTCTATATATGTTAGAATGAATATACAGCACTGACAAAGGGCTTTTCATACTTAACTTATATTAACCTTGGGCTAACTATGGTAGTCATAGAAAGGGATCATTTAAGTAATCTCTGCTTTACCCAATGATTGGGCAGGATGTGCACAGGTGTGGAAATGGACAGAGCTCTATTTGCTCTGCAAATTGTTTTCTCTACTGTCCTCACTCACAGCTCAATCACACCTTCACTTCTGTGCTGGCACCAGAGAGGTGTTCTTCAGAGATGTTTTTAACAATGGCTGGGAAAGTTGTCTTCTCTGTAGCCAGATTTATTGATGATTACTTCTGCTTTATGAAGTAAAGGTTATTATTAAGGTTATTGTCTTTGTTCTTATGTAGTATACATCCATCTTACGATTTGAAGCAGTTGTGGTGGTTTTAGCCAAGGGCTTAAGTGTGAAAAGCCAATATTTCTTCACATGTGTGTTGCATTTTGTTCTAGTTTTGAAAGCAAAACAACTTTACATTTAATTGTCCCATTTAGGTTAAAAATTTCTTGGCAAAGCGGGTGCTGATAATGTATTTGTTTAACAAGGTAAGGATGTACGGCATGTGCATGCTGTCATTAGACTTCTGAACAACCCTTTTTGCGTCTCCCTGCATGCTCTCTCATCTGACACTGTAGATTTTCATTTGGTTCACCAAATCAAACAGCCTCACCCTGCAGGCATCACTCATTTACCTCCTGGTTTGGGGCCTATTTTCTGTTAATAATGAACTTCTCTGATTACATTAGAAACTTGTATTAAGGTGTAAACATTTATTACAAGTCACTTGCCAATTATAAAACCAGTTTTATTTGTACTAATCAAATGTTGAGAAATCATGTCAATCATATTTGTAGTGTGATAGTACTGGTAAGTTTCTCTCACATAAATATTGTATCATACAACCATTTCCTATTTGTAGAAGCTATTTTGGTTAGTCTGCTTTGCTGTCTGAGGTTTTATGTATCTTCCTTTTGATCACGCATGCATGCTCTAGTGTATTCTCACTTAAAAGTGTCCGTCTAACAACTTCCTCATCCCTCGGTCTACTGTAAATATGCATCTGTCTGTTCAGTAGAGCACTCGTACTAGTTCACGTCATCTCTTACAGCTTCCAGAAGCCTCGAGTCAAGCTCTGTTTGCAGACAGCCAGGCTCACATCTGGGCTTTAGAAGGTAGGAAGGAGAGGGTGGCCTTTTTTAGTTAATTAACTAATCATTTTTATTAATTAACTTTTTTTTTTTATTATTTATTTTTATTAATGGTTCTGACCTGTTGATACAACAAGTGCATCACTTTGTCCTCTGTTATCCTCCTCCAGGGCTGTCTTACCTTGTTCAAGCCTCCTTCTCAGAAGATCAGTTTGGGGTTGTACAGACCACATTACCCAGCATTCTAAGTTGCATGCTGGTCTTACAAGAGGTAAGCTGTCATGGTTTACTGTAGCTCCCCTGAGAGCACATATTGGTTAGCTATCAGATTTCAGACAGTGCGTGTGAATTGGCTTTGCATGCTATTCTGTGGTTAAGAACAAACCTTGCACTGAACAAACAGAACCCGTGCACCACTTTCCTTTATCTACATGGTATTCATTTGTATATGGTGAGTAGCCATGTAGAAAGTCAGAAAGAAATATTTCATTGTATTGATCAACACACATGAAATTTCACCGTGTTTGCTGTGAGGCAAATTCTGGTTGGTCAGTCAGGCAAGTGTTTATCTGTATCTGCAGCATTCCCTTATTGTTGAAATAAAAACTTTGAGATTCACTCTGTTGTTGCATGAAAAAAATTACATTTGCTTTTTAAAAGAAGCTGAGGCATCAGGGGAACAGGAAGTTGTGTAGTGACATGGTGACAGCCAGGATATAATTAAATGTATGTATAAAATATAAACTGCAGTGTGTGGGTGTTGGCAAAACAATATTATTTTCTTGCTTTGCATTGTGCGCCCACTAACAGCAGTTGTGTCCTGTCCTCTTTGTCTTCAGGCAGTAGATCGACACTTCAAGCTGCCTCATGCTTCCAGTAAGCCTGTGAGGTCGACCAGCAGCATGGGAGACTCCACTCACAAAACACTGCGCTTTGCTCTCAGGGCCACTCTCAAGACTGCCATCTACAGGATAACAACTACTTTTGGAGATCACTTGAAGTAAGGCCTGTCATTAAAATTCTTTTTTTTCAGATGATTAAAAAATACTGAGTATACACTTTTTTTTTATATATATGTTTTGTTTATTTTTAATCCTCAGTGATGTTAAGATGTCTGCAGAGCATCGGAAAAGATTACAGCAGTTTCTGGAGTACAAGGAATAGCACACCTGACACTCAGATTCTTATCAGCGTGATTCCTTTGTGTGCACATTAGCATAAGTGAGGCAACAAGTGAAAGCTCATGATGGTGCCTCTTTTAATATTTATGTCTGCACTATGTCATGTCGGATTGTATTTGATAGGCTAGATCACATCTCCATGTATGAGGCGACGGAAGCCCAACCGTTAAAGTGGAACGAGTTGGAAGACTTTTACCCTCCTGTGTTTGGAGTGTGGAGATTTAAACTAGCTCACTGTATAGATAAACGGCTCATTCCAAAAAAAAGGTTTGTATGATTTTCTCATCATACAAATGAAACAAAGTAATCATATTTGACTTGTGTTAATTGGGATGAGTTGTAAAGGGCTATTGGAGCTGCATTTGTACTAAATTCTTGTTTCTATTGTATCCTTGCGATTCAAAACATTAAGCATCAAGTGTGATGAGTGAGAGTGATGGCTGCATTTAGTAAGCAAGAAGCTGTATTTTGTGTTTATATATATATTTTTTTTTAAATGAGATCTCTGCAGTTTCACAGGTGTCAAGAATATGTTCAGATATGTATTTTCGTAGATCTGGTTTTGTTCTAGACACCAGCCTGGAGAACGAGTTTACAGCTGTGCACAGAAGTTCAGGTTCTCCAACTAGAAAATACACCACCATCAGATTTACAGATCAGACTGACACCTGTTTGTACATGTTAACTATTTGTTTTTGTCATTTGTTCATGTGAAATAAGGCTGTCATTTATGTCAAATTAAGGATGGGTATATGGTGTGAGTGGTAACAAGCGTGAGAAAATGTTTGTCACTGCCAACATGGATTGAGTTTATATTCCCATTCTAAGACCTGTTGAATAAAAACATCATGTAAAGATCATGTCTCATTTCTCAGCTGAAACAAACAGTGACTCCATAAATGTGCATCATGAATGTGGAGCAGTACTCTCTTCAAAGAGAAAGTGTAACAAAGAAGAGCATTGATTAAGAAGAAGGCAGATCGTATACAACAGAATTATTTAAGAGCCTTGATGTGCAAGATGCAGTAGAGGAATAATGGAAACTGATTTGGATCCTTAGGTACTGAATCCTCAAACTGGCAAACCTAAAAACCCCAAAGCATTAATTGGACTAAAGACATTTCATACATATGCCCATCGTGAGTTTGCATAATGAAAACAACCAGGAGGAAGAAGGAAGGGTGTCTGCTTGAAACATCCGTTAAGACAATAGACCTTTTCCACAACAGACGTTGTGACTATAACTTTAACAATGACTCAATTTTATTCAGGTGTTTCTGAATAAAATAGTCATTGTTAAAGTGATCAGTAAGTCATGACATTGTGACAGTTAGCCAACTTGCACAGTACCAGGACTCTGAAACTGGAGCACCTAAACAAGTTAATTACATCTGTGCTTTTCCTAATGGGCCATGTCAAAATGTCTTAATAGGCTTGCCATACAAAAGACATTTAGTTTTATATGCTTAAAAAAAAGACCTACCATCCTATAGGCAAATATTCAATTTTAATAAGTTATTCAGGAGATCATTGTCCTTTAGTAAAATCTTACAAAAAAAATGTTGCAATAGTAATCCTGAGATGTTAAAATTGGGGATACACTGTAGCTGAAAAGGCTGTGGGATTAGAGTAAAACTAAACTAAATTAGGACTATGCTGGCACCTTAAATTCTGGATCATAATTAGTATCTACTTTTTATATAGAAAATGACAATGGCAGGACAATTTAATATTCACCGGTGGTAAAAGGAGTTTTTACTGCCACCTTGGACTTCAGTAAGATGTTCTCCAAATGTTTCTTCTTGTTAATAGTAACATTTAGAGCACTTGGTCACTCCATATTTTGACATAGAAATGGGACATTTAAATGGGCACACTAGTCCATAGAGTACTATTCAACTGGATAAAGTTGCATCATTCAACAGGTGTATAAAGTTTTCTGTGGCTCTGGCAAGGTGTTACAAAGTAGTGACTAACTAACTCTGATCTCATCCGTTGTTTCTGTTTGGGCTTGGAGTCTTTTTATTTTATGTTTTTCCTAAACATAAAATGACTGACGATTCTGTTTTTTGTTTTTAAATCTTCTCTTGCAAGTCCCCAACTTAACAGAAGTGCGATAAGAAATAGCCTCACAGAACATCGATCTCTTGCATTAGTCTAAAGACAGCAGCCAGCAAAACTGGTGACAAAAGCAAGTCTCCACATAGGACCTCTTATGTCGGCCAATAAATGCATTAATACATATCAGTATGTCACAACAATACAACACAGAATGAGACCATAACATGACGACATCAAGAGCACTGTCTTTTTGTTTATTGCACGAATCGTACATATTTCCAACTGAACTGTAGAACACAATATTAGGCAGTGGTGGGGGGAAAAAAGTTGTTCATCAAAAGCCTTATTTATACAAGATGCCAAAATAGCCAGTGGGAAAATCTGGATATAACTGTCTCAAATGATGGATTAAGATCTAGAAAGGAAACACTGTTTTTTTTTCCTTGAACAAGAAAGAGAATCAAAACTAGTATACCTGAAATGACAGTTCATAACAGAGGGATGTCATTCATAAAAGGAAAAACTCAACAAAAAATGGTGCCTCATGTCAACTTTTTTTTTCTCTGGATTTTAAAAGTACTTTGTCCTCATATAGAATATAAACCTCTGCATCAATACCAATCAAATATTTTGACATCTTTTTTTTTTTTAAGTCAAACAGCATTTGCTGAAGTTGATTTTTTTTTTACAGTTTTAATATATATTTATATATGTACATATAAATTCAACTAACTAGAGTTCTCATAGAAAATGAGAAAAGCTGGACTTTATCGCTCTCACACAACAAATGACTGGCAAGCATATTGACCCCCCCCCCATCCTACTCTTTGAGCCAATGTCAATACAGCACAGACAGACGTTTCTTCACAAGTGGTGTGCTGGCTGCAAACACACAACACACGACCTGGTTCAAATGTTTGTCTGAAAAATGTTACTCAGCAATTGATTTGAGACTGTTCGCATCGCACAAGAATTTTAAAAAGGAACCACATGGACAAGTGGAGTCCTTTGTTAATCCAATTTCAATTGGCACATAGGCAGTCTTTCACTAGGGTTTTGATCCAGGTCGGTTCTGGCTATTCAAAATTACACAGAGCCTAACATCAGTCATTACATCCTATGCACAAGTTGAACACCATCTACCTCTATACTTTCACGTTCACTAGGACAGGTGAACTGAAGACATCCTGTCAAAAACAGGTGTCAGGATGGAGAGCGAGGGAGGAAGAAATAGAGGAGGAAGGGCTGGTGGAACCAAAAGAAACCTCTTCCAAGTGCAAAATATCTCCCCAATCAAAAAACTTAAAGAAATACACTAAAATGCACTGTGGGATTTCCAATGAGCGATACAAGACAACAGCTCTTCCCCCAAAAATCACACATTCAGTGCATGTTCTGTCTGTCTCAAACTAAAGCATCCCTGATTCAAAGTGCACGCGGTAGTGTAGGGGAGGGTGATGGAAGGGGGAGGGGAGGGAGTAGTTGAGGGCAGCACGTAAAGATTTAGTAGTCCTCAGAGAGAAAACCTGTGATAAATATAACTATCTGCACAAGCTCAGGGCCAGAAATCAGTACAAGACTTAGGCAATGCAGTGAGGGGCGCCGGGGTTTCCCTCTACAAGTTCAAATCTTAAATAGGAAGTCACATATAGGGGATAGTTTGAGGGAACGGATTCTGCGCCCTTCCTCCGTGCTGACCCCCTTGTCATCAGCACAGAAAGGTTGACAGCAAGAGGTGTGTTACTAAGACAGGTCGGAGTTGTGTGCTGGTGATGTGTAGCTTCCTACATGGTGCCTAAAGAGGAGGGGCTTGTTGTCATACAGTACATTGTTCTTGGGCTACACATAGCGTATAGATAACGTATGGATAAGCAGGATCCTCCGAGTGGTTTATAGGGATGTAAGCACTCACTCAATCTCTTTTTCAAAAAAAATAAAAATAATAATCGGGATTCTGGAAGAATTATACTGTCTGCAGTTGCCATTTGCACACTCACAACTGCTGGGAAACCAGGCATTAAGCATCTCTGTCACTCTGCTTCAACACTATGTTTAAGTAAATGTGTGTGTTTATCTGTCTGAGTTTGTATGTGTGTAAAAAAAAAAAAAAATTAAACAAAACCTCTAATCTGTGGCTCGTCAGTGTTTGAGTGTGCCAGTGTGTCAATAGTGCTTGCCTATGTGCATCAATTCAAGGGCAATAAAGTATGTATGTATGTATGTATGTGTGTATGTGTGTATGTGTGTGGCTCAGGAGGACATGCACTGGACATGGTCTGGACCTCCTTCCTCTTCATCAGAGGAATCTGGAGAGCTCCAGGACTCGTCTGTGTCTGCGTCTGCACCTTCACGGCGGGCCTGCACAAACATAAATAAGAGGAGAGCAGAGAAAAGTGACAATGAGCCTATTCGGGGGAAACCTGGTCCTTAAAGTTAGAAAGTGCACTGTATATTTTCAGTGCAGAATTGCCAGTACATTCCCACAAATTCCAACTGTATTTTAGTAAATACACGCACAACAAGTACAAAAACTATCCCCTGCAGTGTGTTAAGGCCTAAAATGTTTAATGCATTTTCTTCCTAATAAAAAATTTGCAAAGCACCACTGTTTACTAGCTTGCAGTCTTCTTTCCTTCCTTTGCAGGTATATTGTTACACTTTGCACATTATAGCATTAAACTGTCAAACGGAACAGTACTAGTGGTTACCCATAACAGCTAACTTGCCTCCTCCAATTTTCAATGGACAGGGACCCAATAGACTGCATCCTACATACTATTTACTTAAGGGGCACTCCAGAAATTTAGCACTGCATTATAAAAGTGAGGTACTCACAAGAAACAGATAATAAAAAAAAAAAAAAACAATGGTCAAAATCACAGTAACAGATCCTAGTATAGGTCAAGCTCAAAAAACGCTGTAGCCTACATTTCCCATAATGCAACCAACAGGATATTTTGGTGAGGCCCTGCCTGCCTGTTCAATGCCCACATCTTTTGAACTCCACAACCCAAAACATGATTAATGGGTCCTAAGTTTATTGCAGTGTTAGGGGAACTCACCCTCGCAGGCCTTCTGTTCCTCATGTGTCTCATCAGGAACCACAGCAGCTGGGTGTCATACTGGTCACCGTGGCGCACACTGTCCTCATCGCGCTCCCGCTTGTTCTTCTTCATCACCTTGACAAGCACGACAAATCGTTTATTACAGGTGTGAGCATGCACGCACCTCAAACATACCCCCTGATGTCCCTGATATAAATTCCATTTCTTTTCCAGGACTTCTCATAGCAACGTTTTTGCAGCTTAAATAGAGGCCTAATGTCTCACTATAATGACCATAATATATCAAGCATAGCCAGTTATTACATAAAAAAAAGTTTATTATTTTAGTTACTAGTTTTTATTATCACCCCTATAAAAAGCAGAACGGAATAAAATAGAGCAGAATAGAATACCTCTTTGAGACCCTTGAGTCCTGTGGGGCTTTCAGCTGTGGGGGCCCACAGTTTGATGTCGTGGTCCAGCCCACTGGTGGCCATACCTGGCAGATGGGGATGCGGCTCCAAACAGTTCACCTGTTGTGAACAGAGAGTAGAGAAATGACTGAGATGATTATATGAAGACGAACAGAGAGAATATTCTTGGGATGGATGTCTCAGCAGCAAAAAAGCCAACTCTTCTGTTAAAGAAAATATACAACAGAAAAAAACAGTATGTATACCAAGTGTATTTTTATCAGAGTAAAATATTAATAATAGTATTTTGCTGCAACTGAAAACAAATACTGGGCAATTACCACAAAGACATAACAGAATAAACACTGCCAACCAGTAGTGTGTTTGTACAGCCTTTCCTAAGTCATCTCTGAACCCAACAAAATAAATATTTTTGGCACGTTAATGCGTTATCACGTTAACACATTAATTAATTAACGCCGACAAATATTTTATCGCACATTAACGCAGTTTTTATTATCATTATTTTGAAAGTCTGTTGCTCACTGGCTCTTTGATCAGCCTGCAAATCACCCACCAACACAAGCAGCGGAGGGAGGATTCGGCAGACTACATTGGATGCAGCGTGTGGGAGAAGTAGATAAACAAAAGCAAGACAAGCGATCAAGTGTCATATCGAAGTGGATAGCTACACACTGCATGCTGATTAGTATTGGGGAAGATGTCGATCTTAGGAACGTATCCTAGCGCTAAATTCATCAAGTCCGACCCAATTTGATAAATAATGTTGTATGTGGTTCTCGTATCGTATCGGTTCTCGACTTCATAGCCTCTCTTCAGGTAGGACCCTCATACTGAAACACCAGTCTTTGTAAAGACATGAAAATTAGACAATTCAGCAGAACAGTGTCTGCAAACGGCCATTTTTACATCTTTCTTGGACACTTTAAAATGCTGCCACACTGCCGACATGTCAACCTATTTTTTTTGGTAAAATGTAATCAGTCTTTTGACTTATTAGGCCGAACACCGGTAGTGCTATTTTTGGCCAAATCATTTCGGGGACTGAACATTCGGTGCCTACCTAGCAATGGCTTCTGTGCGCTACACAGCTGTAGCCTATTTAACTTATGTTAAAATTATACATAACTTTACCTGATAGGCCTTCATCTAGTTTTGCGGCTCTGCCATGCAAATTCCTTCCTGTTGATGTCCTATTTAGTAAACAGTAATAGATTCTGGAAACTCTCAAACAGCGAGGATCAGTCTCTCTTCCAATGATTTGTGCTGCGCGTCGCATACAAAAAGTGCAAGACAATTCAACTTTGGCAGCAGGCGGATGTGTGTGAGGCGAGCACTTCACCTCACTCTAACAGGGAACACTTGCTACTGAACACAGACAGTTTATGCTGCTCCCTGATAAAAGACAAATGTTTCTGCTGATACCTGTTCAGAAAAAAACAAAAACAAGATTCATATATGTTAACCTGTTGCTCAGAAGGTGCTTGTTATGATATTATGATGGTAACTTGTTTTAACAAGCTAGATAAAAGATAATGCCCTGGCAGTGACAAATAGCTTTGGTTTTATATTTGACTTGATCACATTAATGTTTAAGTTGAGATTTACAAGAAATATTTTATTGCTGCTGTGTAAAAGGAATCCTGATGGTAAAAGGCACCTTATTTTTTAAAGTGTTTGCAAACCACATGTTATGGCACTTTTGTGTAGATAGCAGTACATTTAAATTAAAAGTGTGCAATACACTACATTAGAATTCATTATTCAATTTTGCACTTTTAAAAATTTTAATTGTTGCCAAGTACAAATTTTTCTCTCTCTCTTCAACTCACCACTCCTCCTCTGTCTCCCTCCATAAACTGGACAATGCGAGCAGAGTACTTGTCCCACAGGTAGATGTGTCCGCAGTCACTGCCACTAACCACAAACTCACTGGATGGCCCATAGAAGTTCACACCCTTCACTGTGAGAAAAAAAGATGAGAGAGAATGTTTTTGGTCTGCCAAATGCTAACAGCAAGAAGAAAGATTAGTTGTCAGGCAACTGCTTGTGAAGCTGGGCTATAGATAGAAACTAACTGACAAGGTGGATCTTTAAAACTGTGGGTATATGCAAAGGGCACTACTTTATTACAGCGATAAATTATCGTTGTTAGTGGCAACTGAATTTAACACCTGTTGCATTATTGCGGTGTCCCTTGTATCTCCTGCGATAGTCAGCCCCATCACTGTGGTTGGAGTCAAACAGATAGATGTCCTCGTCGTTATAACTGGCCAGGAGCTCTGCACAGACAGAATGGTCCAACAGTCATTTGTTTAATTTCCTTTAATGTCATTAAATCAAAATCTGGTCTGGGCATTTTCTCATACAGAGATGATTCAGACATGCTCGGCTACATTATTGATTTCAGTAAATTCCTGTAACTGGCACTATACCTGACCTTACTGGTGCTCTGCAAAGATGAGAGCACACTAACGCATAAGAATAAAGAATAAACCTCATTCTGTTTGAGTGTAACCGATGTTGCATCAGGAAGGTTAAGAAGGGCCGCATTTTAAGACAATGAATCATCAAGAGTAGGGATTGGTATTTTCAATATTTCTAAAACATGTTGATAACTGAATAAGCAATTAGGTGAGGATAATCAAACTGAATACCAAACAGGATTAGGATGATTGCAAGGAAATTAAATCATGCCATATTAAATCACAGAGGAAACCACTACAAAACTTCATCAAACAGCTTGGGACAAAATATTTTCTACACAAAAATGATTTAGTTATAGTAATCAAGCAATCCTCTTACAGTTTTCATTTTGGGTCTTTTCACACATGACAACAAAGGAGGAAAAATCTAAATACTTTGCGTATGATGGTTTTCAAAACAGATCGGCACCGATTGGCTACAATTTATTTTCAGGCCTGTTAAAATGTAGAAATGCACCGAAACTACCGCCAAGCTGAGGCTTTGTAGCTATCTGAGCTATTGAAATAACTGTATTTGTAAACAGCACAACATGTGTTAGGCTATAGCCTAATTATAATTTCAACTACAGTAAGATAAGATACACTTTACTCATCCCACACTGAAGAAAACCCTTAAGCCATAGTTTATATACACTACTGTACTGTAGCTGAATTATACACAGTACAGTAATTTAATTTCTACAATCATTTGAAAAGCATTTGAAACAGCTGTACTATATTTTGAAACTAGTGAAGCTGTCCTTTTCATTACTTTATATTCATGTAATAAATATACAAATGTAAATTAGATGGTCATGTGCATGAGAAATAAAGAAAAAGAAAAGAATTTGGTTAGAATAATCATCTGCTTGTAGTGATGAATGTGACCCGGACAGATGTGGTCACTATAAAAGGTTTCCCCTGTATTTCCATACTCCATGACTGCATGCAAGCTGTCAGTCATTGTGCATTTACCTGTGCCATCGTGACTGTACACAAGGCAGGTTATGTTGGTTTTGGACTCACTGGATACCAGATGGGAAGGACAAAACTTTTTCAGAACCCCATTGTTGTCATTCTCATTAATCTTCCTCTGGTCATAGATCCTAAGAGGGTGAGGATATGAGAAAGTGAGAGAAGAAAAAAAGAATTAAGAGATGTAAAGCAACAATATCAAATATTATTACTATCACTATTTCCATTGCATCCATTTGCATTATTATTGAAATAATTAGCACTAGAACTGCAACCTGGTTCATACCTCACATACTGATCTCTTCCACCCACAGCAAAGTGGTTTGTCTTTGCTGGGTTGACAAAGATGGTGTACAGCCCTACTTTTTTATCACCCTCCTTTACAACCACCAGTTTACTGCCACACAAATGCAGGAGACACAAAGGAAAAAACGGTTTTACAAATCATGATGACACATGGCAAACACAGGAAAACTGGCAAAGATGAACACGTTTAAAAGTGGAAGTTCACCAACACTGACTGAAAGACTGGATATTTGCTTAACAAAACCACAAACTATTGCCTAAAAAGTTGTATCAGTACCTCTGACTGACTCAACAGAAATCAAACATTATGAATGTATTGTGTTGTAGTTTATGGTATTTGTCCCACCTATTGCACAAGCCTGTCAGTCTAGAAATTCTACAGAAAATCTAATTCCCGAGGTGACGAATTTCAACTGTGCTAAACTTAACTAATTAAGGGCATCACTCACTTGGCAGGACGGTCTAGACGCAGGTCAATACCGAACACCACAGCATCCTCTCCAGCGGACAGAAAGGAGCAGGGGGAATCTGGCTCAAGGGCCAGCTGGAAAAAAAAATAAGTAGGAAAAAACACAGATGGGACACGTCTTAATCATCAGGCTATCAGAGTTATAAATATATTTACCACAGCTGCAAGTTATGGCAGAAACGCCTAAACACTTACATTCACACATACAGTACGAACGCTCACCTTGTGTGCTGCACCTTTATGCTGTGCTACCCGCTTGGTGTTCTTGCAGCGCTGTGTGGCAGAGAGCTCAGCCACTCTGATCTGGCCATCTCGAGCACACATGGCCAAGGTGGAGTCTCCACTGTGTGGCAGGAACTTTGCCTATGTACATTAAGGGCAAGGGGAAGACTTGTTTTAAGTTTCTGACCGCAGTACACATTGATTAGTCACCCACTCATCTGACTTCAATCTGTGTCTACTCTCTTGTCTTGCAAGTTTATTCATTAACTATTGATTAATATGAAATAATCTATTCATTCCCTCATCATTAAAGTCAAAATATACAATTTTCTTTTCTCCATTAATCAACTCTAGTTCTTAATCCACCTGCTTCTTTGCTCTCAAGAGGTACATTATTTTGTTTTCCCTGACCTGAAAGACATTGCTCTTGTGGCCGCTGTCAAACTCCAGTTCAGCACGGCGGACAGCCCAGTCCCAGATCACCACTCGCAGGTCATCGCTGCCTGAAGCCAGGCGTGTGCCCGAGGGGTTGAAGTGCAAAGTGTTGACGCAGCCTGTGTGCCTCTCCAAGCGACCCTGGAGCTCCATCCTCTGCACGAGACCGCGGGCTCCACACACGCGCCTCACAAACTGGTGCGAGTCCCTGCCGATCTCCCTGGAGCGCAGAGAGGGTACTGCCCGCCATTCAGGGCCACGCAGGTCACGGAGCTCTGCTCCCAGCCACGCCTCCATAGCCTCATCATCGTCTTCGTCATCATCTTTCTGTTCATCTTCTTCTTCATCCTCATCGTCATCCTCATCTGAGCTGGTGGAGTGATTGGTGCTGCCACCAGGTCTATTCCTCTTTCTAGCTGCCCTTTTCCCACCATCTTTTTCCTTTGCTCTCTCCCGTCTGCCTCCCTCACTCTCTCTTTCCCCATCCTCAGTTAGGGAGTAAAGACCGCTGCCATCCATGCTGTCTGTGTCTTCTTCCTCATCTCCCTCTCTATTTGCCTCAGTCTCTGCTTCCGCATCTGGCATGGGCTTGTCTCCAGACGCCTCTACTGTTTCTCTGGGAGCTACAGAAATAGGGAAAGTCAGAGCCATGGAGGATAAGGTTAAGTCATTGCTGTTTCATTGGTAGATTAAAAAATGCTGCACAAATACTATTAGGCTGCAAATTTCTCTTTGAAGAAAACTCCAATAATGTTAGAAATATCAGAGTATACCTGCAGTAAAAGTGTCTGCATTTGAAATTTGAACATAGTTAAAAATATATTTAAGCAAAGTTTCTACCATACCATTTTTTTTCACAGGACAAGCTTTTTGAAGAGCTGTTAAACTGCAAGAATGGAGTTACCATCTAGAGAGGAAGACTGAGTTTGTCCCTCTTTGCTTCCAGAGGCATCTCCCTCCTTATTTTGCTCTTCTTCAGGTTCTTTTTCTTCAGAGCCACCTAGTAAACCCAAACATGTCCGCTGATTACCTGTCAGAGCTATGCAGAATGACAGCTGGCACAGTTATGGTCAGTATACATCGTCAGTAATTCTCTAGTACTGATGTTACCGTTAAGCGCAGTGGATTTGCAGTCAGCCTCAGCCATTCTGTCTCCTTTGTCCTGCGTCGACCCGAGGTACAACCTTTGAGTGTCACACACAAAAGCAATATTTAGGTTGTTTATTCACAAGGGTTCAAATATAGGAACAGACACCTTGTACAATAAGTGAGCCGAGACGATCGCTTGCAGTCGCTGAACTGTACTCCACTGGTTAAATTACCTGTTAGCTCCGTAGCTTCCAAACTAACAGCCTGGCTAATTTACTAATTATCTACCGCTGCCTGTAGCGAGATAAACAAACTAACTTGATTGCTAGCTGGCTCACAGGCCTTACTAATGCTCGATTTTGCTTTGTGATGTTTTACAGTGCATTGTCCTCTGCGGTGCTCGACAACCCGACACTTTTATTAACGTGAGCTAATGCTAACTGTGAAGCTAACAAATATCGAAACTAAAACACTACTGTTAGCCCTAACTTAACAACCGAGCAGCTGGTTGTCAAAAAGCGAGCACGCAGCTAGCGTTTCGTGTAGTGGCTAACTAGCATAGCTTAGGTTATTACCTCTACTCGAAGGCCCGACGAGGCGTACTTCTTAGTTTAGTCCTAATCTTTATTGCAGATTTATTTTCTCCACCTCACTGCTTAGCAAGTGAGCTAAGTGCCTTGACTAGGAATTCTCTGGCGGTTAATACACGACATTAGGAATGCGTACATAAAGGGTCTTTGTAAAAGAGAGACTATTTAAAGCAAGCTTGCTGCGTCCACACAAGGTTGACTGCTCTGTTTATGTTTTGACGGTTCAGCTTCTTTTTTTTTTCTGTGTTTCCATTTCCGGTGTCGTGCTCGCTTCGTTTTTTTTTCTCCGGAAGTTTACAGAGGAGAAACGCGAGGCCAAATAACAACAACAAGAACTACAGTACAATAGTAATAATAATAATGCTAATATGCATATTCTGAAATGTATCACCTATTTGCATAGACTGTATATAAAAAGCCTATTTGTTATTGTAGGCATGCCTTATTTTAAATAATTTAACAAAGTCCACATTAATCCATCTTAGAATTTCATTTATTTTGCTGGGCCCCTCCTCCCATTCTCTCAGCAACATGTACAGTGGGAATATGCATATATTAGCACAAAACTGAATAATGAAGGGCTTAAAACTACATTTTTACAGAGACTTTCTCACCTGCTCAAAGTCAGGATCACATTATCAGGCCGGGTCTGCCTTAAAACCTGCATTAACAGTTTTTTTGGTCACTTGGGGGCAGCAACAAGCTGTAAACAAAACACTGACATCACCTTATAAAATTGTGTCAACAGAACAGAAAATTCATCCAGACCCGAAGAAGAAGTTCAAGGTGAGAAATGTGCAGGTTGATTTTTAGCATTTAAACTGCTTACGCAATTCTTATCAGTTCTTGTTAAGTTGGAGTTCATTTTAATAACCCAGGCTAAATCATTTACCAAAGTATAATGTTCTTGCTAACTATTTGACCCTGAGTAGCAGCTCTCACAGTAATGTTAGCTTGTTACTTTAAGTTTTTGTCGGTTTGCACAGAAAGTGATTCAGAGTTTTTGTACAACATTACTTTGTAATGCCATGACATGGTGTAACTTATTAAATACACACATGCACCTTATTGTCATTAACAACATTGCGCTGCAACGCCATTAAAAAACAGCAGGTTGTCAGCCCATCCACCGCTCCAGTTTGTTGTAGCACAGATGATGCACAGTAGGCCCTTCATTCTCAAACACATTCTCAACTCCTGAGGTTAATGGTCTCTGTGGTTTTTTAGCTACAAAATGCGCCACTATGTTTACCAGCTAGCTGCTAACTCTGTCTGTCATTTACGCTGGACTTGTGGCATACAGTGGATTTGTAAGAGCTCTTTTTTTTCTTTCTGAAAATGGTTGCCTGCCGCAGGTGGAAATGGAGTTGATGCTGGTGGGACTGAACAAAAACAGTAGCATTGCAGATCTGAAAACCAAAACTGTGAAAGTTGCTAAAGCACACAGCTGAGAAACCTATGAACGCTATGAGCTGGGAACTGTAGAGTCAGGTGACAATCCTCTGTGGGGTTTTCATTACAAGTAACCACTTTCACATTACACATACTAAGTTGGTGCATTCTTAATATAAAAATATTGTTTAGTACAGCTTTAAAAAACATTTCACATGAATTTTTCTTTGTGTCACTTTGAGCAGATGCCCACCTTGCCCAGTTGATATCCTTCCTTGATTTCATTCAGTTATTATCTTCTACCTCTAGAGTCTTACCTTGTTGCTAAAAGTAAATTTCCTACTATAAGCTCTATTAATAACATCCAATTAACCAGTTCTTGTATAACCTCAGCTAAGGGACACTTCACAAAATGTCTCATTTTAGCTAATGCTAATTTTAGCTAATGCTTATGAGTTGTTGTCCTCAATATATTTTCAGGGAAATTATATGATATTGTACACAGTATTGGATTTGTGCTATCGTGCATGCATTTGCATTGTATTATAGTGATTTATTTTTGTATTTAAGAAATCCATAGAGCAAGTTTTCCTGCTTACTCACTCTTGAAGTTGGAATGAATGAGTCTGCTCAATTTCAAAGGAAACATCTGGCTCCCTCAGAGAGGGTGAAACAAGATGGGATCCCCCAGCTTCCTTCCTGTGTTTATGTCGTAGGTTTAGATCCTCTCTGTCCTTTTCGCTGAAACTGTTATATCTCTTGATTCTTTCCTATCTGGTTTAACTTATGACTATTGTGAAACAGATCCCAGCTTCCCAACATACATGCCACAAAGAGCTCTGATTATAGTTACTTGTCCAAGCTGCTGATAATCCACATGGAATGTCAGCTGAGATGGGAGACTGGGACGACTAAACAGAGCTACACTGTATATGAATGACAAAATAAGTGCTTTCGACTTTCTACTTCTACTCCACTACATCTCAGAGGGAGATATTGTACTTTTTACTTCACTACATTTATCTAGCAGCTTCAGTTACTAGTTACTTTACAAAGTAGCCTAAGATTTTTTACGCACAAAGAGTTTATATGTACAGCTAGTATTTTGTTGATTGACAGAAATTTAATTGGCAACTATTTTGATATTGTTTAAGTAATTTCCTGGTTCCAGTTTCACAAATGTGAAGATTTGCTGTTTTTCCTTTTGATTATTTTAATGTTTTTTAAAGTCATTTTGAAATTTAGACTGACAAAACAAGCACTGTGAAGGTGTCACTCTGGGCAACTGTGACGTTTCTTTTTTTTTTTTTATAATCAATTTAAAATAATCAGCGGATTAATCTATAACGAAAATAGTCACTAATTGCTGTCTGAACAGTTCAACCTCAACAGTTAAAACCATTTACATTAATGAATAAATACATTTAATAATATAATAGTATAACTGTCACAGGGGATGTTTTTCTTTCTGCTTTGAGTATTTTACTTTTAATACTTTAATTAGCCTACATGTTCCTGATTATACTTACATACTTTTACTTTTACTTAGGCTACTAAACTCATATGTCATCCACTACTGCAATGAATACATCACCTAAGTCATTTATCAACCAAATTGACATATATTTGCTGGTTACAACTTATCTTACCTTATTATAAATTTAGGCCTAATATTTTTAGGTTTTGGATGGTTGGTCAGAGAAGTCATTTGAAGATGGGCTCTGGAACATGTGATATGCTTTTTTTCTTTACTATTTTCTGAGTTTATAGCCAATCATTCAGAACAAATTTATATAATTATTAAAGATTAGTTGCATGCCTAAAGGTAAAATGAAACCCACATCCATATAGGTATGAAATGATAGTTTTACTTGCTGAAGTTGGAGCTTGGTAGGCCTATATAACGTCAAAACTGGTAACCTTGGCATCAGGTTACTTAACCAGCGTTGATTCTTCTGACATGTCAAAAACAGAGGCTTCACAAAGATTGGGTTTTGCCTGGCTTGTTTCATTAGATTCTGCAGGCGCATAAACTGGCAATTGATTGCAGAAGTAAAAGGGAAATGTAGTTTTAAAAAAATCAGTGAGAGTTGCGACCACCTCTGTGGAAATATGACAGAAGAAGGAAGAGGAAGTTGACAGACAGAGGGGGTTTCACGGCAGCTAACCCCAGCTGTGCAGAGCTCATAAGCTGCAGCAGCTGTCTCTGTCCTCCAGAGGAAGAGCTGGAGTTTGGAGAGACGTGCGGACTGCGCTGAGAGCCGCCACCATGCCGCGCACAGGCTTAAATTAGGGACAAAGTTTTCTGGCATTATTCAGTTGTTATCACCGCTCTCTGACAACATGGAGTACTGGAGGCAGTGTGCTATGTGGCTGATCAGCTGCAACGTGCTGCCCCCGAACCACCGGGTGACTGCGGACATGGCGCAGGTGTTCGACCTGGCGCAAACCCTGCGGGACGGGGTGCTGCTGTGCCAGCTGCTCAACAACTTGAAACCTCACACCATCAACCTGAAGGAGATCAATCTCAGGCCACAGATGTCGCAGGTATTGACCAGTACTTTTTGCGCTGCTTTCAAAGCAACTTGTGGTTGTAACGTGTGCGGAAGAACCGCAAAACTGCTTCAAATGAATAGGCTATTTCAGTAATAACAGTAATACTGTAGTGTAGTGTGAGATTGAACGATTGTCGGTCAATTACTTATTAACAAGGTAAATCGGTTGAAGAAACAAAATCATTGCCACTTGTGCTTATGAGTAGTGACTTTACAATGTGTTGTACATAGCCTATACATAGGCCAAGTCTAGGTAGACTAACAGCCACAAGCTGGCAGCTGCTTTTCAAGAAATAACTGTGGGAGATAAACACACCACCACAAAAATTAATCTAGGGTCTAAGTTAGCATATCTTAATTTTTTGTTTTGTTAAAACGCCTGAAGGCAACAACACACATTATGATTCATGAGCCAGTTGTTCCAGAGTTCTTAAAAGTTGGATGCAGATGTCTGAGAGTCATTTAGGTTTAGGTCCCTTTAGGTTATTTCATGATTTCATTATAGATCAGTAAATTGCCAAGAATTGCCCATAAGGCATCCTTTTGATCATTTCCCATATGTCACACATGTCCATAATTTGGGAACACATAGGCCGACTTTCTCATCCAGTACTGTGTCAAACTGATAAGTGTTACTGTAAACATTTTAGAAAATAAGGCACAGAGTGACTCATTTGGAGATTATCATCTGATGTGAACACATCATTAGTTTACTTCTTCTAAATATGATAATTAATCCAAACACATTAATCCAAACATATGAGTTACTGCTCATTTCTACATGTCTATTTAAAAAATAAAATAAAAAAATCATACTTCAAGCAATTAAATCTCTTTTTGATTAACTGCTAAATGTCCCTCAGCCTGTGAAACCCAAAGGAATGGTTCCAAGGCTTGGCCTCTCTTTACCCAAAGTTTTTCTCTGTACCACTAGAGAGAACTGATAAAATCCTGGCTTTGATCCACCCATTAGTCAGGGAACTTTTACTATGTGAGCAGCAGCTTGTTTGCTTGCCACTGAGTATGAAACCTTATAACGTGTAGTTAGTCATTATGAGACTTTGCGAATCTCCTTAGATCTCCTTAAATAAACTCATCTAAAAAAGATGTGGTTAGCAAAATTCTTATTAATAATGTTCATACTTTTTGTAATATGTCACCATAAGAACAAGACTTCCTGTTCAACTAGTACCTACTTAATTTAGAGAGCATTGCATGCCATTAGATCTTTATCAGGCGTTCTTACAAGTGTGACAGATGTGTCAGCTAGTTAGACTCTGACTGTGTTTGATTCCAAGTAATCTTCAACATACTTTCTTGAATCTTAACCTATTGTGGTCAAATTACCCATTCATTTAAAAAAAGGCCATGATATTAAGCACACACAAAAAGTTTTAACATAGATTTAAAGATTTGTTACTGGGCTTCACACGGTTAGTTTTTGAGTGATGAGATTAAACTTTTTTTTTGTTGTCACAAAAGTATGATTGAAATTATGCGTCACCACAGATTCCTTCATTTTGTTTTTCATCAAAGAATCAATTTTAATTTTACCGTCCACTAGCTACCATAATATATAATATATATAATATAATATACCATAATAAACTAATGTTTCCTTTAAAAGATCTTTGCTTCTGTAATAAATAGAAGCCATTCTCCTAGCAGGGCATTAGAAATTTCGCTCTGTATTAAAAACTGCAGTGTTGTGTATGTTCTCTGTCAGTGCACGTCCACTCGTCTTTTATATTCTTGATAGACAGTGAAAGCAAACCCAGGGCATAACTTGCTGAACAATGGCTAGCCATAGCCCACAGCTGTAGGCCATCTGAATATGGTCGAGAAAGGCATGTGTGTCAGTGGCCTTCAGATTTTAAAAATCCCTTTCATTGTGCCCCGCTGACCTACGATCTTAGAAATGGAATCAACAGCATGAAGGTAATGGACTGGAGGGCGAGTGTGCAGTGTACTGTGATGAAAATGCACCCAGAAGTGCTCTTTCTATCAGACTGTATGCTAGGCCATGGTGCTAATACAAACCATGGAGTGTGACAAATTCTTATGTATGGATCACAAATAAATAGAACCTCAATATCATTTCTGCTTTTTTTTAAAGTTATTTATTTTGTAGCGAAAATGAGAAAACAACTGAAACTCAAAGAAGATCTTTCAAGAGAGACTACAGCCTCAGACAAATCACTGCTGTCAAACATCAATATACATGCATATGTGCACAAATAAGATAATAAATAATGTCAGTAGTTAGTTCAAGATAAAATGAACAGGAACAAAATCCCAACAAAACACAGCATCAAGCAACCTTTTATTAGCCCTCCTGGGGATCCTTAATAGTCATTTTAAACATACTGTACCAAGAAAGCTGCACCTTTACTTTATACTGTTTCATCTGCGAAGCCAAAGGTGCAGTGTATATTGCACCAGGGTTGTGACTGTAATCTGGAGTATGTGGCTGGTGGTGGTGCAAAGCCATCATGTTCGTGCACTTCCTCCACAGACAAACAGGGCCCCAGGGGGCGGTGGAGTGATTACAGGCGTCTCCACGATGAGCTGACGTGATAAAAGGCAGCCTATCTATTCTCAAGAATCTTGTCACAGCTCTGTAAATAATCACAAATGCCTAGATTCTAGTTTAGTCATCACTTAATAATGTGCAAATTATGCCGGTACATTTGTTAACTGCTTGTTTCCTGGGTGTTTTTAGTGGAAGTGGCCCAAGTTTGACTCAGACCCTAACCCATACCCATAAGCTGTTGTTCGACTGCACTCTTCCCACTGAGACGCAGATCCTAATAGGAAGTGACACTAAAAGAGCACACGCACAGTGGTTTCATTTCGCACAGTGAAACTTTCAGTTTTCATTTTCAGTTTGCTGTATGTGTGTGTGCATGTGAGAGTGGATCACCTTCACTTTATTTGGTCCCCCCCCCCCCTCACACACACACACGTTTCAGCTTGCTTTGGTGGAATCTAGCCAAGCAGAATCAGACTGATATCTGTCTGAAATTTCTGCAATGGAGGCACATTATAGTGCTCTAACATTCGAAGGCAGTATCTCTTTTTTTTGAAAAAAACATCACTGTTACTCAACAGAGGCAGTCAACAGATCAACATATCATAGGGACGGTTTCTTTAGTAAAAAGTAATTTCAATGAATATTTGTAATTTAACTGACATATGTAGCCCTCAAAATCTGGGCAGTTGTAATTTAGGTACTTTTGGCACCATTTCACTTTGCATGGTCCAGGTGGTGGTATTCAAACAATGCTATTTTAGGGTAGATAAAGTAGAAGTGCATCACATTGTCATTGACAGCAAAAAAGCCTTTTCTTTTGCTGCTTTTTATATATATTTTTTCTTTTGCTGTAATTTGGGGTAACGGACACATTAACGTTATTCCTAGAATTCTGGAAAAATTAAATGACCATTTTGCCAATTTGTCCCTAAAATGACTCTAGAAAATGGGGGGGAAGAAATGCCACAGTAGACAAAGGATACCAAATTGATTTGTCTTTTTTTGCCCTTTGCAGTTCCTGTGCTTGAAGAACATTCGCACATTCTTAACGTCTTGCTGTGTGGTGTTTGGAATGAAAAAAAGTGACTTATTTGAAGCCTTCGATCTCTTCGATGTTCGAGATTTTGGAAAGGTAACACCCACATCCGTCATTGTTTTTCTGTCACAACACATGATATTGTGTTTTCGTGTATGATGCTACGCTCCAACAATGGTCAGATTACTCTGTCCTGCTCTTTTCTGTTCTCCTTCCTTCTTTCAGCTGCCTTCTTATCTAGTTGCAGCAATATGAAAGTCTTGATCTAGCACCTTTTCAAACTGTTACAATGAAATCAGTTTGAGTGAGCACATTATTAGATTCATGTGCCAGCTATTACAGCTGAGCGATGATCATGATTGTGCTACTGTCTGTCTAATCAGTAGTGCATGTTACAGTCTTTTTCCATGGCTCAGACTTTGTAGTTAGAAACAACAGGGGTGACATAAACATCAAATATGTGTTCCAGTTTGCAAAATGGCAAATTAGTGTTGTATTGCCAAAACTCTTCTTCCATCAAGAAAATCTCATAACATGGACACATCAACTCCTTGGTTTGCAGCAGCGATTATTCAGATGCAATGAAAACAGTTAAATGAACCAAATCTTAGGTAAAGTCTATTTTTTGAGAACATTGTGTGAAATCTTCACTCAGTACATGCACTTGCGTTAAAGGTTTTTGCAAACTGTTCTCTATAGTGTATGTGATGTGCAAAAAGTTCATAAACAGAACTAGAAATCATTAAACATTAACTGAATGGACATCACTGCATTTGCAATCTGCATCTGTACACTGTAGAAAAATGGTAGTACATCGGACTGTGTGTACATCCAGTCACACATTCAGATGCATGTAACATAATAAGACCCACATGACATAGAGCTAGTCAGAGGTGTGATGTCTTTTCCTCTGATTGAGGCTGCCCGTTGCCTGGTCTTGCATTTTTCCGGTGCACTTCTTAAGGGCTTGGTTGACTTCTATTGTTACTGTGTGAGCTGATTTCACTGTGTGTACACAGTGTTACCAGGTCAGTGGGTTTGTAGTGCACTCCTCCTAGCCAGACTCGCAGGAGCCTGATTGAACCCCGCTGAGGAAAGCACACTCACTCTGACCAGCCTTATTCCCATATTCCCTTAGTTCAATGCATAACTTTGCCTTGGAGCATTAGGAGCTGTCTGAGTATCTCTGTGGTATCCACAGGGAAATACATTAATTTTGTCTCTAACCATTTAACTATTAGAATATGTTTTCTATGTATTAATCTGTACTGAATATATGTATTTTTTAATTCATCTAAAATACTGAAGATTAAGTCTTCTGAAGGGTTATCATCATTTCAAAATGGTTTAAATTGGGTACACTACTATACCTCATGTGCAATAATTTCTTTTTATAAATCCAATTAGTTTGTCAGAGTAGATATGGTATCTGTTTTAAATAATGTATACAGTATTGCAGGCGGTTTGAGAACTCCAGGTATATTTTGTTTATGTGCGAGCAAATTTTAATTGAAAGAAATGTTCTTCAAACAAAAGGTATATCAAAAGTCAGGGATATTTTACATGACTAAAATGTTCAAGTCACTTCCCCAGAGTAAATAGACGGTGGTTACTGGTTCTCTGTAACTGTGACGGACTGTATTTTGAGTTTGCGTGCAGTTTCCCACAGAGACTCTCTTTTCTTTCAGTTCAGTGTGTTGTGTTCTAAAGAAGCTTCCAGTTAATCTGGCTGCTGATAATCCCACAGGGGAGGTGCTGCCTGCAAATATGTACAGTACATCCAAGCTGGGCTGCATAATCTCAAATCGTGTTCAAGGGTTGTCCATCAAACAAACAAGCTTCCGGAGCAGGAAGATTGCTCTGTTAGTTAAAAATACGGGTGTCTGAAGGTTCAGCGATTGGGTTGGATTGGCTCCAGGAGGCGTTGTACAGCTGAACATGAAATACTCAATCTCTTCCTTATTTTCCAGAAAACATTGAAAAGAGAACATCTCAAATCTCAGCCAGTCTAATCCACTTGGGCATGAGTTGTGCCAACTCTGCCCGTAGACTGAGCATTAGTCCACTGAATATCTAATGAGAGCTCTCTAACCTACATTCCTCTGCTGAATTACTACAGGCTTCTCCCTGGGCAGCCACGCTGACTGCATGAAGCTGCCTGGTGGCCGGAGAGAATATAGGGAGGAGGCAAAACATTTTTAAATTTCTTCTCTGAATATAAAATTACTTCAGCCTTGACTGTAAAAGCAAAGGTTGTCTTACTAAAAGTGAAAAGAGAAGGGCATTTTACAATTGAAAAAATGGCTACT
Organism: Micropterus salmoides; assembly: GCF_014851395.1. Classification (NCBI taxonomy): domain Eukaryota; kingdom Metazoa; phylum Chordata; class Actinopteri; order Centrarchiformes; family Centrarchidae; genus Micropterus; species Micropterus salmoides. The sequence continues at coordinate 10,097,888 of NW_024040485.1, read as the reverse complement.
GTTTTTTCTTCTGCTTAAAGAAATAATTAATTGTTGCTCTTATTTGCTTTCTTGCCAAGAGTTAGGTGAGAATAGATACCACTCGTGTGTGTGTGCGGTAAATATGAAGCTATAGCTACAGGCGACTTCCTGAGCTTAGCATAAAGACTGGAAACAGGAGGAAACAGCTAGCCTGGCTCTGTCCGAAGGTAACAAATCCACCTCATCCTCTGAAGCTCACTAACGGTATATCTAGTTTGTTTGATCTCCTGGAGTCAACATCGGTTGCCTGCCCGGAAATTACTTTGCCCGGTCAAGAAACAGTTCGGCACATAACCCCCTCCTCATAGAGCCAAAATGTGCTGTTTTTATGCTTCGGTTTTTGTACAGATCAAACAAAAGAGATACCTAAGTTAACTTGCTGTGTGTCTGAAGTTGTTTAAAGTGAAACCCTATAGGATTTAACTAGTTTGTTGTTAATATGTGTAAATGCTACTGTACAATTCTAGTTAACAAAATAACAGAGAGTCAAACATGCACATATGATTTATGACATTATGTTACAACATCTCTACCATTTGCTTTCTTTTTTTAATGGCACTCTGGGGATTTTTGATATACTGTGTGAAGGGGCCACACTCACCATGGCGGTTGGACTTCAGCTCAGCTTGTGGCTTTACTTGTCACGTGTGGCTTAAACTAAGTGTCAGATCATCAGACTAGTCAGGTCTGAGCTGGTTTTTAAGACAAGTAGAAGGATTTACAATTCATTACACAAAGTAAACAAATATTAGATTTGTTTCAGCGTATTTATACAGGTTCTTCCTTCTCTTTTGAACTACTTATATTCTATTCAACTGAACCTCTGCATCACATTTCTTGAATCAGGTGACATGTGACCTTTAGGACCGGAGTGTGTGTGTTGGGTGTCTAGTTGTGGAATAATGACACACAGCAAAATATTACATTTCAAATGAAAAAGTCATGTCACTTCAAAGGCAGATTTTTTTGTTTTGTTTCAGAAAAGACATAATTTCAACTGCTCTAAATAACTTGAAGAAGTTTTAAAGCTGGTATCTCACACTACAAACAGGACTCTTTCAAGTCACAAGCACACCTGGGTTCAGCCAAAGCCACAGCACTCATTCACACAGGAAGAGGAGACAGGCTGTTCACATATCTAACCCCATCAACTATCGTTTTTAACCATGCCTGCATATCCAAATCCTGAGAACAGAGTCATTTGTAGTGTTGTTACTTAAAGCTTCTTCATACCAAGCAGATAAATGAGAAAGTGAGAGGGTTAATAATTCAATAGATGCAATAATGAAATTATTAAATTTTCTGTGTTGTAATGACACATAAAAGACATGGCGCGCAGTCTTCTTAATGCATGCATCATGATTTTTATATTTTTTACTTCAGCCGACATCATATCATCCCCATCTGACATGCATAACATTTCCTTTCACTATTTCTCCCATAGAATCTACAGACTGCACTGTATGCACTGTCAATACTGTATGTCCGAACCATCGACCAGGATTGATTGATTACAACATCCTGTGGTTCATCTGTTTGGTCAGTAATGATCTCGTATCTGAGGATTATTATAGCACAGTTTTAGTTTGCTGGAATTCAAATCCACTTTCATTCATGTTAGCAGAATTCAGACACATAATTGTACAGCTAGACTAATTCATGACTGCACACAGGGAAAAATCACACTTGTTCATTGCTTGAATGCAAGTATGAACATTCATGCATTAGCTGTGTATTTTTTTCCCACATGTAAAACTATGTATTTTCTTTACTTAAAATGTGACTGAAAAAAGTGACTTTCAATTTACAAAAGTCAGGACATTTTCATTTTGAAAATATTTTAAATTGGCAAAGAAAGGTAGAGGTGTTTCGTATATTAGTTGTCGTTTAGATCTGTTGTCTATCTCATACACCCCCACCACCACACACAGACACAAACACACACACACAAACACACAAAGTTGTTAGAGTCTGAGGTAAAGTGACCATTTCCTGCAGACCATGTCTTTGTTTGTCTGAGTTTTATTTATTGGCATGATCCTAAGGGAGTACGTTTTTGCCAAACAGGTTGTACAACATTTATGTTTTAAGCATAATATTGTGCAATGTAAGAAATAAAGGACAACAAATGGTTGGCACATAAGTACAGAACATCGCTATTTAACAGAGAGGAGTCTGATTTTGAAGGAGCATACGGTGTTCTGCTGGTTTTAACTCAGGGTATACTTTGCGCTGATATATTTTGTCGCTACCTTTGCAAATACTGATTTTTGTATGGCCTGAAAGTGAATCAAATTCTTGGTACTTGAGTCTTAGTTTGCTAAAATAATCTGTTGTGGCTACCATTTTTATGCCTTTTATTAGATTGTGATGAGATGACAGGAAATGAAGAAGAGAGACAAGCAGCAAAGTTTCCCAGCTGGATTTGTACAGGCAACATTCTGGTTCATGGCTGGTATCTTAACTCCTAAGCCACAGGGACACCCCAACTTTGCAATTTCATAGTGGTTTCATGTGTTGAATAAATAAATGTTGAGACATTTGTTAGTGTTAAGTGTCCAGCCGATCAACAGTTCAATAGTTGTTGCTAAGGTTACACATGTTTCATATAGGGATGTTAAGTCATCGTTAGTGTGTTTATTGGTGGCTGCTACATGGTTTCTGTGGCCTTTGGAATTATTACGAGGATGTGGTTGGTACACGGTTGCCTAGTGTTACGTTGTTACTTTGTGGTAAATATAGTATTCAAGTTATTTGTCAGGGCGATTGCAGTGGTTGCTGCTGCATTGTTCAGGTTACTGGACAACTCAAATACAAATACTGTGCATTAACTATACCCATTAAATATGAGTTTAATCAGATTCATTCATTGACTAGGTGGTATCCATATTTGTTTGGTTTTCAGGCACTGTGGTATTACAGTATTAAGCAGCTTTTTATGTAATGCTACTGATATTTTTGTATGACTGAAACACGGTTAAAAGCAGAGGAATACAGTGCGACAGTGAGATAATTTCTTCTATAGTATTCATCCTGTGGGGAGTTTTCCACTTCGAAACCGTAATATTATGTATTGACAAGCATCAGCTTACTTTGTTTCTCATAGTTTATCGTTCTACTAAACCTAATAGCATTGTTATCTCAGAATTCTCATGCCTGCTCTCTCTGCTTCTATCTAATTTTGACCGGGTCCGTATTATTGGTGATTTTGATATTCACATATGTTGTCCTAGTGATGCACTTTCTGGGGAATTTCTAAAGCTCCTACAGTCTTTTAATTTTGTCTTACACCCAACAGGGCCAATACAGGCCCGCTCGCATCATTAACTCAACAACAGCTTGTAAATTTTCGAATGTATATTTGGCCCTGTCATCAGAACTGTCTCTGCCACTGACTTCCTGGTGAACTCCTTTAACAACCTCTGTCTGACAATAATGAACTCGGTTCAGTTAATTTCAAAATTCTCACCATGGTTCAATGATCACACTCACTCCCTAAAGATTGAGGTACGGAAAGCTCAGAGCGCAAACTTTATGATTACTATGAGTACATGAAGACCTTAAAATAAAAAAAATACACTTCAGTCAATGATGCACCAGCAACTAACTATTCCACCTTGATTGATAAAAATGCCCCAAACCCAGAAATATTGTTTAAAGCAACGAGATTTTTGGTTCCCCTCCTAACACTAACTTGCTTGCATCATTTGACCTCTGCGAGCATATTAAAATATTTTTACTGAAAAAATTCTAAAAATCAGATCCTATACTGCTAGCAGCTGGCCCCACAATTGATCTGTTTCAGAGGCTTTAACCCACAGACCATGTGTTGTTGTTTCCTTCAGTTCCTTTTGAATCAATGTCTCTTTCCGCCCTCAATGACATGTTGACCTGTTCATCTTGGCTATTGTAAATAGCTTCTTGACATCCAGCTCTGTCCCCACTTGTTTTAAAACTGATCTGATCGAACCTCTCCTGAAAAAAAATAAATTGAGATCCCTCCATCTTGAATAATTACAGACCTGTTTCAAAATTGGCAAATGTCCTTGAGAAAGCTATATTCAAACAATCAGTGGCACATCATATAAAATTCTTCGAATTACTTCTAAGGCCAGGCATGGGCTGGTACCTTCCTATAGCTCTGAGATTTTATCCCCCTGTGAGCCAGGATGCAGGCTACACTCATAGAGTATGTCTCTGGTTTTATCTTACTTATTAAGACACATTTCTATGAAGTAACTTTCACTGTTTGATTTCTAATGTATTTTTCCTATATTTGCTGACTTGTTTATTAGTCAGTAGTTACTACTGTACTGCTACTATATGTAAAACAATTTATATTTGACTTGTTTGTATTTTACACTGATTGTTGTAAAGCAGTTTGTTAACTGTATTAAAAAGTGCTATGCAAATAAAGCTGCTATTATTATTATTATTATTATTGTAAGGTTCTGGATGTTGACGTGAATGCTATTTACAAGTCAGAAACTGGTAATTACAAAAGCTCTGATATGATATGAATGCGGCATTATCAAAGCAGGTCTCTTTCTTCAGTCTCTCACATGTCTGTCCCTTTCCTCTCCCGCTCTCTTAACTTTATGCCTGAGCCATTCTAAAACATGAATTAACGCACCTTTTTTCACCAGGTTATGGACACGCTATCGAAGCTGTCTAACACAGCAATTGCACAGCAAGGAGGATTTAAGTAAGTCTCCCAATATTAAAAACAAACAAACAGACTTATAAGGTATATTAGTTTTTATGATATAATATGTAAATAAACCAGAGAAAAAAATAACTTCATTGAGAGACAGAAAGGGAATACATCAGGATGTTCAGCCTGTAACTTTCTTAGGAGTAAACCATTTTAAGAATTTTTTTTTACCATGATGCGGAATTTTCTTTCTTTTTATTTTAATATGTTCCATATTTATTTTTTTATTTTTGCGCCCCTAATCATTTTCTGGCATCCACTGATTGTGATAATGGTAGGGTCTCCATCTCAATAAAATGAGGCTTGTGACCCCAATTTCTGATATTCAAGGTGCCCAATTTCTGTCCTTTTTTGCTACATGAAAGCATATCAAGCTATTGGATGGGCTTTTGGATATGCATGCTGGATATTTGAATACATTTTAATGCATCAGAAATTCCTTTCCTGCCCTAAGTCACTCAAGTATAGAGTGATTTTTCTGTTAAACACTGAGCCTCACGCTTATTTTTCTGTCATATCCAGGCCATTCCCAACCGAGGAAAGCCTAAAAGACGAGGACATTTACAATAATCTGGAAGACTTGATTGAGTATGTATGAGACTCCTCTCTCTGCGTGCCCATTACTGGTGTTGATAGAACATGATTATTTTACTCAGTAGCAGAACCAGCTCTACTCATCATCTATGCTCTCCAGGGGTCTGGACACCCACATGTTTTGGTAAAAGGCTTGGCTCTGTTTCTCTGTTACTGTCAGAGGGAACAAATGAGTAATTCATGTTGGTGTTAAGTGCTTGCATACACCCACATAAAGGCGTGATGGGTGGTTGCTGTAGACAGATTGATAGATGAAGACGAACAAGGGTAACCAAATATAACAGATACAATATTTATATTATTTGTTTGTCAACACGTTTTGTTTGAATGATGCATTATACCCTTCTGAAGTATTTCATTCACTAATTCATGCAGTAATGAGTAGTTAATAAAGAGTTTATAAATATGAGAAAAAGAGCAACAAAGAGCATATATTGATTATTCATACATTATTGCATTAACCCATTGTTTTAAATTATTCTTGAAGACAATTTTTTAATCACTGTACTGAAAGGAAGTAATTGGTTACTGATAATCCACATGTTTTAGAGATGTTAATATGCGTCTGTGCTCATGGTTGTGTGTATGTGATAGTGAGAATGCCCCAGAGGATGAGGACGACTTGTATGCGGCGGTCTATGGGCTGGAAGAAGACTATGCAGGTGGAGAAATCTATGAAGATCTCATGAGGACTGAACAGCAACCCCCATTGGTACTGCGATGAGTCACAATCTCACACACACACACACACACACACACACACACACACACACACACACACACAGTCAGTGTTGTGCAGAATACCTTCAAATAGCATATTGAATATTTCAATGTCAGTTTCAGCTTCTCACCTGGTACAATTAAGTGGATGAGATCGACTTCTGTTACTCAACACCATATCTTTAAGCTGAGACTATTTACTTCAATAATAGTACCAATACATTACATAATGTAAAAATACTAATTACAAGTAAAAATAGAGCATTCAAAATTATACTTGTAAATGTATAGATGATCCTCAAATGTACTTTGAACATATCAAAATTACCCCTCGCAGGGTGGTATATTATTATTTATCATATTGCTCCCTCTTAGTAACATCAGAGACATTATATATAGGAGACATGCCACTTTAAGAATCTTCAGTAACGCCAAAGATAGCGGTTGTCCTGCCCCTCCTGCTAGAAAGCCAATCGTCTTCTTTTAACAGCAGAGGCGGGAAACATATTTCAGCCAATTGTGTACTGCGCATGCATCACTACTACTACGCAGTAGAAGTATAACTGGCCGGGAAAAATCCTTTTTAAACCTTATTTTGAAGCAAAGTCGTCAACCTTTTTCAGCAATTTTTATCAGATTTTATTGCTGATTCCAGTCATGTAGTTTTTATGTCTCGTTGACCAGTAAAAGTGCAGTTCTGGCTCTCTCCCCATTCATTCAGATAGGAGCCTGGTCTTGTTAGTCTGAAATAGCTGCCCGGAGGCATTGCGAAGATGTCTGCAGAGATGCATGACTTGCCCATAAGGACTGGTAATATCACCTGCAAATGCAATGTACAGTTACACACAGCTCTATATCCCAATCAGACTCTGCAGTCAGTCTAACACTGCAACCCTTCACAATTGCCTTGCTGAAATAAAATCCTGGATGTCACACAACTTAACCTCTACAACTAAACCTTACAAAATCTGATGTCACTGTACACGGTCCCCCTGCTATCAGAATTCAAATCATGTCAAACCCAAGCAAACTAGCAACTTATAATAATTCCTCTGAACTCTTAGGGGAGTTTTTGACTAGGACGTGAGTGTTTTGAATCCCATCTAAAGAAAGTTGTCAAGTTATGTTTTTAAAAAATACAGTCACGGTTAAGTTTTTTATTTCAACCACAGATCTGGAGAAACTTATGCATTTTGTTATGCATCATCTTTTTATCTTCCCCTGCCTCAACGATTGTGACTCAGTATATGCCTGTACTCAGTCAGAAATCAGTTCATTGCAGCTATTCTTTTAGGATTGATTTTGAAATAATACCTTATATATGTATATATGTACCTTATTATATGTTATATCTACCAGAGTAGATTAGGCTTGCAGAATCTGTTCTCATTTTAATCTCACTTCTTAAGACACATTTTTCAAGAAAAGCTTTGACTGTGTTGCATATTTAGTTTTTCCTTTTATTTATATTGACTTGTTTAGGTATTATATACTGATTGTTGAAAAGCACCTTGTTACCTGTAGTGAAAAGTGCTATCCAAATAATGCTGTGACCAGCATTTAAGTACGGTAGCTAGTTCAGGTGGAGCTAACTGTTTTATATTCTGTTGGGTAGCTTAATCTATAACATGTAACATATAGCTCATCATATGTTTGTAGGTAGAAATTGAAATCTGGAAAAGTAACTAGTAACTATAGATGTTAGATAAAGAGTGTGGATATAAAACAATATTTATACAATATCATTCAAATATTGAGGTGTACTAATTAAGAAGATAAAATAGAACTCAAGTAAAGTACAAGTAGAGCTGCAACAAGTTATCCATGAGGTGTCAACTTTTAAATTAATCGCCAACCAAAATCGATTAATCGGTTTGAGTCATTCTTTTAAATAAAAAATATCTGATTTCAACTTCTTAAATGCAAATATTTTCTGGTTTTATTCCTCCTGTATGACAGTAAAGTAAATATCTTTGGGTTATGGACACAACAAGAGATTTTAAGACGTCTTTTGGGGCTTTGGGAAACACTGATTGACATTTCTGACAATTTTCTGACACTTTATTGACCAAACAACTAATCGATTAATGGAGAAAATAATCAAGAGAAAACAATAGTTAGTTGCTTAAGAGCGGCAGTTGAGCATAAGTACTGTTATCATAATTAGTTGTTACTAATTAAAATATTAGAGTAATTTTCCTGTTGATCCTCATGAGCTCACAGCTACGGACTGGACAAGTATGAAAGACCAAATCACTGAAAATTGACAAATATCTCATTTTGTTCCTTAGTTACCAATGATTGATTAACCAAAATCAAATCAAATAATTCTAGATGCAAAACTTGGATGATAATACTTCAAAATACTAATTACTCAACCAATACACTGCTACACCTACTAATGTTTACAAAAGTAAATTTAAGATAATTTGAGACAAAAAATATAGACGCTATAGGAAATTCTTCCCATTCCGTGATTGATGTTTGAAATATTTTTGTTGATCTTTCCTGGAGCTGCAGAGCTGTGTGGACCCCCACGCACTTATTGTTGTGTGTGATGCACACAGGAGGCAGGGTGCACATGCTGCTTGGAAAATACTGTAGCTCGTAAATAGTTTGTTTTAAAAAATGAACAACAAAGAAAACTTATCTGAGATTCAAAATTTTCTGATGTGATCTGAATACAGACATTTCATTTCTGAATTATAAGGACATATTCTGAATAGACTGACTCAAAAAGAAAATCACATTTTTCTCCACCGAATAGTTATATTTAAGCATCACATTCCAAGGCATGTGTCTTTTTAGAAGCAGGTGGAGGTAGATGTCCGGAGCTGCTGCCTTACAGAGATTAAACAGACGGAGGAGAAATACACAGAGACCCTGGAGTCCATCGAGAAGGTACTAAACATCCTCTGATAGTCTGCTCTGCACTGAGATCACATATTGCTACATGAAAAACTTTAAATGGTAGATTTTTTTGATGTCAAATTATTAAATCATAGTCTCACCTAAGTGATTAATTATGTACTTTTTTCAAACATTGATGTTGATTATTGATTTGGGTTCAGTGGGCTACGTTGAACGATGTCGCCATTTTATGGTTATTTCAGGGAAAGTCCAAGTTATCAATTCCCTAATTTGACACGCTATGGTCATCTTATTTGATAGTGTGATGTCTGTTAATAGTTTCAGCATGCGTGCATTCCAGCTGTTGCAGTCATGTCACTGGTTGTTATGAATAACCATTCAGATTGTTTCTAGTTAAATAATCAGGTTGTGAGGGAATCTAAAGAGAAGAGCTGAAATGTTTCATTCAGGTTTTCAATTGTCTCTTTCTCCAGTATTTTCTAAATCCTCTGAAGAAATTCTTCTCTACGGCTGAAATTGAAAAAGTTTTTGTCAACATACCAGTAAGTCCCACAAGTTTCCCTTCGTGTCGCATGACATGAAAATAAAAAGTTTATGGCCACATGCTGGTGTCTTCTTTCTCTAATGCAGGACCTGGTTAAACTTCACAAGAGCCTGATGGTTGAAGTGCAGGACTCCATCCTAAACAAAAATGCCTTAAATCTCTACCAGATTTTTATCAGCTACAAAGAGAGGTATTCATGCAACAACATGTTTTTACATTTATTGTTAGGTGGCAGGGAAAGCATGTTATTTGACTTTTGATGTTGCTTTCCTTCACTTTCTCTTAAGTGAGTTTCTTGAGGTGCATTTATATTGTAAAAGACTGTAAGTTGAAAAAACTGAACTGGAGTGTTCCACAATGTCCTTGCCTTTTGTGCAGTTATGTGTCAGTAATCAACTTCACGTGTACAGAAGGTTTCATTTTAGGTTATCTAGACCTCTGCATTTCCCCTTGCAATTTGGTATCAATACATTGGCAGAAACATTTCAGTACGTTGTCTTTCAATACTGAGGCAGACATGTATACTTAATTAATGTCAGACATTTTGAACTGTGGATCTGTTCTGCACACAGGCAGTTTTACATTTGAATTATATGACAATCATCTGTGTGTGTGTGTGTGTGGCTTAGATTTTATGCGGTTTGTTCTATTTCAGTTCTCTATAAAAAGCAGGGTCAAACTGAAAGTACTACAAAATCTAGTAGAATAGATGTAGAATTTCATTGACACCTGCTTTTTGAGAACTAAGCCTATTGCCTAGAGGATGTCATGAGGATTGTCATTCATATCATGATGTAGTGTGGATGGCTGTCTTGCAATAGATTCACGATCAGAGAATCACATTATACCATAGTTATCACGAGCAACATGATTGCCACATATTATGAGTTACACTGTGAACTTTCTAAATTTCTGTAAGCACTGTATCACTGTTATGTTCAATCTTAAAGAATTTCCCCTCAGGGATCAATAAAGTATTTCTGATTTCTACACACACTTCACTCTTTCCTCTTTCCTCTGAATTGTAGACTGCTCATTTATGGGATATACTGCAGTCAGGTGGAGATCGCCATCGCTGTTTTAGACCTCATTTGCAAAGAGAAAGAGGATGTTCGTCTAAAACTGGAGGTAAAACATACCACCATACCTGTGGGCTCGGTGCATGCTAGAATATGAATATAATAGGAAACAAAAATATTTCATGCTCAATTTCACGTGGCAATTTGGTTTGTGACAAACTTGGACCCAAAGACAAATGAGGACAGATACATATAAGCTATAGCTAACAAATGTTTTCTGTCTTGGTTGACCCATCCTTGTGAAAAAGTCTCAGTGACATCAAAGAATGACTGTCATAAGTCACAAGTCATCTGCGTAATGCTCCTGCTCTGTAGCTCATGTTGCTATGAATATGTGTATTGTATTTGTTCCAGGAGTGCTCAAAGAGAGCCAACAATGGGAAGTTTACACTGAGGGACCTGCTGGTTGTCCCAATGCAGAGAGTCCTCAAGTACCATCTACTTCTTCAGGTAGGGTAGGCTTGGCACCATTTATTTAAAGCGTGAGTGTTAAACCACATGTCATGGAAAAGTGAGAGTCTGCTGGGTTTTTAAAAGAAAGCAGTTTATTTTAGATCAGCCCCCTAAGTATATAAGTGTGAAATCACCTGAATCTCGGTCTTGACACTTGTTTTGACAGCCCTGATTTAAATATGAGTGGGGAAAGTGAAAAGCAGCCCCTCCTTCATCACCACCAGTGAGGTGCCCTTGAGCAAGGCCCCTACTCCAACTGCATAGCTGCTCGATGGCCAGCAGATCATACTGTGGTTGCACTTCACAGCTTCCAGGTGTGAGTGTGTAAATGTGATCACGGTGTTCCTGAAATAAATAAAGGTTAAAAAAAGAAATATTTAGTCATTTTTCAATGCATTTGCTGAATGTCAGTGCTACTTTTCAGCAAGCCACTTAAAAAAAACCCAACTTTATTCATCTAATGGTTTTAATTAGTAGCTCCACTAGAACATTTG